>NW_016107537.1:1908042-1912896 GCF_001604975.1 Cebus imitator
AAAAAAAAAAAAAAAAAATCCAGGGTCTTATAATACTCAAAATGTCTATGTGCCAAAAAACAAAACAAAAACCAACCCCACCACCAAAACAAAACTGATCTCTGGCAGAATGAAATGCCAACACCAAAATGACAAATATTCTGAAAAATCTTTTAAAGAAACAATCATAAAAATATTTAAATGAACAATTATGAATACACGCTTGAAACATGAAAAAATAGCCACAGCAAAGGAATACAAAGTCTCAGTGAAGAGATAGAAGATTTTTAAAAATCAAAAGGAAATTTTAGAACTAAAATTAAATAATCAAAAATTTAAAAACTTAGTGGCTAGGCTCAACAGTAAAATGAAAGGGAAACAAAAGAAATAGTCAGTATTCTAGAAAACAAAACAATGGAAAAGTATTCAATTTGACCAACAATGAGAAGAGATTGAAAAAAAATGAATAGAGTCTCTGGGACTACTATTAAAGATCTAAAATCTGTATCATTGAAGTCCTGATAGGATAGGAGAAAGAAAGCAAAGCTGAAAGAGAACTTGAAGAAATCATGGCTGGCCGGAGTGGTGGTTCATGCCTGTAATCCCAGCACTTTGGGAGGCTGAGGTGAGCAGATCACTTGAGGTCAGGAGTTCGAGACCAGCCTGGCCAACATGGTGAAACTCTGTCTCTACTAAAAATACAAGTGCTGAAAGAAAATAACTGTCAACTCAGAATCCTTCAGGAATGAAGAGGAAATAAAAATACTCTTTCTCAGATGAAGGAAAACTAAGAATTTATCATCAGCAGACCTACATAAAAGAATAGCTAAAGGCAATTCTCTAAACAGGAATTTAACAATAAAAGAAATATCAAGAGGGAGGAAAAAACATGGAAAGCAAAATATGAATAAATACAATAGATTTTTCTTGTCTTCTTAAGTTTTGTAAATTATGTCTGATGGTAAAAGAAACACCATACCGCTGTCTGATGGTTCTGTACATGAAAATAAAATATTTAAGACAATTGCATTATGAACAGGTGATGGTAAAGTGACTTAAAAGGGAGCAGGGATTCTATAATCCACTTGAACTGGTAAAACATCAACACCTAACACAGCATTATGATATCATACATTCAATATAAATAATCTAAATACACCTAGTAAAAGAGATTGGCAGAGTAGAATAAAAAGTATGACCTACCTATCTGCTATTTATAAAAAATTCACTCCAAAATATAATAATATAGGCAAGTTGAAAGCAAAAGGATAGAAAAAGTTGTATTATGTAATGAATAATAGAGAGATAACAGAATGGCTACATTAATATCAGATAAAATAGACTTCAAAGAAAATTGCCAGAGACAGAGAGGTACATCATCTAACAATAAAAAAGTCAACCTGCCAAGAAGACACAGAAATTATAAATAAGCATGCACCAAAGCAAAGAGCTATAAAATGCGTGATGTAAAAAGTGATAGAACAGGGCCAGGCATGATGGCTCACACCTGTAATCCCAGCACTTTGGAAGTCCAAGGTGGGTGGATCACCTGAGGTCAATAGTTCAAGACCAGCCTGACGAACATGGTAAAACCCCATGTATACTAAAAAATACTACCATTAGCTGGGTGTGGTTGTGCATGTCTGTAATCCCAGCTACTCGGGAGGCTGGGGCAGGAGAATAGCTCGAACCTGGAAGGTGGAGGTTACAGTGAGCCGAGATCATGCCATTGCACTCCAGCTTGGGCAACAAGAGCGAAACTCCCTCTCAAAAAAACCAAAAAACAAAAACAAAACTGATAGAACTGAAAGGAAAGGTAAACACATAAACAATTATAGTTGGGGACTTTAACACCTCTCTCTGTCCCTTCCTCTCCCAATAACAGACAGAACAACTAGGCAAAAAATAATTGAGGATATAAAACGACTTAACAACATTGCTTATGAAAATAATCTAATTGGCCAGGGCCAGTGGCTCACACTTGTAATCCCAGCACTTTGGGAGGCTGAGGCGGGCAGATTGCCTGAGCCCAGGAATTTGAGACCAGCCTGGGCAAAATGGGAAAACCCTGTCTCTACCAAAAAGTACAAAAATTAGCCAGGTGCAGTGGCACATGCCTGTAGTCCCAGCTACTAAGGAGCCTGAAGTGGGAGGATCGCTTGAGCCTGGGAGGTCAAGGCTGCAGTAAGCCAACAGAGTTGCTACTGCACTCAAGCCTGGGTGACAGAACAAGACTCTGTTTCAAAAAAAGAAAGAAAAGAAAAAAATATAATCTATATTTATGGAATACTCTTCCCAACAACAGAATACACATTCTTTCCAAATGACCATGAGACATAAACCAAAATAAATGATATCCTTATAAAGCAAATCCCAACAAATTAAAAAGAACTTAAATCATACAGTTTATGTTCTCTCATTACCATGGAAATAACCAAGATACTAATAACAGAAACACAACAGAAATTCTTGATACTTGCAAACTAAACTTATTTATTATTATTATTTTTTTGAGATGGAGTTTCGCTCTTGTTGTCCAGGCTGGAGTGCAATGGTACAAACTTGGCTCATTGCAACCTCTGCCTCCCAGGTTCAAGCCATTCTCCTGCCTCAGCCTCCCAAGTAGCTGGGATTACAGGTGTGAGCCACCATGTCCAGCCACAAACTAAACTTCTAAATAGTCCATGGGTCAATGAAAAAGTGTCAAGAAAATCTTTTTTAAAAATACATTTAACTAAATAAAAATAAAAACAACATATCAAAATTTGTGGGATACAGCTAAAGCAGTGCTGGAGGAAATTTATAGCATTAAAATAGAGGAAAAGTCTCAAATCCATCATCTAAGTTTAGAACACAGAGAAAGAGCAAAATCCAAAACAAGCAGATGGAAGAAACTAATAGATATTTAAAAAATGAAAATTTAAAAAAGCAATACATAACCAATGACACAAATAGCAAATTCTTTGAAAAGACCAATAAAATTAACAAACCTCTAGCAAGACTAACAAAGAAAATAAAAGAGAAGAGAAATTGCTAATATTAGAAATAAAACAGGGGAAATCACTGTAGACTCTGCAGACATCAAAAGGATAATAAGTGAATACTACAAATAACCACACACAAATTTGGTAACATAGAGGAAGTGAACTAAATCTTCAAAAAACATAAACTATCACAACTTACCCAACATGAAATAGATAATTTGAAAAGTGCTATAACTATTAAGAAAACTGAATTCATAATTTTTAAAACTACCAAAAAATAAATCTCCAGGTCCAGATAGTTTCATTGGAGGATTACGTCAAATGGTTAAAGAAGAATTAACACCAATTCCACATAATCGTCTTCAGAAATTAGAAGAGGGGTTGGTTCTTCCCAAAATATTTTATGAAGCTAGTATTGCTCTGATACCAAAACTAGACAAAAACATGACAAAAAAAAAAAAAAAAAAAAAAAAAAAAAAAAAAAAAAAAAAAAAAAAAAAAAAAAAAAAAAAAACTAACATCAATATTCTTCATGAATATAAATGCAAAAAAATTCTTGACAAAATATCAACAAATAGAATTCAGCAACATATAAAAATAATTATATACCACCATCAAGTGGTATTTATGCCATGGATAGACAGCTAGTTCAATATCTGAAAATCAGTCAATGTCATCCAGCATACTAAAAGGCTAAAAAAATTAAAATCACATGATCATGTTGATCATTTAACAAAACTCAATATTCATTCATGGAAAAACAAAAACAAAAACAAAAACCCTCTAAGAAAATTAGGAAGAAAGGGGCATGTCCTTAACTTAAACTTAAAACACACACACACACACACACGATGAATAAGAACAAGGCAAGGATATCTGCTTTCCCCATTCTTATGCAACACAATGCTGAAAGTTGTAGCCAATGCAATAAAGCAAGTCAAAGAAATAAAACACATTAGAAAAAAAAGATCGGAAAAGGAAAAAAAAAAAAGATTGCTATTTGCAGATATGACTATCTTCATAGAAAATTCCAAAGAAGGCTAGGCACAGTGGCTCATGCTTATAATCCCAACACTTTGGGAGGCTGAGGTGGGTGGATCACTTGAAGTCAGGAGTTCAAGACCAGCCTGGCCAACATGTTAAAACCCTGTCTCTATCAAAAATACAAAAATACAAAAAAAACCAAAAAACTAGTCAGGCATGGTGGCAGCACATGCCTGTAATCCCAGCCACTCAGGAGGCTGAGGCACAAGAATCACTTGATCCCTGGAGGCGGAGGTTGCAGTGAGCCGAGATTGTACCACTGCACTCCAACCTGGGTGACAGAGTGAGACTCCATCTCACAAAAGGAAAATTCCAAGGAATCTACAAAAAAGTCTCCTTGGAACAAATAAGTTACTTCAAGATTGCAAGATACAAATTATTGTATTTCTACATATTAAGCAATAAACACATAGACATTGAAATTAAAAATACAATGCCATTTACAATCATTCCAAATAGTGAAATACTTAGGTATAAATCTAATAAGGCATATAGAGAACTCATCTTCTAAAAACAACAAAACACTGATGAAAGAAATGCAAAAAGATTATATAAATAAATGAAGAGAGGGCCGGGCGTGGGGCTCACACCTATAATCCCAGCACTTTGGGAGGCTGAGGTGGGTGGATCACAAGGTCAGGAGTTCGAGACTGGCCTGGCCAATATGGTTAAACCCCATCTCTACTAAAAATACATAAAAAGTAGCCAGGCGTGATGGCGGGTGCCTGTAGTCCCAGCTAGGAGGCAGGAGAATGGCTTAAACCCAGGAGGTGGAGGTTGCAGTGATCTGAGATGGTGCCACTGCGCTCCAGCCTGTGTGACAGAGGAGACTCTGTCTCAAAAAAAA
>NW_016107537.1:1913286-1919806 GCF_001604975.1 Cebus imitator
TTTTTTTTTTTTGATAAGGAGTTTTGCTGTTGACATCCAGGATGGAGTGCAATGGCGCAATCTCAGCTCACTGCAATTTCTGCTTCCCGGGTTCAAGAGATTCTCCTGCCTCAGCCTCCCAAGTTGCTGGGATTACAGGCATGTGCCACCACACCTGGCTAATTTTTTTGTATTTAGTAGAGACAGGGGTTTCATCATGTTGGTTAGACTGGTCTTGAACTCCTGACCTCAGGTGATCCACCCACCTCGGCCTCCCAAAGTGCTGGGATTACAGGCAAGAGCCACTGCACCTGGCTGTATTACTCATTTTTAATGAAACTCTTCACACAGCCTCCATCTCCATTCCTAGACTGATGCCTAAGAATGTTCACACCCGGAGTCAGGCACAGGGCTGAGGGTCAAACTCAGGCTGAGGCTGTATGTCCCAAACTGCATGGGAGAATGCCTCCCTTCCCATCTCTCCCCTTTAGATGGCATCTATCTGCTTTCCCACTTGACAAGTGAGGATGTGGAGTTTTAGAAAGAGGGGACACTACACCCCAGTTGTCCCTGCAGGTTCCTATCAAAGCTGGGATGAGAACTTACATCTTTCAAGTCCCAAAGCGGTTATTTTTAAATTAAGGGTGAATCTAAAAAGCTTCATTCTTTTCTTTGCTCCAAAACTTTCAAAGAACATTGTTTTTATCGCCAAATCTTCAAATCATGTGCCAGAATTGTAAAAAGGCTTAAAGGCTGGTTTCACTTCCTGTGTGGAGGCAGCCTGCCATTAACTGGAACAAGTGAAAAACTAGAGTCTATGAATATTTATCACCTCACTGAGAATTCTCTAAGCGGCACAGTGACAGAAAACAACTTTCAGTAAGTTTGAGTCTGTGTTCTAATATTCTCCAGTAAGAGAGCCTGTTCTTATTTGTGAAAGTGATCATTTTCAAAACCATAATGAAGCCAATCTACTATTGGTAGCTTTAACAACAAGGCCCTAAGGCTTAAGATAGCAAAACAATTCCTTCTCTAAAGTAAACAAGGCTTTCCTTTGTGTATCTAATGAGAGGCAAGACCACAGCTAAGGCAAGTTCTAATATGTTTACTGTCCCTGAATGCTGAGGAGCCTCAAAGAAAAAGAAAATTACACACACACAAAAGGGATCTGTCAGAAAGTATTTGTGTAAGTGTCAACCTGAGATCTAAATCCAGAGGATGGACCCCTCCAGGAGTGAGCTAGGGCAGGGCACTAACCCTGTGATGATTGGATCTTGTTTTGAAGAGACCGACAGAAATACATGGAAGGCATGGGGTACAGGAAAACAGGGAGAAACATACAAGTCTTAAAATGTGCTGGCATTGAGCTTCCGAAATGAAACAAGTTTTCTCTAAGCACAAATATAAATGTTCTTAGCTTTTGGTGTTATTTTGTTCCAAACATAAAGCCAATATCTGTTCACTCTTTATCCCCTCCTTCTCCCTGCCTGCCACCTCCAAGACTCACGGAAAATCCATTTACCATTGAGTGAAAGAACACTGATAGTTGATGAACTAGGCAAGAAGGATGAAATAAAATGCTTTAGAATTGAGTGTAGGTTTCTGGCTGGGCGTGGTGGCTTACATCTATAATCCCAGCGCTTTGGGAGGTCGAGGTGGGCCAATCACTTGAGGTAAGGAGTTTGAGACCAGTCTGGTTAACATGGTAAAACTCCGTCTCTACTAAAAATACAAAAATTAGCTGGGCGTGGTGATGGATGCCGTGTAATCCCATCTGCTGTGGAGGCTGAGGCAGGAGAATCGCTTGAACCCAGGAGATGGAGGCTGCAGTGAGCTGAGATCGCACTATTGCACTCCAGCCTGGGTGACAGAATAACCCTCCATGTCAAAAAAAAAAAAAAAAAGAACTGAGTGTAGGTTTCTCAATGAAATGTTCAAGATATAAACACCTTTTTTTTCCTTTATTGGTCCGAAACACCAGGATCTGAGGACATAGCAGCCCAGGGTTTCACATGCAGGCTATGTCCCTAGATTCTGCTGCCTGACAGAGGCCCTGACAGAGTGAAAATGTGGCAGCTCCCATGAAAAGAGGGCTGTTCAGCTGCAGAATCCCACAAAACGGGAAGACCTAGGCCCTCCCTTCCTGTGGAAGAATCTTTCACCCAGTTCAACAGCCATGGTTCAGATAGAAAGCTAAGGCCTAGGAGGGAGGAAGTGCCAGGACGGCAGGTATTCTTAGTATTCTTGTTCTCCAAAAGGGGCCTGCAGATCCAAATGGAATTCTCTGTTTCTGCCAGGCTGCATTTTCAGCACTTCAGCTGGAGGCAGGAGTGGGGAGGCCTTGGAATGGAAAGAGAGGGAATTAGTTTAACTCTGATCAAGAGTTAGCCAATGTCCAGAGTGCCAGAGGGAGAGTAATCAGGGCTCCCTCTAGGGCACCTGAAGGCTGGCTCACCCAGGCCATCAAGCAGGAAGCACCAGGAGTCAGGACTTCACCTGGGGCTCATGGCCCTTTCCATTTCCTACAAGGCCACCGTGCGCACACATACCCACACCTGCACAGGGAATCTACTCTAAGAACCAAAGCCTCATTTTCTCTATGTTGCAGCCAACTGATCTCATTGGGAAAACCTAGCTCGATGCGGTAAGAAAGAAAAGAATTTTCTGGATGTTCACACTCAAAAACCCTAAAAGAAAACAAATACAAAAAATAATAAAAAATAAATTTAAAAAAACCCACACCCACTTTGGAAGAGAGTTATGTGGGAAAAGTTGAACAGGAACTGGAGTCTATTTTTCTACCTTCCTGAGAGGCACATGACAGGAAGCTATTCCTATACTATGTCAAGTCTGAACTCCATAAGGGAAGGTTTGGGGACAGGGGTAGGAAGGGAGTGGCAGTCAGGGCGGGCCCTGCTTCTTTGGAAAACTGCTTGGTCCTGGGTGGGTTTTGCTCAAAGCCGCTAGGAAACAAAACCCTAAAGAGCTGCAGCAAAGGACTTGGGCACTCTAGGGACAGCCCAGGGCCCCTTCACCAAAGCATTCTGAAATGGAGGGTGGGCCATTTAGGATACACATCAGTGAGAAAACAACCCTCCCCCCAATACCTTTTGTCTAGGAAAAACATTTCCCCCAAATATGAGTTCAGAAGATTCGAGGAGAACCATTGGTAATAATGGCAAATATATTTTAAGCACTTTTCACCTGCTGTTAGCTCATTTCATCCTTCTAACAATTCTACGAACAGAGCCTTCCACTGTTCTCAAAAAGGAACAGAGGTCCTGAAAGTTAACCACCACCCCAAAGCCCCAGAGGCCAGCCCGGCCGGCCTAACACTTTCATTCCAGTCTCCAGAGGCATAGTGCCCCTCACATAGTGTGAGTCCTCTTTCAGTTTTTAAAATAATTAACCTCCTTCGGAGACACATACCAATTCAGAGCCATGTGCTTTGGGTTAAGATTAAACTAATGACAAGGGCCAAAGTCAAGACACCCAGGGCTACCTGCCCCTGAGCACGGAGTTGTTAGAACTGTGTTTAACATGAAAAATTACCTTCTGACATTTTTTTTTCTAGTTGGAATAGTTAGGAGAATATAAAATGTTTGGGGTTAATATAGTCCAAAAATCTATTTTGTTTAATTTAATTAATTTAATCTATTTTGTTTTATTTCTTTAATTGATTAACTTCTCCAGTAATGAAATCACATTGGTTTCACAGCAAAATAAAAAATTGTTTTCTATTAACCAAGCTCCGAATGTGAGGGCGTGAGAGCTTCAGCAATCGTTTCTGGAAAAGCCAGTAGGAAAAGCGAAGGGTGAGGAGCACCTGGCAAGACACGCAGGGGCTTGGTCCTTTCTTTCTTTCTTTTTTTTTTTTTTTTTTTTATGGGGTTTTTTCTTTTTTTTTTTTTTTTTTTTTTTTTTTTTTTTTTTGAGATGGAGTTTTGCTCTTGTTACCCAGGCTGGAGTGCAATGGCAAGATCTCGGCTCACTGCAACCTCCACCTCCTAGATTCAGGCGATTCTCCTGGCCCAGCCTCCCAAGTAGCTGGGTTTATAGGCATGTGCAACCATGCCCAGCTAATTTTGTATTTTTAGTAGAGACTTTCTCCATGTTGGTCAGGCTGGTCTCAGACTCCTGACCTCAGGTAATCCTTTCACCTCAGCCTCCCAAAGAGCTGGGATTACAGGCGTGAGCCACTGCACCTGGCCAAGGGGTTGGTTCTTTCATGCCGTGCTCACTGAGCATCCATATGAGCTCCACGCTGTTAGAAGTGAACAAGAAAGCAGCCCTGCTACCAAAAGCTTACCTTGTAGTAGGCAGCAGTGAAGGAAAATGAGTAAAGAAGAAGGTAAATAGGAACTGATCAGGTTGTGAGAAGCATTATCAGGAAATTAAGGGATAGTGGAGTATACATGTACAAGACTTTAGCTAAGGGTGGTTATTGGGGAAGGCCTCTCAAGGAGAAACTCTGAGCTGAAACCCAAAGGATGAGAAGAAGCCAGCATGCTGAAATCTTGGGGAAAAGATTCCAGCCAGAGGGAACAGTGACTGCAAAGGCTGCTTAGGCCCGAGAAAAAAGACACAGGTGGCTGGAGTAGTGGGAACAAGAGGGAAGTAAATAGAAATCAGTCAAAGAGGTTTGCTGTCAGTCTCTGCAAACTCTAGTAGGGAACAGGAAACCACTGGAAGATTTTCAAGGGGAAAACACAATCAGATTCATTTCCAAGATCTCATTCTGGCTATTATATGGAAAGCAGCTGTTTCACATGTGTGTTCAAGGTCCCAGCTCAGTTTTTCTACCTGGCAGCATGTTCCCAATTCACAGGCATAAAAAGATTGAACCTCTTCTTTACCAATGCTGACTAGTAACTCACTGCCCCTTCTCCTATGATTATCTGGAAATTATTTCAAAAATTAAGATTTAAAAACATTATTATTGGCTTTTTTTCATTTTATTATTTTATTTTTTATTCCCTCATCACCCATTCAACAGTTACTCATGAGCACCTTTTTTTTTTTTTTAATACTTTAACTTCTAGGGTACATGTACAGAACACGTAGGTTTGTTACATAGGTATACACATGCCATGGTGGTTTGCTATACCCATCAACCCGTCACCTACATTAGGTATTTCTCCGAATGCTATCCCTCCCCCGCCCCCCACCCCCTGATAGGCCCCGGTGTGTGATGTTCCCCTCCCTGTGTCCATGTGTTTTCACTGATCACCTTCCACTTATGAGTGAGAACATGTGGTGTTTAGTTTTCTGTTCTTGTGTTAGTTTGCTGAGAATGATGGTTTCCAGCTTCATCCATGTCCTTGCAAAGGACATGAACTTATCCTTTTATATGGCTGCATAGTATTCCATGGTGTATATGTGCCACATTTTCCTTATCCAGTCCATCATTGATGGGCATTTGGGTTGGTTCCAAGACTTTGCTATTGTGATTTTATTTTATTTTGTTATTGTATTCAGCTGTGCATGGTGGCTCATGCCTATAATTCCCAAAATTGGGGAGGGTAAGGCAGGAGGATTGCTTGAGTCCAGGAGTTCAAGGTCAGCCTGGGCAACACAGTGAGACCCTGTCTCTACAAAAAATAAAAAATTAGTCAGGCATGGTGGTATGTGTCTGTGGTCACAGCTACTTGGGAGGCTGAGGAGGGAGGATCGCTTGAGCTCGGAAGGTTGAGATTGCAGTGAGCTATGATCATGTCACTGCACTCTAGCCTGGGTAGCAGAATGAGACCCTGCCTCAGAACAAATAAAAAGAAAGAAAAAGAAAGGAAGGAAGGAAGGAAGGAAGGAAGGAAGGAAGGAAGGAAGGAAGGAAGGAAGGAAAAAAAAGAAAGAGAAGAAAGCATTCCATTCAGCACTTTAATGAGTCAGAATAACTTTCTAAAAAGTTTTCATTTTTAAAATATGCACCATGTACTTTCAAAAAGCATTTGAAGCCTTTGTAATAAAGCCCACAAGCAACAGAACAACTTAAAAGTTTCCTCTGGGAAGATGTTTACAATATACTGAAATACATGTTACAATGTCAGTTTGGAAGAGAAATATTAACATTAAAGAATCTCAAAAGCCTAATTGGCTCTAAAGGTTGAGTTTAGCTGCCAACATAGACTCATCATGAGTTAAGTCCTCATAATGCATTCATTTTTATCCAGGTTTATACTTCTCTTGCTCCATTCTCTCCCTGGCCCTCCAGAGAGCCACCACTTGCCTCATTTTGCTGCTCAATGGCACCCCCATCAGAGACTGAGCAGAAAGGAAAGACTGGAAAGCCTCAAAATGCTCTTGGTTTGGCAGTTCCAGTTTTGTGTGTACATGTTGTTGTGAGATATGTTGTGTGTATGTGTGTTGGGGGGCAGAGGGGAACTCCTGGGGTAAAGTGATGTTTAAATTTTATTTAATCATTCCTTTATACTTCTACAGTGTAGAATCTACACACCTTCTCATTCTTTCCCTCTCTTTCTCTCTCTCTGTCTCTCCTGGTAGTCAGCAAAGCACTCAAACCCACAATATGTAATAGGAAAAT
>NW_016107537.1:1921403-1927960 GCF_001604975.1 Cebus imitator
AAAATTTAGAAAAACAAAAGCACTCCAATTTTTAAGTATCTTACACAAAACTATTGTTCCCATTACTTTCTCCACAGTTTTTACCACATTCACTACCTCTAAGACTATTCACGGCCAGCCCTCGCTAGTAGCAACATATAACAGATTTGTAGCAGATTATGAAAAATGGGTCTGGCAAAAATGCTGAGGAATTTTGAAGGTTCGGTGGAGGGGGGCAGTGGAGAACAGAACTGCTTTAGTTCTTTGCCTGGTTTTTGGCTCTTAAAGTTTGCTTCAAATTGCTATGTTGCCCCAAATTATAAATTGCTTATGTAATTTAACGTGCAAAAACTGGGTACATTGTTTAAGAATTTTTCATTTGAGTAAATGAGCTTTCAAAGGGGAAATCTCAAAGGAAAAACTGTTACATAACTTACTTGACCATAAATTGAGCTTTCCAGGTATTCCTAAAAAACATCTTTGATTATAATAGGTGAAGGCTAGTCAAGTGCATTCACGATCAAAAGAGATAAAATCGACGTGCTGAATGGCAATAGAAACTTTTTAGCTAAGAGAAAATACTTGGAATGTGTTTACTAAGCATTTTCACATTTCTTTATCTTTTGGGTAAAGCCTGGTAAGTTTCTTCCAGCTTTCTCAAGAAGTGCATCGGCGATCAAACTTGAAGTCTATTCATCACTCACTCCCCAAACAAGCTGTTCAAGTAGAATGAAACGGCCTTTCTTGCCTCCACTTATACCTGGAACGACACTTGGCTGCATCCAAGCACCGTGCGTTCTGTTATGCCATAACAGGAGTGAAAAGAATGCTCCCCTTTTCCAGGCTCCCACACTCTCTGGGTGCCCCCGCAAAGGGATGCTAATAATGTCGGTAAGGGCCCAGTGGGAGCAGCCAGGACTGCTGTCCCTCCCTGGCCAGACGCCTGGCCTCGGTCTATCGCGTCTCCCGGACTGTGACTCCGACTTCGGCACCCTGTCGATTCGCCCCGCGCTGGTCCCTGGGGAGACGGAATCTGTGGGCCCCCGGAACTCCCGCCAGAGCGGGGCCCCAACATGCAACTGTCTAGTGGAAAAGTTCTCAGACCAGCGCATTCCAGACCAGACCTGCTACCTCTGTTCCTCTCGTAGGAACCTCGGGACTTGCAGCGCGCCCCGCGGAGCTCGACTTCCTCCTCCGCAGTGAAGGTGGGAGGCTGAAGCGCCGACCCCTTCCCGGCTTCACCACGACGCGCACCCACAAACCGGGCTGGGCGTCCTCGGGACCCTAGAAGGGCCGCGGTCAGTGGACGGTAGGTTCGCTTGCGCCCCATTCTCTGGCACTGCAGTAGGTGGAGGGTGTTTGCAAATTTGCCCAGCAGCTGGGCGCGCCCCAGTGGACGCACTCCCTCCCCTGAGCCCCGCGCTTCCTCCTAGGAGCCCCCAGCCGGACGCACTCACCTGTACTCCAGAGCGCCGGGAGGAAGACGCCCAGCAGCAGCGGCAGCGGGACCTGCCCCATCCTGGGGCTGCGGATCTGTAATTCCTATCCGGACGGACTGACAGACTGACGTCCCGAGCCTGCCTTGTCGCCAGCCAAGCGCGCCAGCGAAGCGCCCAGTCCCGGCGGCCCGGGCAGTGATTGCCGGAGTGGCGGAGCGCCGCAGCCGGCGGGAGGTGCCAAGGGCTGGAAGGGGCGGGCCTGGCGCCGAGCCAAGGCCGGCTGGGGCTGGAGGAGAGGGGAGGGCGGGGGCGCGAGTCCCGGCGGGCCCAGCAGGTTGGGGTGGGAGGGGGCAGGAATACGAGGGGGAGGAGGGGCGTAAAGGGGAAAAGGGAGGGGGCTGGAGAGCATGGGCGGGCCAAGGGCCACCGCGAAGCGGACGGCGGGGCAGGAGGGGGCGGGAAGGAAGGGAAGAGGGAGCAGAGACCGGGAGGGAGCTGGAGACAGAAGCTAAGGGGAGGGACGGGCCGGAGGTGCAGAGGAGACAACTCCAGCCGCTGCGCGGGTCTGGAGGCCAACACGTGTGGGTGGGAGATAGGGAAGGGCATAAGGTGGGAGTGAAGTGGCGGATGCCCAAGGCAGCCCCCAGACCCAAAAGGAGGATCCAGAGGCGCGCCCGCATTCCAGGCTTGACGGACACAGAAAATCCTGGCAGCACCACTCCCAGCGGCCAAGGCCACGGCGGCAGCGCTCCCTGCCGAGCGCTCCTCCACTTCCATTCCGCTCGCCGCCGAGCGCCTCCTGGGTACCCGGCCCGAAGTGCGCGACACGGCCCTGACATGGAGGGTTTCACCGCCCCTGAGGAAGGAGTTCCTGGGGGAAGGACGCTTTGCCGTGGCTCAGTGAAGAGCCCGAGAGAGGTGACGCTCAAGGAGGGAGATGAACGTGAATGATAAAGTGCAGAGCAGGAGTGGTGAGATGGGAAGCCACAGCACGTTGCTCTCATGGACCTTCACATGGTGTGCAGGGTCCAAGAGGCAGCAGCAGGGAGTGAATCGTAAAAGAAATGTAACTACTTATACTAATAATGGCAAGAGTAACTTAACTTATATACATAGTTTCTTAAAGGTAACACTTTTAGAATGTATGTATTTTAATGTGGTCCCTTTGACACCGTAACAGGAGCCAAATCATGTCACTCCTCTCCTCAAATCTACCCAAACCTATCAGTGGTTCCTGCTGTCTCACTGCATAAGCCGAAGTCCTGCCGTGGCCTACAAGGATCTACGTGACCTGGTCCCCTTTTCTCTTTGGCCTCATCTCCCTACGCCTCTTCCATTTACGTTCGTCTCTTGTCAAGCAGTCCCTTGACCCCTACACTGGCCGGACACTTCCCTTAGGTTTGGCTGTAAGGAGACAAGCAGCCCAGATGGATTTAGACAGGTTATTACTTACACCGACAGCAAAAACAAAATCAGTGTGATGTCAGCTTAGACCCACAGGTAACACCAAACTGGAGGTGCCAGTGTTATTCTATGGGCCTACATGATTAAAAAAAAAAAAAAAAAGAAGAAGAAGAAGAAGAAAAGAAAGAAAGAAAGACAACATGAGCCCTGCCGCTGAGCAGCCAAGTCTAAACTACACCAAGCAGTTTTACAGACTTTGCAGGAGCCTGACTCTGTGTGCTTGGAGGGAAGGGGGCTGGGAAGCGGAGGGAGATATATGGAAAGTCCTGCAGTCAACCAAAACGTTGGCGAAGGAAGTGAAAAGGCGCCTTGCAGCAATCTCCTGCAAGGTAGGGATAGGAAACCGGCCTCCCAGTGGCTCCTCACCAGGCTTACCTATCCCTGCTTTCGGGGAAATCACAGGGCAGTCCAACAATACGTGGGTCAGAACATGGTCACACCTGACCTAATTGGCCTCAGGAGATGTGCAAGATTGCCAGGGGCACCTCAGCAGACCTGTTCTCCTACAATTTCCTTGCTGTTGCTCAAATATACCAAGCACTCCTCCAATGAAAGGTTTTGTACTGGCTCTTCCCTCTGCCTGAAATGCTCTTCCCTTAGACACATAGCTTCCCATTTGACTCTCCTCCAAGTCAGCTCAAATCTCACTTTCTTGATGAGGCCTGCCTTGTACAATACTCTTCAGATGACCAGGCGTGGTGGCTCATGCCTGTAATCCCAGCACTTTGGGAGGCCAAGGTGGGCAGATCACAAGGTCAGGAGTTCAAGATCAGCCTGGCCAACATGGCAAAACCCCGTCTCTACCAAAAATACAAAAATTAGCTGGGCGTGGTGGCATGCACCTGTAATCCCAGCTACTTGGGAGGTGGAGGCAGGAGAATCACTTGAACCCAGGAGGTGGAGGTTGCAGTGAGTGAAGATCAGGCCATTGCACTCCAGCCTGGGCGACGAGAATGAAACTCCATCTCAGAAAAAAAAAAAAATGCTCTTCAGCTGTCTACCAGTGTTTGACATACCACCCCAAACTTAGTGGGAGTAAAATGTCAGCCATTTTATTAGATTCCTGGATTCTGTGGATCAGAGATTTGGACAGAGCACAGGGGAAATAGCTTGTCTTTGCTCCTCCACATCTGCCTGGGACCTTAGGCTCAAATGGTTGGGGATTACAATCACGTGAAGCAAATTATAGCCTGCAGACCTACGGCTTATTTTTGCAAATAAGTGTTATTGGAACACAGTCATTCGTGTTGGTAGTTGAGACAGATTATGTGGCCCACAAAGCCAATGCAATCTGGTCCTTTAGATAAAAAGTTGGCTAACCCTGGTCTCAAGGCTCATTCACTCACATAGCTGCCATCTGCCCTGGGATGACTTGGGCACTAGGGCTGCAGACTAACTGGAGCACCTAAAGGAGGCTTCTCCATGGTGGCCTTGGAGTAGCTGGAAGTCTTGCATGGCAGCTTAGGGCTCCAAGAGCAAGCATTCCAGTAAATAAGGAGGAAGCTTAGTGGCCTGGGAGGTCACATAACTCCACCCTACTTTCTTGATGGAAGCAGTCACAAGCCCACCCTCATGGGGAGGAGCTAAAGAGGCTCAAGCCCAACCTCTTGAAGATGGAAGTGTCAAAATATGAGCACAAACAAACAAAAACAACCTAGACCCCATATTACACAACTATTTCCAAGGCTACATTTATGCAACTTCAACAAGAAGACACTTACCTGGAAGCCATTCTCCAATGACCACTGTGTCTCCTGTGTCAGCTAAGACTCTGTGTTACGAGTAGGCACCCTAGTGTTTAACACCTAAGAGGGAATGATAAAGGCCTGCAGCAGTGTTCATCTAAGGGCTACAGATTACCCCCACTGACTCAAGGATGAAAGATCTGTAACCAAGGTAAAGTAGCATTGTGGTCACAATCTATGTGTCAAACATGTTCAGCATATCAGTGGCAGGACTTGAGTTTGAGACCAGCCTGGACAACATGGTGAAACTCCATCTCTGCAAAAAAAAAAAAAAAAAAAAAAAATTAGCACAGCATGGTTGTGACTGCTGCTAGACTGAGTTCGGCAGTTACTCAGGAGGCTGAGGTGGGAGGATTGCTTGAGCCCCGGAGGTCAAGGTTGCAGTGATCCAAGGTTGTGCCACTGCACTCCAGCCTGGGCAATAAAGCGGGACTCTGTCTTTAAAAAAACAAAAACAAGCCGGGCACGGTGGCTCATGCCTGTAATCCCAGCACTTTGGGAGGCTGAGGCAGGCGGATCACCTGAGGTCGGGATTTCAAGAGCAGCCTGACCAACATGGTAAAACCCTGTCTCTAAAACAAAACAAAACAAAACAAAACAAAACAAAAAAAAAACAAAAACACACACAGAGAGAGAGAGAGAGAGGGAGAGAGAAATATGGCAGATGTAGAAGACTCCATTCAGCATGCTGAAGAACAGACAAGAAGCACAAAGATCTAGGTTTTGTAGTTTATTGGGAAACTGCACTTATAATTTATTGGGAAACACATAATTCTTGTAAGCAACTCCATTTAGCTTCTTGAACAAAATACAGTAGTCTAAGTGCTTTGTCTTTGTAGTTTTAGAGGAATTGAGATGGTGCATACAAAACGATTCCATTTTACTTGCTAAAACCATCCAGAAAATAAATTTCTTCTTCTTATAGTTCGTTGGAGGAATGGAGACAGCACATGTAAGAGATTCCATTTGCTGCACAAACACTGAAATTAGAGGTCTGGCTCTTGTAGTTTCTTGGGAATGGCTGGTGATTTGGAGATCTGTCAGGTGACAGGCAACAGGAAATCAATTGATAATACATATATATTTTTGAGACAGAATCTTGCTCTGTCACCCAGGCTGGAGTACAGTGGCAGGATCTCAGTTCCCTGCAACCTCTGCCACCTGGGTTCAACCAATTCTCCTGCTTTAGCCTCCCAGGTAGCTGAGACTACAGGCATGAGCCACCGTGTCTGGCTAATTTTTGTATTTTTAGTAGAGACGGGGTTTCACCATGTTGGCCAGGATGGTCTCAAACTCCTAACCTCAGGTAATTTACCCACCTCAGCCTCCCAAAGTGCAGGGATTACAGGCATGAGTCACCACGCCCGGCCATCTGAAGAGTATTGTACAAGGCAGGCCTCATCAAGAAAGTGAGATTTGAGCTGACTTGGAGGAGGTCAGCTGGGAAGATATGTGCCTAAGGGAAAAGCATTTCAGACAGAGGGAACAGCCCAATAATAATTTTTGTCCTGCCTCAGCCTCCTGACTAGCTGGGACTACAGGTGCCTGCCACCACGTTCAACTAATTTTTTTGTATTTTTAGTAAAGATGGGGTTTCATGTTGGCAGGCTGGTCTCGAACTCTGACCTCAAGTGATCTACCTGCCTCGGCCTCCCAAAGTGCTGGGATTACAGGTGTGAGCCACCGTGCCCAGCCCAATAATAATTTTTGATTATCTGTCTTGGTGGGCTCTGTTATCTCCTAGAATTCTTTTTTTTTTCCCCGTTTATTTATTTTATTGCATTTTAGGTTTTGGGGTACATGTGAAGAACATGCAAGATTGTTGTATAGGTACACACGTGGCAGTGTGATTTGCTGCCTTCCTCCCCATCACCTACATCTGGCATCTCTCCCCTTGCTATCTCTCCCCAGCTCCCCACCCCCCACCATC
>NW_016107537.1:1929560-1930779 GCF_001604975.1 Cebus imitator
CATGGTGGCGCGTGCCTGTAATCCCAGCTACTCAGGAGGCTGAGGCAGGAGAATTGCCTGAACCCAGGAGGTGGAGGTTGCGGTGAGCCGAGATCGCGCCATTGCACTCCAACCTGGGTAACAAGAGCGAAACTCCGTCTCAAAATAAATAAATAAATAAATAAAAAAGAACAAAGATAAGACACTTTTAAGAGACCTGTGGTTTGGATGACAACTGAGTGAAGGAGCTGGAACACCCAAATGAAGGCGCAGGGAATGATTGCTTCTAACTGCTTTCAGGTCTCAGGCCTTTTTAAAAAAAACAAAACAAAACAAAAAGAGGCGGGTGCGGTGACTCACCCAGCACTTTGGGAGGCCGAGGCGGGTGGATCATGAGGTCAAGAGATCGAGACCATCCTGGCCAACATGGTGAAACCCTGTCTCTACTAAATACAAAAACATAAAACATTAGCCGGGCATGGTGGCACATGCCTGTAATCCCA
The DNA here is from genome assembly GCF_001604975.1 of Cebus imitator. NCBI lineage: Eukaryota > Metazoa > Chordata > Mammalia > Primates > Cebidae > Cebus > Cebus imitator. Next base: position 1,930,043 of record NW_016107537.1, read on the forward strand.
GCTACTTGGGAGGGCGAGACAGGAGAATCATTTGAACCCAGGAGGCAGAGGTTGTGGTGAGCTGAGAATGTGCCATTGCACTCCAGCCTGGGCAACAAAAGCGAAACTCTGTCTAAAAAAAAAAAAAAAAAGATGAGGCTTCATCATGTTGCCCAGGCTGGTTGTGAACTCCTGGACTCAAGCCATCCTCCTGCCTCAGCCTTCCACAGTGCTGGGATTACAGGTGTGAACCACTAGTCATGTCCTAGGCCTTCTGAAAAATGTAAAGAATCTGAGAACACGGCTTTGTCACTCTTTTCTCCCAGATTAGGGAGGTCGCCAAAATATTCACATCAGTCTATTCAGGATGTGAGGGAAAGCTCCATGTGCCAACAATAAAGTCTTACTAAATCTTAAAACCTGTGCCCCTAACTTGAGCCACCATCTGCCTGGACAAGTAATACAACAGAGGGCATGTTAACAAAGAATCCACCCGTAAACTTCTGCTGAGGGTCCTACCTTGGCCAAGAGTAACTAGTCTCCTGCAAGAAATACCAAAGGGCTATGCTCGAGGACTGTACCACAGGAATAGACTTCCTAGTAAAAGCTGACATTGCCAGCACAGACAGCTGTTGTCAACCTGTGCTAAAGGACTGAGGCAGGATTTAGACTCTTTAGTCCAGGAGAGAAATTCATGAAAGTAGACAATGCAACCCAGGAGCCACAAAACCTGCTTTTTTGGAAATGCTTATAATTAT
>NW_016107537.1:1935875-1940637 GCF_001604975.1 Cebus imitator
AAAAAAAGAAAAACCCAGCAAAATAAAACCTGTTCTTGATCTAATTATGAATAATATTCTATTTTAATGAGCATATTAAAAAATATTTTTTTGGCTGGGTACAGTGGCTCACTCCTGTAATCCTAACACTTTGGGAGGCTGAGGCAGGCAGATCACTTGAGGTCAGGAGTTTGAAACCAGCCTGGCCAACATGGCGAAGCTCCATCTCTGCAATACAAAAAATTAGCCAGGTATGGCAGTGCACACCTGTGTAGGAGGAAACCCTGCAAGTGCCGTGGCAAGGGTCTGAAGCCTCAGGCTGTTCCCATATAAATATTGATTTAGAAAATAATTAGAAATGTAGGCACATAGTTATTCCTTTATATAATCAAATATAATCTTATAGTTACTTACAATCATAAAGATATATACTCAATATAACCTTTAATTTTACTAATGACTATTGGGTTATGAAGCATGGAAAGCATGGAACTGAGGTGACATTGTGGACAAAGTGATCCTAAGGCAAGATGCTCTAAGCCCCCTGTCACGCCCGCATAAGGGCTGCTGGAGGGTGCCTCGGCCATGTGGCAGTGCCAGTGCTGTGAAAGCGCCCACTGTTTAGTCAGCTAGGGAAGGAGATATCCAAAATGGTCGATACCTCTCCTTCCTGGGGAAGTTAGGAGAAAACTCCGCTTCTCCAAGCTCTTGTGGCAAGGTCTGATGGCTGTCAGAGAAGCCCGCAGACTTCCGGGGGCTTAACTGTCTCTATGTGATACTGTGCTTCAGTGGTCATGTTCATGTCTACGCTCACACCCTGCTTCTGCACCTGGTTTCTCTTTTCTTAGGAGATAAGAATTAACGCCCTTGACATTTCTAACAAATTTGCAAAGAGCGCAGACACATTAGGTCTTCTCCTCGCCTCGGCTACTTGAAAGTCTTGGGCCCCCTATCTCCAAGGCACGTAATTTACCTGACCCTATCACCGACCACCATTACCTCACCCTACTTTCCCTGCCACCTGCTTTGTGAGAGTGTCCAGGCACTCGGTGCCACTGCAGGTCTCCGCGCTTTGGTTGGTAGTGTACCCCTGAGCCCAAACTTTCTTTTTTTTTTTTGAGACGGAGTTTCGCTCTTGTTACCCAGGCTGGAGTGCAATGGCGCGATCTCGGCTCACCGCAACCTCCGCCTCCTGGGTTCAGGCAATTCTCCTGCCTCAGCCTCCTGAGTAGCTGGGATTACAGGCACGCACCACCATGCCCAGCTAGTTTTTTGTAGTTTTTTAGTAGAGACGGGGTTTCACCATGTTGACCAGGATGGTCTCGATCTCTTGACCTCGTGATCCACCCGCCTCGGCCTCCCAAAGTGCTGGGATTACAGGCTTGAGCCACCACGCCTGGCATCTCCTAGAATTCTTAATGGTGTTTGTCCTTTGCATGCCACTAGGAGCACAATTATGTCAAAGAAAGGAAGGAGGCAAGGAAGGCAGGAAGGAGGAGAGGAAGAGAAAAAAAAATGTGTGTGTGTGCATGTTCGTGTGCGTGTGCACGTGTGTGCATGTGTGCCTGTGCGTGTGTTCACCTGTGTGTGTGTGCATATGTGCATGTGTGCATGATGGAGCTACTGCTGGACTGGTGAGTTTTTTAGTTCTGCATTTCCTTTTGACCTGTGGCTAAAGTTGTAAAACCTAAGCTTGTGTTCTTTTTGTGTGTGAAAATTAAAAATAAGCCTTTTTCCTTCCCCACAAAATCAAGGTATAGTAATTAATCTTTTACAATAGCTTGTTCGTCTGTAACTGTCTGTCTGTTTCTCAACTATGGGTATAGATAGGTCACACAAGTGCTTTTATTGTATGTGCCATCTAAGGATATCTAGTGTAGACACACACATCTTTCTGATTCCTTTGATAAGGCAGAACAAATGTGTGCAAAGATTGAAGGAAATGGTTTTAGCTGGTTTTATATATTCTAAAAGAAAAACAAGGCTGGGTGTGGTGGCTCATGCCTGTAATCCCAGCACTTTGGGAGGCTGAGGTGGGTGGATCATGAGGTCATGAGTTTGAGACCAGCCTTGCCAATGTGGTGAAACCCCGTCTCTACTAAAAATACAAAAATAAGCTGGGCCTGTGTAGGGCCCAGCCCTACAGGGTTCTGTGAGCCCCTCCCTGCTGGTGTGCAGACCAGAAATTGTAGAAATAAAAGGCACAAGACACAGAGATAGAGAAAATAAAGTTTGGGCCCAGGGGTCCACTGCTAACCAAAACTCGGAGTCCTGCAGTGGCCCCAAGTGTCCCAACACTATGACTTTTATTGAGTCAAAAGCTAGGGGCAGGGAAGGTAGGGCATAGGTGGGGCCTGGCCTTGGTTGTTGGCCACTGGGGGCAGAGAAAAAGAGGGTGTGGCAGTGGTAGGGTCAGGTACATCACGTGTCATGCAGGTAGGGGCTCAGGAATTTTCCATAGCCGAGATGAGGTAAGGGGCTTAATGTGTCAGCACTTTTTCCATACTTGTCACAAAGACATTAAGATTTATGTTGTTTTTATTGATTAATTCTTAGAAGAAAAAAGGAACCAGGTGCAGAAGTGGATCATGAGGTTGACATGGAATGTGGCCACTGAAGCACAGCATCACATAGAGACAATTAAGCCCCCGGATGTCTGCGGGCCAAGCTAATTTTTGTATTTTTAACAATGTCAGGCCTCAAGAGCTTGGAGAAGTGGAGTTTTCTCCTAACTCCTCCAAGGAAGGAGATGTCTCAGCTCTTTTGGATGTCTCCTTCCCTAGCTGGCTAAACGGCGGGCGCTTTCCCAGCACTGGTGCTGCCGCTCAGCCAAGCTGCCCTCCATTAGCCCTCATGCCGGCAAGACAGAGAGCTTAAAGCGTCTGGCCTTAGAGTCATTCATTTCACAGTGTCAGCCCCGGGTTCACACTTCTGACCTGAGAGGCATTAGTAAAAGAATTAAGATTACCTATGAATAACTAATGACTATTATGGTTGTATTTCTGTTTACTTTCTTCTTGATTATTTATATGGAAATAGGCTGAGGCCTTTGGTTCCTGCCTTGGCACTTATGGGGTCTCCCCCCTACAGGCACTTGTAATCCCAGCTACTCAGGAGGCTGAGGTAGGAGAATCGTTTGAACCTGGGAGGCGGAGGTTGCAGTTAACTGAGATCACATCATTGTACTCTAGCCTGGGTGACATAGGGAGGCTGTTCCACCCACCCCCCAAAAAGAAAAATATATAATAATATTTGTTATAATTAATAATGTATTGATTAGCCTTGTCTACAAAATCACTCAGAATAGTGGTAACATTGCCTAAATATTATACAGAGTGACTTTACCTAGGTCTCCTCTTTTTTCATAATAATGAACTTTTTTTGCATAGCTTCAATTAAAATCTGTCCTCCTATTGCAGTGAGCTGAGATTACACCACTGTGCTCCAGCCTGGCTGACACAGTGAGACGCCATCTCAAATATAAAAAACCTGTCCTCCTTTCTACCAAGTTATAATTGGATAAATCAAATTTGTAACCATGACCGTGATACAGTTTTTTGTTTGTTTTTGTTTTGAGACAGGGTCTCACTTTGAGACAGCAACAAGCTCAGGCTGGAGTGCAGTGGCACAATTTCAGCTCACTGCAACCTCGACCTCTCAGGCTCTGGCGATCCTGAGATAAGTAGCTGAATCTACAGGCACACACCACCATGCCTGGCTAATTTTTGTATGTTTTTGTAGAGACAAGGTTTCATCATGTTGCCTGGCTGGTCTCAGACTCCTGGGTTCAAGTGATCTACCTGCCTTGGCTTCCAAATTGCTAGGATTATAGGCATGAACCATCAGACTGCGCCTGAATCTTAAGTATGACAGAACCTCTATTAAGGAATGGAGCTATTTTTTTTTTTGAGTTTTGAGAACTCTGTATATATCCTGAATAAAAGTCATTTGTCAGTTTTGCAAATGTTTTCTGAGGCTTTTCATTTTCTTTGCAGTGTTTTTGGCAATGTTAATTTTCATGAAATCCAATTCATTGTTTTTTTTTCTCTTATGGATTGTGTTTTTGTTTTGTTTTCATTTTTAATTTTTGTGGGTACATAGTAGGTGTGTTTATTTATTTATTTATTGAGATCTCCAATCCTGCAGAAGGTGTATATATTTATGAGATACATGAGATCTCTCTCTCTCTTTTTTTTTTTCAAGTACAATTTCCATTTTATTTTTCTCTAGAGAATAGTCGTCTTCAATCTTTTACTCAGCTCCTTACATGGGTTTTGGTGGGGGTCATGGGGCAGCACCCGCAGGTCTAAATCGGGGTGGGGGTGTTCGGTCCTTTCGGGCTTCACAAGATCGATTCCTGACTACTTTGCTGTGAATTGTACAACTCACACAGTAATGTAGCTTCACATAGAGCTTGGGAAGTACATAGGCATCAAAGACGCTCGCTTCGGAAATATCCCTGACTGCTGCAGCCTCCACTATGTTTCGAATGACGAATTTCTTTTTTTTTTTTTTTTGAGACGGAGTTTCGCTCTTTGTAACCCAGGCTGGAGTGCAATGTCGCGATCTCAGCTCACCGCAACCTCCGCCTCCTGGGTTCAGGCAATTCTCCTGCCTCAACCTCCTGAGTCGCTGGGATTACAGGCACGCACCACCATGACCAGCTGATTTTTTTGTATTTTTAGTAGAGACGGGGTTTCACCATGTTGACCAGGATGGTCTCGATCTCTTGACCTCGTGATCCACCCGCCTCGGCCTCCCACAGTGCTGGGATTACAGGCTT
>NW_016107537.1:1941197-1942375 GCF_001604975.1 Cebus imitator
TTTTAGTAGAGACAGAGTTTCACTATGTTGACCAGGATGGTCTCGATCTCCTGACCTCGTGATCCACCCGCCTCGGCCTCCCAAAGTGCTGGGATTACAGGCTTGAGCCACCGCGCCCGGCCATGACGAATTTCTTAATGGCCTTGTCCTTGGGCATGCATCGGGCACAGTTCATGCAGCGAATAGGCTGAACATGGCCGTGGCCCTTTTTGGCATGACCGTTGTTCCTTCTTTTCTTTGTCATTTTGGAAGCTCACAGCAGAGAAAGACCATGAGATCTCTTAATGCAGGCACATAATGTGTAACAATCACATCAGGGCAAATGGGGTATCCATCACCTCAACCGTTTATTCTTTGTGTCACAAACAATCCAATTACACTCTTTTAGTTATTTTTAAATATACAACTAAATTATTTTTGACTATAGTTTCCCTGTTTGGATTGTATTTTTGGTGTCTTACCTAAGAACTTAAAAAAAAAAACCCAAGTCTTATTCAGGTACCTTTCACATACCATAAAATTCTCCCGTTTTTTTTTTTGTTTGTTTGTTTTTTGGTTCTGTGACTCAGATCTTTTTTTTTTTCTTTTTCATTCCAACATAAGTCATCACGCTAGTATAAAAATTCTCCCTTTTAACATGTACAATTCAATAGCTTTTATTCACAGAATCATGCAACCAATACCACTAATTTTAGAACATTTTCATCATCCCCAAAATAAATCCTGTACCTGTTAGCAGTCATTCACTATTCTACCCTCCCCTGCCCCACCTTCAGCCCCTGGCAACCACTAGTCTACTCTGTTTCTATGGATCTGCCTCCAGTGAGTATTTCGTATAAATGAAATCATTCAACATTCGGCCTTTTGTGTCTGGCTTCTTTCATTTGGTATAATGTTTTTGAAGCTCATTCATGTTGTATCATGTATCAGTAATTAATTCCCTTCTATAGCTGAATAATATTTTGCTACATACATATACCATATTATTTTTATCCATTCATGAGTTGATGAGCATTGGGTTGTTTTAACTTCTTGGCTATCGTGAACAATACAACTATGAACACTCATGTAAAAGTGCTTGTGTGAATGTATATTCAATTCCCTTGGGTATATACTAGGAGTGGAATTGCTGGATCATAGGGTAACTCTTGGTTTAACTTTTTTTTTTTTTTTTTTTT
>NW_016107537.1:1943695-1947786 GCF_001604975.1 Cebus imitator
CATGTTGACCAGGATGGTCTCGATCTCTTGACCTCGTGATCCACCCGCCTCGGCCTCCCAAAGTGCTGGGATTACAGGTGTGAGCCACCGGGCCCGGCCCCTTTATTTTTATTTTTTAAAGATGGGGTTTTACCACGTTGGTCAGGCTGGTCTTGAACTCCCGACTTCAGGTGATCCACCCGCCTTGGCCTCCAAGGTGCTTGGATTACAGGCGTGGGCCACCATGCCCGGCCAAGCCACCTATTTTTTTTTTTAAGGTTAAGCCACTGATTTGCAATTTTTATTGAAATAAATGTCATCCATTAAAAACAAGGTTAATTTATAACTTGATCTCAACTTGTCTTTTTAATAGCAGTTGAATTTTTACATAAAAAAATTGCAAAACTTCAACTAAAAAATAAAACATTCAGACAAGTTTACATTTTAAAAATTCGATCAACTTCAACAAAATAATAAGTGACTACATATTAATTTACCTTACTCCTGTGGTCAAAATACATTTTCCATTTAAAACATTTTTATTTTTATTTATTTATCTTTTGAGACAGTTTCGCTCTTGTTGCCCAGGCTGGAGTGCAATGGTGTGATCTTGGCTCACCACAACCTCCGCCTCCCAGTTCAAGTGATTCTCCTGTCTCAGCCTCCCGAGTAGCTGGGATTACAGGCATGTACCACCACGCCGGCTAATTTTGTATTTTTAGTAGAGTCAGGGTTTCTCCATGTTAGTCAGGCTGGTCTCAAACTCCCGACCTCAGGTGATCCACCTGTCTTGGCCTCCCAAAATGCTGGGATTACAGGTGTGAGCCACCGTGCCCAGCCTTAAAACATTTTTAACATCTTCTATACAGCATGGATAGCTTCTAGAGGGAATTAGTATATAGTCTGTTTTTGATCAAGACAACACTAGACAGATGTTGCCGGATGCCTGGATAATGCTGAATGTGATAAAACCAGCGAGACACATTAGACTTTATCTTCAAGATATGAATCGATATCCTTCAACAGTGTGTGGATATCATTTTTATTGGATGATATCATTTTTATCATCATCTACTCAAGCAACTCTGTATTCTAACCATTGCTGAATATTGTTTTTTCTTCTGCAGTACTCTCCAGCAAATATTGTTGGCTTGCTTGACTAGATGAGCTGCTATAGTAGTCAGTCCTGTTAGACTTGGACCATTGTTTGTTTGAAGAGCTGGAAGCTGTCACTCACCCTGAGCACTGTATTTATTATTCCCCTTACTCAGTCCCAGGGACTTCAGCAGCCACAACTCGGTGGCCACCACCATCTTCTGGCAGAGATTTAACTTTTTGAGAACATGTCAAACTGTTTTATCAAGTGGCTGCACCATTTTACGTTCCCATCAATTATGTACAAGGGCTCCAATAACTCCAAATCTTCATCAACACTTGTTATTCAATATTTGTTATTGTCTATGTTTTTGATTATAGCTCTCCTACTGGGTGTGAAGTGGTTTTGGCTTATATTTCCCTAATGACTAATGATGTTGGTTATTTTTTATTCTGCTTCTTGGCCACTTGCATATTTCTAGAAAAATGTCTATTCAAATCCTCTGTCCATTTTTAAATTGGGTTGTCTTTTTTTTTTTTTGAGACGGAGTTTCGCTCTTGTTACCCAGGCTGGAGTCCAATGGCACCATCTCGGCTCACCGCAACCGCTGCCTCCTGGGTTCAAGCAATTCTCCTGCCTCAGCCTCCCAAGTAGCTGGGATTACAGGCACTTGCCAACAAGCCCAACCTAATTTTTGTATTTTTAGTAGAGACGGGGTTTCACCATGTTGACCAGGATGGTCTCGATCTCTTGACCTTGTGATCCACCCACCTCGGCCTCCCAAAGTGCTGGGTTGTCTTTTTATGTTGAGTTGTAAGACTTCTTTTCTGAGATGGAGCCTCACTCTCATCACGCAGGCTGGAGTGCAGTGGCGCTGTCTCAGCTCACTGCAACCTCCACCTTCCGGGTTCAAGTGCTTCTCCTTCCTCAGCCTCCTGAGTAGCTGCGATTACAGGCATGTACCACCACACCCAGCTAATTTTTCTATTTTTAGTAGAGACGGGGTTTTGCCTTGTTGGCCAGGCTGGTCTTGAACTCCTGACCTCAGGTGATCCACCTGCCTCAGCCTTGATGCGCTGGGATTACAACCAGTACTTCTTTACTTATCAGATAGATAATTTGCAAATCTTTTCTCCCATTCTGTGAGTTGTTTTTTCACTTTCTTGACAATACCTTTGAAGCACAAAATTTAAAACTTTTGTCCAATTTATCAATTTTTCCCTAGGTTTCTAGTGTTTTAGGTACCATAAAGCACTAAAGGTACCATATCTAATATATCATTGCCTAATCCAAGGTCATGAAGATTTACACCTATGTTTTCTTCTAAGTGAATAGCTTTACTTTGGGTCTTTGATGCACTCTAAAATTTTTGTATATGGTATGTAGTATGAACGAAGATTCATTCTTTCCATATGAATATCTAATTATTGCAACACTAATTGTTGAAAAGATGCTTTCCTCCTTCATTTGCCTTTTTTTTTTGTTGTTGTTATTTAAGACGGGATTTCACCATGTTGGTCAGGCTGGTCTTGAACTCCCGACCTCAGGTGATCTGCCCGCCTTGGCCTCCAAAGTGCTTGGATTACAGCCGTGAGCCACCACACCCGGCCCATTTGCTTTTGCAAGTTTGTAAAACAACAACAAAAAAATCAATTGGCCTCACTCTATAACTGAGGGCTGCACATATTGTCCTCCTTCCAAAGAGTACAGTATGGAAAGTAGGGAAATGCAACATCACAGTAGAGAAATCTGACAAACTACTATCTCAGTTAGGTGATCAAGGTTGACATCAACAGTGATAAGTTATGCTGTTGATAAGTACCTTTGATATGATGTGATGAAAATGACACTTTATGATCTTCCTCCCCCAAATCTATATACCCAGGCTAATCATGAAGAAACATCAGACAAATTCCATTTAAGGGATATTCTACAAACTCATGAAATCTGGTGGTTGCAGTGGCCTGGAGTCCCATCTACTTGGGGGGCTGAAGCAGGAGGACTGCTTGAACACAGGAGTTCAAGGCTGCAGTGAGCTGTGTTTGTGCCAATGCACTCTAGGCTAGGCAACACAGCAAGACTATTTCTCAAAAAAAACCTGAATGAAGTATGGATTTTAATTACTAATAATGTGTTGATATTTGTTCATTATGTTTAACAAATGTACTATACTAATGTAAAATATTAATAATAGGGAAACTGGATGTAGAAACTGGGTATAGGGCATATGGGAAATTTTTGAACTATCTGTAATTCTTCTGTAAATCTAAATGTTTTTTCTTTTCTTTTTTTTTTTTTCCTGCTCTTGTTACCCAGGCTGAAGTGCAATGGTGTGATCTCGGCTCACCGCAACCTCCGCCTCCTGGGTTCAGGCAATTCTCCCGCCGCAGCCTCCTGAGTAGCTGGGATTATAGGCACGCGCCACCATGCCCAGCTAATTTTTTGTATTTTTAGTAGAGATGGGGTTTCACCATGTTGACCAGGATGGTCTCGATCTCTTGACCTCGTGATCCACCTGCCTCGGCCTCTCAAAGTGCTGGGATTACAGGTGTGAGCCACCGCGCCCGACCTAAATGTTTTTTCTTAAAATAAAAGTTTAAAATATCAATTAGGTGTATTTGTATTTCTTTCTTTTCCTTTTCTTTCTTTCTTTTTTTTTTTTTTTTAGACAGAGTCTCGCTCTCTTGCCCAGGCTGGAGTGCTGTGGCCCGGTTTCGGCTCTCCACAATCTCTGCCGCCCGGGTTCAAGCGATTCTCCTGTCTCAGTCCCCCGAGTAGCTGGGATTACAGGCACGTGCCACCACGCCTGGCTAACCTTTTGACAAATTTTTAGTAGAGACGGCGTTTCACAATGTTGGCCAAGCTGGTGTAGAATTACTGACTTGTGATCCGCTTGCCTCAGCTTCCTAAAGCTCTGGATTACAAGTGTGAGTCACCATGCCCCACCTTTATTTCTTAACTTTAATTGTTTCATGAATCTTTGTTTCTATCCTTTCTCCTATAACCCACTCTTTTT
>NW_016107537.1:1947832-1962723 GCF_001604975.1 Cebus imitator
AAATCTTGCTCTGTTTCCCAGGCTAGAGTTCAGTGGTGCGATCATAGTTCAGTGGTGCGATCATAGCTCACTGCAGCCTCGAACTTCTGGCTCAAGTGATCCTCCAGCCTCCCAGGCAGCTGGGACTACAGGTGCGCGCCACCACGCCAGGCTAATTTAAAAATTTTTCTTTTGTGGAGACAGTGTCTCGCTATATTGCCCAGGCTGGTTTCAAACTCTTAGGCTCCAGCGATCCTCCTGCCTCGCCTCCCAAAGCGCTGGGATTACAGGCACGAGTGGCCGCTGCGGTTCTTAACCTGGGTCTTTGAATCACCTCAAGAAGTGTCTCTGAATCTGGGAATTGCAGACAATGTTTCTATGAGGACCTTCATACCGTTCATCGACTCTTCGAAGAGTATGGACTGCATAAGAGCACAGAGCACTGCACGTAGAGAAAATCAGCAACCTCTGCTCCCCACCCTCTGCCTGGATGTGCCTACCTTCACATGGGGTCAAGAGGCGGAAGCGAAACCAGACAGAAAAAAACCTGAGATCAAGGAGGCAGTTTAGGTCCCTAGTGACATGATCTGAAGAGAACTTGGACGGCAGGAGAATCGTTTCACTGTATGGACTCTGGCAGACACAATCCTGCTTTGGGGATCGGATCAGTCGCACACAAGGTGGAAAGAGTCCACAAGTTCTGCCCGGCCGCCGTCTTCCCGCAGCTGCGCAGGCGCAGGGACTGCTAGGCCACCGCGCGCCTACCGCGATGCCCCGCCCCGGCGCGAGGCCGGACGGGAAAGTCAAGATGGACGCGTGCATTTGAACGTCTCGCACGCCTGCCTGCCATTAGAACTCGTACCTGCTGCTGTTGCCCATTCCTCCTCCAGAAAAGGGGAGGGAGAGGGGATGAGAAGCTGCCACGGTCGAGGAGTCACCGTGACGGACCCCGCCGCTGCCCTCGGGCCTCCTCGGCCCCTGCACCACCGGGGAGCAGCCGGGTCTCGCTGCGCCTGACGCGTCCCGAGTTACACAGGTGCGGGCCCGGATCCGCTGCACTTCGGTGAACTGTCGCACGCCGCGTGACTCTAGCACCTGGCCCGAGGCCGATCCGCCCCTGGTGGCCTTAGGGCTGGGAGACTGGGGGACTAGGAACCTGGGGAGGGCCCTGAGCGTGCCCCGGGGCTGAGGGGGTTCCGGGCCTGCGGGCTGGGGTGCTCCTACTCACTGCTGGCAAACCTCTTACCCGAACTGCGCGCTGCATCCAGTGTGCAACCTCGGCTTCTAAATTGGCCTCCAGCCTCTTTGAGCTGGTTTTCTGAGCCCAGGGCTTGTAGCCTGTTGTTTTCACCGTCCCCTAGAACGGCTGCGGGAAGTTCTTCCTTATTGTGAAGACTTAACGCAAGCTCCGGTTGGTGTGCATTTGAGTTCCCCCCTTTTTTTTTTTGGCAAGGTAGTGTTTGTCTGTAGGAATCATTGCTGGTATTTTTATTTATAGCATATGGATTTAATGGTATTTTTATGTGTAGCTGTTTATGTTGCCCCTAACAAGTAAAAATATTTCTAAACGTTTAGGTTATTGTGAAAGTATTAAATATGTGGCCTTAATCAGTACAAAATGATAAATTTTTAACAATTTTATAGATTTCAGCCTGGCGCGGTGGCTCAAGCCTGTAATCCCAGCACTTTGGGAGGCCGAGGCGGGTGGATCACGAGGTCAAGAGATCGAGACCATCCTGGTCAACATGGTGAAACCCCGTCTCTACTAAAAATACAAAACATTAGCTGGGCATGGTGGCGCGTGCCTGTAATCCCAGCTACTGAGGAGGTTGAGGCAGGAGAATTGCCTGAACCCAGGAGGCGGAGGTTGCGGTGAGCCGAGATCGCGCCATTGCACTCCAGCCTGGGTAACGAGTGAAACTCCGTCTCAAAAAACAAACAAACAAACAAACAAAAAAACAATTTTAGAGTTTTCTTTCAAAGTTATAAGAAAATAACATTATAGGCCGGGCGTGGTGGCTCACGCCTGTAATCCAAACACTTTGGAGGCCAACGCGGGTGGATCACCTGAGGTCGGGAGTTCAAGACCAGCCTGACCAACATGGTGAAACCCCGTCTTTAAAAACAAAAACAAAAACAAAAAATAACAAAAAGAAAATAACATTATAAAATTGCAGAACTAAAGTTTTATAAAATCAAAAGTTTGTTGATGTTGGTTATCCTGTTGAATAAAGTATAGGAAGACCAGCTGAATTTTGTTTTCTTGTAAGTTTTGTAAGGCACTTTGTAGTTGTGTTTCAAGTTCAAGTCTTCTCAATACTGCATCCTCCACCTCCCAAAGCTATTATTGTGCTACAGCCTCGCGAGTAGCTGGGATTACAGGCGCCCACTACCATGCCCAGCTAATTTTTTTTTTTTTTTTTGTATTTTTACTAGAGATGGGTTTCTCCATGTTGACCAGGCTTGTCTCGAACTCCTGACCTCAAGTGATCTGCCCGCCTCTGCCTCTCAGAGTGTTGGGATTACAGGCGTGAGCCACGGTGGCCAGCTAAGAGTAACATTTAATTCACAGCAAAATAACTTTGTCACCTTAGAGGAGCTGCATAGGAACTACGTAGGCTTTGGGTGTTTGTGTGGCCATTTAGCTCTCTTGCCCTGTGAGCAGCAAGTCAATATATGGAAACAGTGGGGTTTGCAGCAGATAAAGTGTTTTACTTGCAGAGCCACCAAACTAGAAGACTGAGGAAACTGCAAGTCTGTCTCCCCAAAGAGTTAAGGTCTAGAGGTTTTAAAGAGTTTGGAGGTTAGTGGGCTAAGGTATTGATTGATCGGAGAATGAAGGATGAAGTCCTGATGGAGAGATAAACCACATTCTCATGCTGATGTAGTTCCTTGATGGGGTCTTTAGCCTGCATCATTTCAAAACAAAAGTCTTAGACTCCTAACATTAAAAATGCTATGTATAGAAACATGGTATAAAAGCAGGTACAGGAAAGTGGGTCAAAGGGCAACCAAATTATGCTTGTCTGTACTTTTGTATAAAGCCTGGCTGCTTCCTAACCTTGTGGTGAAAGCTTTAACAGTTCACATTTTTGTAGTAATAAACTGTACTGTAGAGTACAACTTGTCTAAATACTTCATATATAAAGTATGGAAAAATTAGTGTATAGTAGTAGGAAATATGAGATAGGTGGTGTGGGACACAAGTAGTTGTTGCAACTCAGTGGTTTCCTGTAATGGTAACTGTCAGTCTGACTAAAATGTGATAAATGTAATTGCTTGAAAGAATCAGATCTAGAATGCCCTTTGATGTTATGACTACTTACCAACATGATGTAATTATTTGACATTCATGTAAGGATTAATGACTTATGTGTTTATGGTATTTTTATTCTAGTTTTGAGTCTTGAAGCTGACCAGAATGTGTTTGAATTCATACAGAAATAATGTTGATATTTGGAACCCATGTCGAACTTCTATGAAGAAAGGGCAACGATGATTGCAGCCAGGGATTTGCAGGAATTTGTTCCTTTTGGTCGAGACCACTGCAAGCACCACCCTAATGCTTTGAACCTTCAACTTCGCCAGCTGCAGCCAGCCTCTGAATTATGGTCTTCTGATGGTGCTGCTGGCTTGGTGGGATCCCTTCAGGAGGTTACAATCCATGAAAAACAGAAGGTTCCATTGAGTTTCCCATTGAATTTTTGAAATGTAGAGTGATATGATCTACTTGTAATTTAAGGCTACTGAGATGCAACTGAGAGATGAGTTTGATGCCACCTCTAGGGTAGAGTTAAGGTGTGGTAATTTCAATAAGTGTTGAAAATAATGACTTTATTACATTGTCATAGCCACTTCTTTAGATACCCTGTATAACTTGTGGTTTTGTAATGAGAGTCAGGTTCAGCAGTATGATTGTAGTCAATTTTAAACTTTTTTTTTTCACTTAGTATATGGGAACCAGATTTCCTGTTATTTAATGATTAAATGGTAGAGATTAGAAACAGTTCCTGCTGCAGAAGATTTTCATGTTTCTAAAGGAGAGAAGAAATGCCATGAAAGTAGGTAGAGTCATAGTTCTTTTTTTTTTTTGAGGTGGAGTTTTGCTCTTGTTGCCAGGTTTGAGTGCAATGGCATGATCTTGGCTTATCGCAACCTCTGCCTCCCAGGTTCAAGCGATTCTCCTGCCTCAGTTTCCCAAGTAACTGGGATTATAGGCATGTGCCAGCACACCCAGCTAATTTTGTAATTTTTTTAGTAGAGGCAGGATTTCTCCATGTTCATCAGGTGGTCTCGGACTCCTGACCTCAGGAGATCTGCCCGCCTCAGTCTCCCAAGGTGTTGGAATTACAGACGAGTCATAGTTCTTAAGTAGGGGAATGAGATATAAGTGTGTGTCAGAAAATGAATGCCTTCTGCCTTATTCCATTTTCACACCCCTTTGGGATACCAAAATCTCACGGAGGGAAAGTCTGTGTTGTTACAAATGGAAACTTCTCTTTTTTCTATTCATTTTGGTGGGTGGCACAAAGGAAAAGAAGGTGCAGATACACGTGGCTGCGAAGCAGGAAGTCTGCATTGTGCATAAACTCCCCGAGTGATTCCCATGTGCACCTCACTGTTCTTAGTCTACTCTACCTCATATTCTTAATATGTCCTTTTAGTCTCCCAAGCATGTGATTTGATTTTTGGATCTATAGAGAAGGTATACTTTTTGTTTGTTTATGTTTTTGACAGACTTACATAGAGGAATAATATAAAACATTTAATATAGGGAATTATTGAGTAAATTCTTATTCAGGAAATTCTGTAATGTAATGCATATATCCACATCCTCTGTTAATGAGTATACCAAACCTTCTAGAAGTTGTGCTTGAATTGAGTCTTACTCCACAGGCAAATAAATTTTGTTCCAGATTTTTGGAAAACAAAAAAAGAGTGCTTCAATATGTCTTACATGTGTTAATTTTTAAGGAAAGCTGGCAGTTAAGGAAAGGAGTAAGTGAAATTGGAGAAGATGTGGACTATGATGAGGAACTCTATGTTGCTGGAAATATGGTGATATGGAGCAAAGGAAGTAAAAGCCAGGCATTGGCAGTTTATAAAGCGTTTACAGTTGACAGTCCTGTTCAGCAGGTGAGTTGATTTGAATTTTAGGATTTTATTGACTATTAAATGCAATTTTAAAAAAGTTTTTGTTTTAAAATTTAACAGAAATGATAAAAACAGCATAATAATCTCGGCAGCTGGGTGTACATGGTAACATGAGATAATATAACATGAAGTTAATGGCAGGAAAATCAAAATTTCCTTTTTATTTTATATATCATCACTTTTTTTACATTATCCTTTGTCACTTTAATAATCTTTAAACACTCTGTCCTTAAGTAATTCAATTTGTTATTGCTAGCAAAAACGTGTAAGACATTAAGGGTACGTAAATATTTTAACACGATTACTATAATTGATTGCAAAGATTTGAATAAATAAAAATCATGGGGTTTGTAGTGGTAGAGAGAAAGAAAAAAAATCTGATTTGCAACCATTGCGGTTGGCTATTATAACTAACTGTTCTGAAAGTTATAATGAAAAGGAAAGAATTAAGCGTTTGCCGTATTTTTTCAGGAAGATATGCCGTTCATCTCCATTTGATGAAGAAAAACTCTTATAGAAGAATGCTAGCTAATAAATGTAAAAGGAGTTTTAGAATTAGAATATTACCATTTTATAACCTCCAGGGCAATAATTGATTCAAACAAGGGTTGTAAATAGATACTGACACTGTTGGTTGAAAGAATATTACCATGGCACCAACATATCACCCTATGGATTACTTGGTAAATGTGGAGGAACAAATGTACCTCTACTTTGGGGTTATTTGTCAGTCTCCACCTCAATCAAGTGATTGAACTTAGGATAATTAATAGTGACATGGAGAAATAGTATGTGCTTCTAGCTATAATGTGGAATGAAGTACATGATATTATCTACTAAGTTTTCTTCTCAGAAGTACGAATATTTACACCTAGCTTGCAGTTTATAGGAAATATAGGTACTAGAGGATTACATTTTTAAATACCATGAGATAAGGAAGTAGATGAGATGAGAATGGCTAAAGCTTAATAATTATTAAAGCTGGCTTATGGGGATTCATTATCCTATTCTGTTTACTTTGTATTTATTTGAAATTTTCTATTATAAAAAGTTTATAGTCTACATTCTGGTTTCTTTTAAAAAGTAATGAAGAAGGAAAAAAAGGTGGGGATTGTTCTACATTGAAAGAGACTAAAGAGACATCACCAAATCCAGTATTTTTTTGAACCTTGTTAAATGAACTTTGATTGAATCCTGGTTCTAGAAAACTAGCTAAAAAGATATTTTTGGGGAAAATTTGGGAAAGTTGAAAATTACTGGCTAGAAGCTGTTATTAGAGAAGTAGTTTTTTTCTTAGGGATGATGGTTTTATGGTTTTATAGGAGAACATCTTTATTTTTAGAAAAGGCATGATCAAGTATTTAGGGATGAAATGTCATGATGCATGTGCAATTTATTTTCAGATAGCATTCCCCTTCCAAAAATCACATAAGTACACAAATACACACACATAAACAAATATGGCAAAATTTTCATGATTATTGGATTTAGGTGAAATATGTTCGCTGCATTGTTTCAACTTTTACTGAAAATTTTTATAACACAAAGTTGGAGGAAAAACGAATACATTTATAGTAGTTGAATTAGGTTTGGCAAGAGGTTTTGGAAGCTTTGACTAATGTTAAATTTCATATTTGTAAATGCTGAAATCTTTGTACCTGGTCACTGCTTCCTCCCATTCCTCCCATCTGCCATTAACTATTTCCTGATGAGCATTGTATTCTAACTATTTATTGGGAAGGAGAAATTGAATCATCATTCCAACATTTGAGGACATGCGTAAAAGCATTTGTGTCCAGGAGTGTTGAAGCCAATTATATTTTTGATGATAATTTTTTCCCATATAATTCATATAGTTAGTATAGATGTGAAAAGTGCATTTGATGATATCCGAGTAGTTCTTTACTTCTATATTTTCTTTTTTTTTCTTTTTAATTAAAAAATTTTTTTTTAAGATGAGGTTTCACCATGATGAGCAGGCTGGTCTTGAACTCCTGACCTCAGGTGATTCACCCACCTCGGCCTCCCAAAGTGCTAGGATTATAGGCGTGAGCCACCGCGCCCAGCCTTACTTCTATATTTTCATCTTAATTTCTCCAAGGAACAATTGCCTATTTACTAGATTCTGTGGAAGTGCAGTTAGATGTATTATCTCCTTTATCTTAAGATCACGTGTAAGTGTAATCATAAGATTTGGAATTTCAGTCTTTTGATCTGGAAAATATATTGTTTTTAACCTTCTTGCTAATATAAAGGAAGATAATTTTATATTTTGTTTATCAAATAATACCAGGTATGTGTGAATCAGATTTTAGTTGTTCATTCTTTTACTTATCCTGCAAGTAATTTTTTTTTGGGGGGGTTGTTTTTTTCATTTATTTTTTATTTTTATTTTTTAACAGAGATGGGGTGTCACTATGTTGTCCAGGCTAGTCTGGAACTCCTGGGCTTTAGCAATCCTCCTGCCTTGGCCTCCCAAAGTGTTGGGATTGCAGGCATGAGCCACTGTGCCTGGCCTTCTGCAAATATTTAGTCTTACTCTGTTTCAGACATTATGCTGGGACTACAAAGGTGAATGTAGTTTCTACCACTGAAGGACTCATAACCTAGAAAGGAGAACAAACAGATCAACTGAAATACTGTATTCTGAATGCTGTATAATAACTGCATGTCCACAGAGTGATGAGAGCCAAAAGGACTGAGCACCAAAGGGAGGGTTTTTCAAAGAAGATGCTATTTGTATTATAAAATGGTGGCAGAAGGGCATTCTAGGCAGAGGAAATCGCAGCAAAAAGAAGTATGGAAAAAGATGACTTTTTTAAAACTTGGGGCTGTACACAAAGGGTGGGTGTGGAGAGATGCAAGTGAATGCTGGCAGTATAGAGACTAAAGGGCCTTGTATATAAACCAAGGAATTTGGATTTTAAACTGTATGCTGAAGGGAGCCTGCCAAGGATTTTAAAATGAAAGTGATCAATTTTGTGTTTTGAGAAGAGATTGCTTTCTTAGCTATATATATATATGTGTATATATATATATATGTGTGTGTATATATATGTATATATATATATGTGTGTGTATATATATGTATATATATATATATGTATGTGTATATATATATATATATGTATATGGGATTGACTGGAGAGTAGGGAGACTTGTCAGGGGCACTATTTTGTGATTGTTCAGATAAAAGATTGGTGCTTTGCCAAAGAAGAGCTGATAAAGCAGAGGGAGTTATGGAAGGGGTTAGTGATCTTTTAGGTATCAGGGATAAAAGAGATGATAAAATATTTACTTGTAGAGGCTGAGAGGATGGGATTTCATGAAAGGAAGTTAAGACTGTAACAGGTGCATCGTAGATTTTGGACATTTCAGGTTGGAGCATGGCCCTAGTGCATTGTTTTCTTCATGAATTTTCATTTCTTAATCATTAAAATCTCCTACAACTGAACAACAAAACAAACTAATGGGCAGAAGGACTTAAACAGACATTTTTCTAAGGAAGATGTACACATGGTCAATAAGCGCATAAAGATGTGCAACTTTGCTAATCATTAGGCAAATGCAAATTACAACCACAATGAGATACCACTTTACATCACTAGGTTGGCTCTTATTCAAGAAACATAACAAATATTGGTGAGGATGTCCAGAAATTGGAACTCCTGTGCATTGCTGGTGGGAATGTAACAAGTCTGCTGTGGAAAAGTTTGCTGATTTCTCAAAAAGTTGTACATATAGCCAGGCATGGTAGTGCATGCCTGTACTCCCAGCTGTTCGGGAGACCAAGGCAGGAGGGTCACGTGAGCCCAGGAGTTCTAGGCTACTGTGAGCTAGAATCATGCCGTGCACTGCCGTTTGGGTGACAGAGTGAGACCCCGTCTCTTAAAAGAAAAGTTATACATGGAATTACCATTACAATCCAGCAGTTCCACTTCTAGGTATATGCACAATTGAACTGAGAACAGGGACTCATAGATACTTGTACACCAGTGTTTACTGCGGCATTATTTATGATAGCCAAAAGGTAAGGGCAACCTGTGTCCATTGACAGATGAATGGGTAAACAAATGTGGTACATGCAAACAGTGGAATATTGTTTAGCTTTAAAAAGTGACAAAGTTGTGATACATGCCGTATCATGGATCAACCTTGAAAACATTATGTTAAGTGAAATAAAACAAATACAAAAGGACAAGTGTTGTACAGTTTCATTTATATGAGATACCTAGCACAGGCACATTCATAGGGAAAGTGGAAAAAAGGTTACCAGGGCTCAGGGGAGGGGGAAATGGGGAGTTATTGTTTAATTGACACAGAGTTTCTGTTTTAGATGAGGAAAAATTTCTAGAAGTGTACAGTATTGTGCAAGCTCACAAATTGTACTAAGCTCGTAAATTTAATGTTGTTAATGCCACTGAAATGTCTACTTAAAAATTGTTAAAATGGTAATTTTCATATTATGTATATTTGACCACAGTTAACAAAAACATAAAATGCTATTAAATAATCTAATAAGTGATTGTCAAGTATGTCAGTTAAAGTTTAATAGCTTTTTCTAGTTTATATTTTGTAAGATGGGCTTTTAAGAAAGGGAAGAGTTAGTTTTTCTAAATACTTTTTCTAAAGCCATTCTAGAGAGAGTCTAAGAATAAGATCAATTAATTAATCTAGAGATTATAAAATTTGAATAATCTTTTGTTTTGTATAGGATATAGGATTTAGTATGGTTTGAGCCACTATTTGAATTTTTGCTGCAAGGTTTCTATCTAGTAGGTTTTTTGATTCTTCTCTTTTTGTAAAATTTATTTTTCTAATTTAAAATTATCATTCTTATGGATCTTTTCATAAAATTTAATTTTAAACATGTTTTGTTTTTCTTAAATTTATCATTTATTACTCTTATTTTTTCTCATTTTTTTTGTTTCCATGATTGTAAATATTGAGCTGAGGAGGCAAAGTTATTAAGTAGATGCTATTATTATTATTATTTAGATGCCATTAGTTATTAGATGATTATTTACATATAATTTTCTTAGGTAAGCATTTTGTTTTGATTTTAGGCATTGTGGTGTGACTTCATTATATCACAGGATAAGTCTGAAAAGGCCTACAGTAAGTTTCTTTTTGAAATTTTATTTTTCTTATGATGATTCCAAATGTTTATCTCATTGTATTTTTCATTCAAAAGAAGTAGCCACTAGTAATAGTGGTTTACCTTAAGAATCTTTATATTGTGCATTAAATAATTTGTGCTGTTAAGATTGAACTCCTTTGGGCAAAAAAACTTGTGAGTCTTATTGTACCCTTTTTTTTCCAGGTAGCCATGAAATAGAAAAATGCATATGTATATTGCAAAGCTCATGTATTAATATGCATAGCATAGAAGGAAAGGATTACATAGCTTCCTTACCATTTCAGGTAAACAAGTGTTTCAAATTCTGGGGGGCTTTTGTTGGAGAATATTTTTGAATTAATTGGTTTTAGAGTTATGTTTTGTCTCATGTCTTGTAATAAAAAATGTTATTTTTACTCAAATAAAATAACTAAATTTTGGCAACTTTAGTGGTTTACCACTTTCCATACCTCATTGAAAAAATAAGTTGTATAATGCAGTGAATTAAGAAGTCTTGGCCAGGCACGGTGGCTCACGCCTGTAATCCCCGCACTTTCGGAGGCCGAGATGGGTGGATCACGAGGTCAGGAGTTCAAGATCAGCCTGGCAAAGATGGTGAAACCCTGTCTCTACTAAAAACACAAAAATTAGCTGGGTGCAGTGACACTCACCTGTAATCCCAACTACTTGGGAGGCTGAGGCAGGGAATTGCTTGAACCTGGGAGGCGGAGGTTGCAGTGAACTGAGATCACGCTACTGCACTCCAGCCTGGGCAACAGAGTGAGACTCTGTTCTAAAAATAAATAAATAAACAAATAAGGAAGTCTTTTGTGGTATGCTTTTGTTGGTTTAAATGATATGTAAGAACTTTTGGTTATATTAAATAAGGCATCTGAATAATACTAGTCTTTTTTTGTTGCTCATCATATTTTTAAATGCCTAGTGCTATCATTAACACATTGTCACTTTGTTACTGATACTGGCCAGTGGCAGGAATTTCACATTGAACAACTCCACTTTATTAGATTTGATATTATCTTAGAGTTGCTTATTTGAATTACTTTTTAAAAAATTCTGTACTTAATGATTATTTGATTTTGTAAAGCTATTACTAAATTGGAAAGTAAAACATTCTGTAATGTTTCTTTAAAACAGTTTATAAAGGGGTAGGTTCTCTTACTTCTGTCTTTTTCCACTCTTTTACCTGAAAGGTTGCAAACGTTTGGCCCACTAAATATGGATTGTTGTTTGAACGAAGCACTTCTTCACATGAGGTACCTCCAGGTTCACCGAGGTATTCATTTTACTCACTTCAGAATATTATTACTTGGGTTTTGTGTGTGTGATCATTCTGAGGTTTACCTAAAAGTTTGAGATGGTGATAATTTTCATGCTAACAGCATAGATATATGCCTCTCGTCTCAGTACAAGTTGAATATCCCTGATCCAAAAATCTGAAATTCTCAAAAATCTGCAAGTTTTTGAGCTCTAGCATGACACTCAAAGGAAATGCTTATTGGAATATTTCAGGTTTCGGATTCTCAACTTGTGGTTACTCTTATCAAAAAGATAATATATCATGATCAAGTGGGTTTCATCCCAGGGATGGAGTGATGGTCTAACATATACAAGCCTTTTTTTTTTTTAATTTAAAATTTAATTTCTTTCTTTCGGCCGGGCGCGGTGGCTCAAGCCTGTAATCCCAGCACTTTGGGAGGCCAAGGCGGGTGGATCACGAGGTCAAGAGATCGAGACCATCCTGGTCGACATGGTGAAACCCCGTCTCTACTAAAAATACAAAAAATTAGCTGGGCATGGTGGCGCGTGCCTGTAATCCCAGCTACTCAGGAGGCTGAGGCAGGAGAATTGCCTGAACCCAGGAGGCGGAGGTTGCGGTGAGCCGAGATCGCGCCATTGCACTCCAGCCTGGGTAACATGAGTGAAACTCCGTCTCAATCAATCAATCAATCAATCAATAAATAAATAAATTTCTTTTTTTCTTTTTAAAAGACAGGGTTTCACCATGTTGGCCAGGCTAGTCTTGAACTCCTGACCTCAGGTGATCCGCCCACCTCAGATATATACAAGTCAATAAATATGACACATCACATAAACAATTAAAAACCAGGCTGGACGCGATAGCTCACGCCTAAAATCCCAGTACTTTGGGAGACCAAGGCAGGTTGATCACAACTTCAGGAGTTCAAGACCAGCCTGACCAACATGGTGAAACCCCATCTCTGCTCAAAATACAAAAATTAGCTGAGTGTGGTGGCGCGCACCTGTAATCCTGCTACTCAGGAGGCTGAGGCAGGAGAATTGCTTGAACCTGGGAGGTGGAGGTTTCAGTGAGCTGAGATTGTGCCAGTGCACTCCAACAAAGACTCAGTCTCAAAAAACAAAACAAAAAAAGAAATGAGATCGAGGAGTATGCAAAGGCATACAGAGTGTTTTAATGGACTTTGCAGGCTCAGAAGGGGCAGGGTGGAAAGAAGGTGTGGGATTAAAAAAACTGCATTTTCCATATAACATACACTACTTGGGTGACAGGTACACTACAATCTCAGAATTCACCAGTATATAATTCTGTGTAACCAAAAGCCACTTGTACTCCCAAAAGAATTAGGGTTTCTCAATTGTTTGTGTAAAACAAATAATCCAAAGTCTGAAGAAATCTGAAACCCAAAATACTTCTAGTCCCAAGTATTTCAGATAAGGGATACTCAGCCCATATGTACACTCATGTGCTCTGTATACTTGGCACTTAATTAGCTTTTTTCCAGTCCAAGTGGTAAAATTGAATATGCAAATAAGTAGCTTAAAATAACAAGATTCAATTCTTAGTGCTGCCATTTTCTCAATGTGGCGCTTTGAGCAGATCATTATTGCTTTCTTATCTATAGTTTCCTTACCTATTACTGGAATGTTATCATTTATCTTTTAGGACTTACGCAAAGATTAAGCTAGCTAAATGTATATTGGCTTTGACACAGGGCCTAGTATGTATAGGTATGCAATAAAAAATGGTAGATGTTTATTAGTGTTGTGTTTATCTTGTCTCCCTGTGAATTGTGAACCCATTGAAGGGCAGCAACATACATTTCATGTTGTAGTGCAAGAGGCAAACACTTGCTAAGTCTTAAATAAATTACTTACAGATTTTAATCTCTTTCTGCTTGGAAAGAAAGCCTGTCTTCACTCCAAAAAAAATCATTACTGGCTGGTCCGATGGTAGTGGGTTATCAGAACTTATTAACAAATAAAGTTCCTAGCCGGGTGTAGTGGCTCCTGCCTGTAATCCAAGCACTTTGGAGGCCAAGGTGGGCGGATCACCTGAGGCCGGGAGTTCAAGACCAGCCTGACCAATATGGTGAAACCCTGTCTTTCTTTAAAAAAAAAAAAAAAAAAGAAATAAAGTTCCTTAAAAAACTGTAGGCTTTTGGCAGGGTATGGTGGCTCACGCCTGTAATCCCAGCACTTTGGGAGGCCAAGGTGAGTGGATCACCTGAGGTCAGAGTTCGAGACCAGTGTGGCCAACATGGTGAAACCCTGACTCTATTAAAAATACGGAAAGACTAGCCAGGAATAGTGGTGTGTGCCTGTAATCTCAGTTATTTTGGAGGTTGAGACAGGAGAATCGCTTGAAATTGGGAGGTGGAAGTTGAAGTGAGCAGAGATTGTGCCTCTGCACTCTAGCCTGGGCAACAGAGTGAGACTCTGTCTCAAAAAAAAGAAATAGAAAAAGGAAAAAAATAGGCTTTTAATTTACTTGAAGCAGTTTTTTTTCTTCCTTTTTTTAAAAGTGCACTTCTTTGTCAGCAGGTATGGGAGAATAAATTTCTTTCTTAGCTGCCAAAGACACACTGCCAGTAAGAGAGATCAATAAAAAAAGACTGCTTTGTGCACATTACTCCATCAGTTCTGTATTGTAATGACTACTGTGTGCAGAAATTCCCTGCGCTATATTGATTTCCCTTTGTCCGTGCATTGATAGAATGACTCTAAGGAGAGAGATTTCTAGGAGTAAAATAGAAGATAATGTGAACAATATTATGTACAAAGTTTAGAAGATTACATTTTGAGATGGTAGGTTTCTAGTTGCTTGTGTAATCTGGAGAAGATACTTCTTTGCAAGAAAAGTGCAAAATATGTGCAGAGACATATTCATATTGTATTGGTAATTAATTGATTATTTATTTGTTTATTGCTAGAGAACCTTTACCCACTATGTTCAGCATGCTGCACCCACTAGATGAAATAACTCCACTTGTTTGTAAATCTGGAAGTAAGTATATTTTTATATTCTTTTAGATAAGCTCTTTTTTTTTTTTTTGACTTTGGTGAGGGGAGATTGTACAGGAGGTTGTAATGAAAACTGACATTTTATAAAAATAATATAATGTAAACATTTTACAAAATAATTTCTACAAAATAGAAATTAGGAATTTCTTGAATACTTTGGTATTAACTGCTCAACAGTTATTTTAGTAAAAATAAGGCATATAAATCAATGAGGAGTACTGATATATTTATTAACCTACCTGTAGATGACTGTTCTTTAATAAGTAAATGAATGATACTTAGATGAAGTAAAGTTTATTTTTTGTTGTTTTTTTGGGTTTTTTTTTTTTTTTTTTTT
>NW_016107537.1:1963118-1967540 GCF_001604975.1 Cebus imitator
TTTTTTCTTTTCTGGAGATAGTTTCACTCTGTCACCCAGGCCGGAGTGTAGTGGCATGATCTCAGTTCACTGCAACCTTCATCTCCAGGGTTCAAGTGATTCTTGTGCCTCAGCCACCAAGTAGCTGGGACTACAGACACGTGCCAGCATGTCTGGTTAATATTTGTGCTTTTAGTAGAGACATGGTCTCTCCATGTTGTCCAGGCTGGTCTTGAAGCCCTGGCCTCAAGTGATCTGCCTGACTTAGTCTCCTACAGATATTTCTAGATACTTTTCTATAAATTTTTAAGCTTGGCCAAATGTACGATAATAAGGACCTGAGACTGAAAAAAAATTTATATTCTTTGACATTTTTATTTTAGGACTTTATTCCAAGTACATATTATGAAATTCCACTGGGGCTTTTTTCCCCTCCACCCCCCCGAGAGGGAGTCTTGCTCTGTCGCCCGGGCTGGAGTGCAGTGGTGTGATCTTGGCTCACTGCAACATTGCCTCTTGGGTTCAGTAATTTTCCTGCCTAAGCCTCCCAAGTAGCTGGGGTTACAGGAATCCGCCACGATGCCCAGCTAATTTTTGTATTTTTAGTGGAGACAGGGTTTCACCATGTTGGCCAGACTGGTCTTGAACTCTTGACCTTGTGATCCACCTGCCTTGGCCTCCCAAAGTGTTGGGATTACAGGCAAAAGCCACCACACCCAGCCACTTTTTGTCTTCTCTATCATGGCTGGGCAAACTGCAGGCCATGAGCGAAATCCAGCCTGCAGCATGTTTATGCAAAGCTTGTGAGCTAAGAATTTTTTTTTTTTTTTTGAGACAGAATTTTGCCCTTGTTGCTCAGGCCGGAGTGCAGTGGTGTGATCTCAGCTCACTGCAACCTCTACCTCCCTGATTCAAGTGATTGTCCTGCCTCAACCTCCCAAGTAGCTGGGATTACAGGCATGTGCCACCACACCCAGCTAATTTTGTGTTTTTAGTAGAGACAGAGTTTCACCATGTTGGTCAGGCTGGTCTTGAACTCCTGACCTCAGGTGATCCACCCGCTTCTGCATCTCAGAGTGCTGGGATTACATCATGAGCCACTATGCCTGACCTAAGAACGGTTTTCATTTTTTTAAAGGGTTGTAGAAAATAACAAAGATTATGTGATAGAGTCAGTATGTGGACAGCAAACTAAACTATTTATGCTTTGATCTTTTGCAGAAAAAGTTCAAATTTTATATTGTTAGCAATTGCAGACAACCTAAATAAACATATTAGGGTGTGGGATTAAATGGTATGCAGCCATTTTTTTTAAAGTACAATTTCCATTTTATTTTTTCTTTAGAGAATAGTCTGTCTTCAATCTTTAAGGACTCAGCTCCTTACGTGGGCTTTGGTGTGGGTCTTGGGGCAGCACCTGCAGGTCTAAATCAGGGTGGGCGTGGTCAGTCCTTGTGGGCTTTACTAGATCGATTCCTGTCTACTTTGGTGTGAATTGTACAACTCACACAGCAATGCAGTTTCACATACAGCTTGGGAAGCACAGAAGCATGGAGGATGCTTGCTTCAGAAATGTCCCTGACTGCTGCAGCCTCCACTATGTTTCAGATGACAAACTTTTTTTTTTTTTTTTAAAAGATGGGGTTTCACCATGTTGGTCAGGCTGGTCTTGAACTCCCTACCTCAGGTGATCCACCCGCCTTGACCTCCAAAGTGCTTGGATTACAGGCGTGAGCCACTGCGTCCGGCAGATGACAAACTTTTTAATGGCCTTGTCCTTGAGCACACATTGGGCACAGTTTGTGCAGCGAATAGGGTGCATGTGGCTGTGGCCCTTTTTGGCAGGACCATTGTTCCTTCTTTTCCTTGTCTTTTTGGAACCACATACCAGAGAGAGGAGTACAGCCATTATTGATCATATTTTTGAATAATATTTAGTAGACTCAGGAATTGCTTATTTGTAATGTCAAGTGGAATACAAAACTTTAACACAGTATGATTATAATTTTGTGAAAACCTATAAAGTATGTATATATGTATGAAAAAAAATTCTCTAATGTATAAATGGCGGATATTTTGAGATGGTGGCATGATACTTATATATTTCTTAATGTTTATGAAATCATATTTTAAAATTTTTCAATATTTTAACTGAGTGGGAAACATTTGCTGTCAAATAAGGATGTGCTGTCAAGTAAGTACCAGTCCAGGTACTTTAGAAGTAAAAGCTAATCTTACTAGGAGCAAGCCTTATTTTGCATGTGTAACTAGTAAAGCAGAAACAACAGTGTACTGTTCAGCAATAGTAATTATAGAGTACAGTTTTCCTACAGAAGAACAGAACCAGTAGGGGAATAGTTGAGTGCAATTTATAAATAAGTCAGTTGAAGAAGTCATGGACCCTTTACCTGTGGCTGATGAATTTAATGCTGAGAGTTAGCACAAATCTTTAACATTTAACAGCATGTGTGTGAAGCTGAAACTTGTAATGTTCTCATCTTTCATGTATTTTAGGGAAGTTGATGCCTAAAGTAAATTTATTAAAAATTCAATTTAATTATATAACACATTAATGGATTTTGTGCTCTCTTTGGCTTGGTTGTTCTTTAAGAATTTTAAGAGCTCTGTTCATAAATATCAGCCTTATAAAGTCCATTGTTCTATACCTGATTTTTCTATTTTATTTTTAAGGTCTTTTTGGTTCACCACGGGTGCAATATGTTGTAGATCATGCAATGAAAATTGTTTTCCTCAATACTGACCCCTCTATTGTAATGACTTATGATGCTGTTCAAAATGTGCATTCTGTGTGGACTCTTCGGAGAGTCAGATCAGAGGTAAGGAGAAAGGCAAGTCACTTCTCCATAGTAGAAAAGGGTAGGCTGGGTGCATTGGCTCACACCTGTAATCCCAGCACTTTGGGAGGCCGAGGTGGGCAGATCACTTGAGGTCAGGAGTTCAAGACCAGCTTGGCTAACATGGTGAAACTCCCTCTCTACCAAACATGTAAAAATTTAGCCAGGTGTGGTGGTGCCCGCCTGTAATCCCAGCTACTCAGGGGGCTGAGGCGGGAGAATCGCTTGAACCCAGGAGGTGGAGGTTGCAGTGAGGCAAGATTGCACCACTGTACCCCAGCCTAGGTGACAGAATGAGACTCTTTCTCAAAAAAAAAAAAAGGAAAGAGTAGTTAATACTTCATACCTTTACATGTTTTTGGAAATATCATTTGTGCATAGTTGTTTTATTATTATTATTATCATTGTCATAATCATCTTTAGAGACAGGGTCTCACTCTCTCACCCAGGCTGAAGTATAGTGGCACAATCATAGTTCAGTGCATCCTTGAACTCCTGGGCTCAAGTGATCCTCCTGCCTCAGCCTTTTGAGTAGCTAGGACTACAAGCAGGTACCACCACTCCCATCTAATTTTTAAATTTTTGTAGAGAAGGGGTCTTGCTGTGTTGCCCAGGCTGGTCTCGAACTCCTTGGCTCAAGCAGTCCTCTTGCCTCACCCTCCCAAAGTGCTGGGATTATCGATGTGAGCCGTAGCACGTGACCTCATTTGTGAGATAGATTGAGCTTCTTAGGAAAGAAAAAATATTGCGCCTTTAGTAACTGACTTCAACTTACATTCTTACAAAGAAATTGCTGTTTTGTTCTAATTATTGTCTTTTTTTCCTCCTCTTTATTTTGACTTAAGGAAGAGAATGTTGTTTTAAAGTTCTCTGAGCAGGGGGGAACCCCACAGAATATGGCCACTAGCAGCTCCCTCACAGCACATCTCAGAAGCCTCTCCAAAGGAGATTCCCCTGTGACTTCACCTTTCCAGAATTACTCCTCCATTCACAGCCAAAGTCGCTCAACCTCATCACCTAGTCTACATTCTCGCTCACCTTCTATTTCCAACATGGCAGCTCTAAGGTAGAAGGATTTCCTGGTTTTTCTTTTTAAGCTTTCTCTTTTGTTCTGAAGGATTTAGAATTTCTGTTGACAGCTTTTTTTAGGGGAGATATATTTAAGGGAGATATTTTTTAAGGGAAATAGCCATTTTCCCAGTTGAGCCACTTTTACTAAGATTTCTAAGTTTACTATGTCACTTTCTGTCCTAAGTCATATTTTGAAGCTGCTTCTGCTTGTCCTGAGATTGGTTGCTTCATTTCTACCACTGTGTGGACAGCAGTTCGATGAATATTAATTCCCAAAATATTGTGGCACTATTTTGTTTTTGCCTTAATTTATGTTAGTTTTTCTTTTGTTCTTGTTATTTGATATGCAGTTGTATGTATCTCTCTATATAGATACATATTTAAATCACCAGATATTTATATCTGGTGCTACAGGGACATTGGTTGGTTGGTATATATATGTCTCACTATACAGGGACAGTGTTTAGAGCTTTATGAATAATCAGTTCATTTTCCAAAAAAGATCATCTAATTTTTA
>NW_016107537.1:1967653-1977837 GCF_001604975.1 Cebus imitator
GAGTGCAATGGCATGGTCTTGGCTCACTGCAATCTCCGCCTCCCGGGTTCAAGCGATTCTCCCACCTTAGCCTCCCGAGTAGCTGGGACTACTGGCGCGTGCCACCACACCTGGCTAGTTTTTTTGTGTTTTTAGTTAGAGACGGGATTTCGCTATCTTGGCCAGGCTGGTGTTGAACTCCTGGCCTCGTGATCCACCTGCCTTAGCCTCCCAAAGTGCTGGGATTACAGGCATGAGCCACCGTGCCCAGCCAAGATGAATTTTTCTAATAAGAATTCTAAATCTTTAGAATATAGTAAAGCACATTGACATGAACCATTTAAATAGCAACTCCTTTTTGAAAAGTTTTAATTTCTGACTGGGATTATGCCATGAATGCTCTTCTGTCTGTGGAATTTTGGGAAGTGTCATTGGAGTGTGTGTCATATGAGCCTGCTTTGCTAACTGTGATGTACCCTCTCTGTTTATTTTGCAGTCGTGCTCATTCTCCTGCCTTAGGAGTGCACTCTTTCTCAGGGGTGCAAAGGTTCAACATTTCGAGCCATAATCAATCTCCAAAGAGACACAGTATTTCTCATTCTCCAAATAGTAATTCTAATGGCTCCTTTCTTGCACCAGAAACGGAGCCAATTGTTCCTGAACTGTGTATTGACCATTTGTGGACAGAAACAATGACTAATATAAGGTTTGTTTTATATATTATTATTCAAAGAAAAATGTTGCTAAAAGTCTTGGGAAATATGTGGTATTTTGCCTAAAGTTTCCTTTTAATGTGATCAGTTACTGATATACATAAAAATATATAGAGATATGTATTAAGGTCACCTCAGTTTCAGTAGAGGATGTTAATGACATTAAAGTGATCATAGGCTAGGGGTGGTGGCTCACGCCTGTAATCCTAGCACTTTGGGAGGCTGAGGCAGGTGGATCACTTGAACCTAGGAGTTCAATACCAGCCTGGACCACATTGTGAGACCACGTCTCTACTAAAAATACAAAAATTATCTGGGTGTGGTAGGGCACACCTGTAATCCCAGCTACTCAGGCGGCTGAGGCAGAATTGCTTGAACCTGAGAGGCGGAGGTTGCAGTGAGATCATGCCACTGCATTCCAGCCTGGGTAACAGAGTGAGACTCTATCTCAAAAAAAAAAAGTGATCATAAAATATTATTTTGTCATTTGACATTTCTTCCTTAGTAGTAATAATCTCTCAGATTTCCAGTATTTTTTGTTCTAGGTGGAAACAACTAATTTCTACCAGTGAGGACATTTGGGTGTTTTAGTATGTTTCCTAAGTTTTAGGTTCATGTTAGTTGAGTGCCAGCTTTATTTTTTGGGAAACATAGCTCTGATCTGTGCTCTGGGTGACCTTTCTTCTTTTATGTTCTCTTTAATTCATGTGTTAATTTAACTATATACCAGTGTATATGCTAGTTAACAATCTAATAACTTACTGTCCCTGTGCTCAAAAGAGGCAGATAGCTGAAGGATGGTGACACAGGAGGGACTACTTTTGCTGGCAGGGCTTTGAAAGATAAATAGGTATTTGCAAGGTAGGTAAGTGGGGAAAGGCCACAGATGGCGGCTGGGATCAGAGGAAAAGTTCTGGTGAGTGTATGGTGTGTGTGATTTGTGCAGAGGGGAGGGAAAGGGCTAATAAAGAGGAGGCCTCCCAGGCGCAGTGGCTTACACCTGTAATCCCAGCACTTTGGGAGGCTGAGGCGGATGGATCACTTGTGGTCAGGAGTTTAAGACCAGCCTGGCCAACATTGTAAAACCCCATGTCTACTATAAATAAAAAGTTAAACAGGTGTGGTGGCATGCATCTGTAGTCCCAGCTACTTTGGAGGCTGAGGTGAGAGAATCATTTGAACCTGGGAGTTGGAGGTTGCAGTGAACCAAGATCACCCCCCTGCACTCCAGCTTGGGCGACAGAGTGAGACTCTGTCCTCCCTCCCCGCGCTCCCTCCCGCAAAAAAAAAGGAGGAGGCTTGAGAGAGGGATTACTGATTGCTCTTTAGTCCTGGTCTATTTGATGACAGTGGTAAGAGGGCACTTTATAAGTGTGTTGGAAATTCGGGAAAGAGCAGAATAATAAATGTGGAATTGTCAGCTTATAAGTGGTGATTGAGGTAAGAGAGTTGGATTAGAATTAAAGAATTATTGTATTTAATAAATGTGTGTACATGTAGTATATAGGCCTTTTCCTAAGGAGAGAGTTTTAACATTCCTTAGATTCTCAAAGGGATTCATGGTCTCCCAGTAGTTAAAATCCAGTGGTGTAGAATTAGAAGAGGGCTAGGGACTGAAGTTCTGGAAACTTAGGATTTGGGGAGTGAAAAGAGACAAAGCTGCAGCAGGGAGACAAAGCAAAAGAGGTCAGATGGGAGAAGCAGCAGGAAATACAGAACATAAAAAAGAGAGCATTTCAAGAACACAGAGATGCCAGTATTGCCACATACTGGTGAAGTGTGGCCCTGAGAGTTGAGCCCAGAGAGGAGGTACCTGGGTGGCAGTGGGTTCTCTGGTGACCTTGGCCAGAGCATTTTAAGCTGGGAGGGTGGCAGGGGAAAGTGGGGTAGAAAAAGTAAACGGGGACTGAGAAAATGAACACAGGCATACAGACTATTTTAAGGAGTTTGCCTTTGAATGGGAACGATGATACAAAACTAGAGGGAGTCTTGGTCAAGGAGACTTTTGTTTTTGCTGAAGTATGTTAAAATTAGTTTTCATGACATCTGGCTCAATATTTTCTTTTTCTTTTTTTCTAGACTGGGTCTCACTCCGTTGCCCAGGCTGGAGTGCAGTGGCGCAATCACAACTCGCTGCAGCCTCGGCCTCCTGGGCTCAGGTGATTCACCCACCTCTGCCTCCCAAGTAGCTGGGACTATAGGCACGCACCACCATGCCTGACTAATTTTTTGTAATTTTTGTAGAGATGGGGTTTTGCCATGATGTCCAGGCTGGTCTCAAACTCCTGAGCTCAAGCAGTCTGCCTGCCTCTGCCTCCCAAAGTAATGGGATTACAGGTGTGAGCCACTGTGCCTGGCCCCCAGTATTTCTTATATAACCACAAGCTATCTATTTATTTATTTATTTTCTGAGACAGAGTCTTGCTCTTGTTGTCCAAGCTGGAGTGGAGTGGCGCTATCTTGGCTCACTGCAACCTCTGCCTCTTGGGTTCAGGTGATTCTCCTGCCTTAGCCTCCCAAGTAGCTGGGATTACAAGTGCCTGCCACCACGCCTGGCTAATTTTTGTATTTTTAGTAGAGGTGGGGTTTCATCATCTTGTCCAGGCTGGTCTTGAACTTCTGACCTTGTGATCCATCCGCCTTGGCCCCCAAACTCCTATTGGGATTATGGGAGTGAGCCACCGCACTCGACAGTGCAAGTTTTATATCCAACGAAATTGACAAGGTTTTTTGTATACTCTAATGTTGAGTTCATTTTATATTTTAAGACTTTTAATGTGAAATAGTTGGCTATATGGAGTATACTCAAGGGAACGTATTGAAAATACAGAGGAGAGGAAATGATTGATGGAACAAGTAACCAGAAAGGTACACAAGTGCTGAGATTAGCCTTAAGAGAAAGGAGTGAAGGTTGATCAAATACATAGGGCAGGAGGTTGAGCTCAAGCCTTAGAGCCTCATTTTGTGTGAAATGGAAGGCAAGTGCATACTTTTAGAGATAATGGAATGGGGGACAGGTAGTCTGAAGAAAGTAAAGATGTGGATACAATGTTGAAGTAGAGACTCTGTTTTATTTCTCATATATAAAATAAAAATATCTACCATTAAAAATCATTTTTCTTTAACTTGTTTGTAAGTTGAATATATTATAGATTCTTATTTTTTAGATTTATGGGTCTTCTGTAGCACTTTAGAAGGCAAGATTTGGGAATTAGAGATATGATTTCAAAGAGATGTGAATGAGGCCTAATCGGAGAAGGAGAGAGGAGTAGATAGGAGAAATAGCATTATGAAAGATCTGGCCCTTTGAGGGACAGGAATTCAAGTTTGCAGGCATTAATTATAAGTAGGTGGCTTAGTTTGCATTACTTTACAAGTAGGTAGCTTGCTAGTATGTTAATTTAAAAGTTTCCATAATTGTTAAATTTATTGTAGATTTCCCCAACAAAGCTGTGTAATGAGCTCATAATCAAAGAGCTGAAAGGATCTTAGAGATCACGAAGTTTAATTCTTAGAAATGTGTTTGTGTCTTCAAGATTATTGCTTGACCTAAGTAGTTTTTAGATTTCTTGCAGAATATTTTCAGACTTTTAATGGTTTCCGTGGTAGATTCTTGGACCAGTGCTGACAATTACTTTATTAATATATCTATTATAGAGAGAAAAATTCACAAGCCTCAAAAGTGTTTATTACATCTGACCTATGTGGGCAAAAGTTCTTGTGCTTTTTAGTTGAGTCCCAGCTCCAGTTACGGTAAGTATATTTATTTCCCATTGTTCCTGTGTAAGTAACTTAATACTGCTTTTTCCTTTTATTTTCTTTCCTTTTTTTTTTTGGCTTAAGTAGTTTTATTTAGACATAATTTACATGTCATAAAATTAACATGTTTCAACTGTACAATGAAATGATTTTTAGTAAATTACAGTGTTATACAGCCATCAACACAACCCAATTTTACAAGATTTCTATCACCATAGAAAGATTTCCTTGTGCTTTTTTGTAGTCAGTCTTGTTCCCATTCCCAGGTTCAGGCAACCATGCAAGGCTTCTGCTTTTATGGATTATTTTTTTCTGGACATTTTTATATATATAATGTGTGTACATATAGTGTAGCTTTTTGTGTTTAGTTTTCATTTAGCATCATGTTTTTTAGGATCCATCATTTTGTAACGTATCTTTATTTCATACCTATTGCTGTATAATAGTCCTTTGTGTATAGATCTACTACGTTTGTTTATCTGTTCATCTGCTGATGGACTTTTGTTTCCACCTCTTGACTACTGGGAATTATGACAGAATGAACATTTGAGCAAAAGTCTTGAGCAAAAATGTGGACATACGTGATTTTATTTTTCTTTAGTAAATACCTAGGGTTGGGTCATTAGGTTGAATTGTAAATTCATGTTTAACTTTTTAAGAAATCACCAAACTATTTTCCAAATAGCCTACATCATTTTGTATTCCCACCGGCAAAATATGAAGGTTCATGTCTCTTTAACCTTGACATGATTGGATATCGTTACTCTCTTTGATGGTAGTCATTCTAGTAGTTGTGAAGTGTTTTTAATTTACTTTTCTCCAATGGATTCTGATGTTGATCATCTCATTAAGTTATTAGCCAGTCATTTATCTTCTTAGGTAAACTATTCAAATCTTTTACCCATGTATTTACCTTCATATTTTGAAATACTATAGATCACAGGAAGTTACAAAATAGTAAACAGATTCTGTGTACCTTGCATTCTTTTTTCCTCATAGGTAATCTCTTACATAACTATAATACATTATCATAACCAGGAAATAGATGATCTACACATTTTATTTCAAATTTCATCAATTTTATTACTCATTTGTGTGTATATATGGTTCCATGCAGTTTTTTCACATGTGTAGGTGTGTGTAAACACCACCACAATCAAGATACAAAATATCTTTATCTCTTTTGTGTTAACGTTATAGTCTCATACAGCATTACCCACTGATCCTAGCAACCAGTAATTCCCCATCTTGATAATTTGGCATTTGTGAATGTTATATGCATGGGCTCATACAGTATGTAAACTTTTGAGATTGTCTTTTTCTGTTCAGCATAATATTGTTGATACCCATACAGGTTGTTTCATGTATCATTTCTTTTTTTATTTGAATATTTAGCTGTGTAAAGTTTCAAGAGAGCAATGATAAAACCCAGCTCATCTTTGGTTCTGTGACCAACATACCGGCAAAGGATGCAGCACCAGTGGAGGTAATGCACATTTCTTGAGAAGTTGAAAATTATTATGCTTCATCAGATTTTTCAGTCAGAAAAATCTGTGAATTTGCTCAGATTGAGAAGTAAAATTTTTGTCTTTTTTCTTTTTTTTTTTAAGAAAATAGACACCATGCTAGTTTTGGAAGGCAGTGGAAACCTGGTGCTGTACACAGGAGTGGTTCGGGTAAGCAATAAGCAGCACTTCGTGCGTTTAGCAGGACTTCAGACTGCCTGCATGGATATTTTTAATGTTACTTTAGATTGGTATTTTAAATTTGTTACGTTCCTGCCTGCACAGTTTGGCAGAAGAGTTTTGTTAAGAATTGACAATGAAGCTTCCAATTTAGGTGGGTTCTGATTTGGAGGACTGTGCCTCACTGCTATTAATGCCCTGGCACTCTAAACCTGTGACAGATGGGAAACCTTCAGTGAGTAGAGGTAGATTGCTTTTTTTTTTTTTTTTTTAAAGTGGTTTTGAAACTAGAAGTATGGGTACCTTTGGTAAGTACTAAAGTTTCATTATATTAAATGTGGTATATGTTAGCTGTATTTTTTTGACATTTGTGAAATTTACATAGAGAATATACATTTTACAAATTTAAGTTATGAAATTTAAATACATATACACAATTTGAAGAATAATAATGAAATGAGTATTCATATACCCAGTACTCTGGTTAAGAAGTAGAATATTGCTGGCTGGGCATGGTGGCTCACACCTGTAATCCCAGCATTTTGGGAGGCCGAGGTGGGTGGATCACAAGGTCAGGAGATCAAGACCATCCTGGCCAACATGGTGAAATCCCTGTCTCTACTAAAAATACAAAAAAATTAGCTAGGCGTGCTGGCGCGCGCCTGTAGTCACAGCTACTTGGGAGGCTGAGGCAGGAGAATTGCTTGAACCCGGGAGGCGGAGGTTGCAGTGAGCCGAGGTCGTGCCACTGCACTCCAGCCTGGCACCTGGTGATGGAGTGAGACTCTGTCTCAAAAATAAAATAAAATAAAAAATTAAAAAAGAAATAGAATATTGCCAGTATCCTTATTTTTATTATGTTCTTTTCTGATTGCGTTTCATCTAGACAGAATCCTGACTTCTGTGATAAATCAGTTGTTTGTATTACTAGTTATTATAGTTATGTGTGTATCACCAAATAATGCATTATTTAGTTTTCCTTGTTTTTGAATTTTTTTTTTTTTTTTTTTTTGAGGTTTTTTTTTTTTCTGTCGCCCTGGCTGGCCTGCAGTGGCATGATCTCGGCTCACTGCAACTTTCTCCTCGTAGTTTCAAGCAATTCTCCTGCCCCAGCCTCCCCAGTAGCTGGGACTACAGGCGCGCGCCACCACACCCAGTTAATTTTTGTGTTTTTAGTAGAGATGGGTTTCACCATGTTGGCCAGGATTGTCTTGATCTCTTATTCTTGTGATCTGCCCACCTTAGCCTCTCAAAGTGCTGGGATTACAGGCATGAACCACCGTGCCTGGTCTGTGTTTGAATTTTTATATAAAAAAAGATACCATGTACTCACCTCTAATGTAGTTATTTTGCTTAACATTATATTTGTTTTAGATTTGTCTGTGTTGTTGCATAGTGTTGTTTACTCATTCAGTGTTATGTGTGTATTTAATAGTGTTCCATTGTACCTTGTTTTGTGCTTTGCTTTATTGTACTTCACAGATACTGCATTTTATTTTATAGGTTGAAGGTTTGTGGCAACTTTGTGTTGAGCAAGTCTGTTGGTCTCATTTTTCCAGCAGCATGTGCTCATTTTGTGTCTCTGTTTCATATTTTGATAATTCTTGCAATATTTCAAACCTTTTTGTTATGAATTTATCTGTTATGGTGATCTGTGATCCGTGGTCTTTGATGTTACTATTGGAATTCTTTGGGGGCACTATGAACCGCACCTGTGTAAGACAAGGAACTTAATTGATAAATGTTAAGTGTGCTCTGCCTGCCCGTTTGACCTGTCCTTTCTGTCACTCTCCCTCTCCTGCCTCACTCTGTCCTGAGACAAAGCAATATTGAAATTAGGCCAGTTAGTAACCATGTAATGGCCTCTAAGTTTTCAAGTGAAAGGAAGAATCACAAGTTGCTCACTTTAAATCAAAAACTAGAAATGATTAAGCTTAGTGAGGAAGGCATGTTGAAAGCCAAGATAGATTGAGAGCCAGACCGCTTGTGCAAAAGAGTCAGCTTGTGCATGCACAGGAAAAGTTCCCAAAGGAAATTAAAAGTACTGTTTCAGTGAACGTGCAACTGGAACAGGCTTATTTCTGATATGAAGAAAGTTTTAGTGTCTGGATAGACGATAAAACAAGCCATAACATTCCCTTATGCTGAAGATGAATCCACAGCAAGGCCCTAACTCTCTTCAATTCTGTGACGGCCGAGAAAAGTGAAGAAGCTGCAGAAGAAAAGTTATAAGCTAACAGAGGTTGGTTCTTGTGGTTTGAGGGAAAAAACCATCTCCATAACACAAAAGTGCAAGGTGAAGCAGCATGTGCTGATCCAGAAGCCGCTAAGCTAATTGACGCAGGTGGCTACACTAAACAGATTTTCAGTATGGATGAAGTAGCTTTCTGTTGGAAGAAGATGCCATCTAGGACTGTCATAACCTGAGAGGAGAAGTCAGTGCCTGGCTTCAAAGGGCAGTCTGACACTCTTGTTAGGGGCTAATGCAGCTGGTTACTTTAATTTGAAGCCAATGCTTGTTTACCATTCTGAAAATCTTAGGGCCCATAAGAATTATGCCAAGTCTGCTCTGCCTGGGATCTATAAATGGAGCAACAAAGACTGGATGGCAGCACCTCTGGTTATAGCATGGTTTACTCCATATGTTAAGCCCACTGTTGAGACACTGTTGAGACCTATTGCTCAGAAAAAAGATTCTTTTTAAAACATTACTGCTTATTGACATGTACCTGGTCATCTAAGAGCTCTGAGGGAGATGTACAAGGAGAGGAATGTTGTTTTCATGCCTGCTGACACATGCAGCCTGTGAATCAGAGTAATTCTGACTTTAGAGTCTTACTATGAAACACATCACTTAACTAGAGCTGCCATAGATAGTGATTCCTCTAATGGATATGGCAAAGTCCATTGAAAACCTTCTGGAAAGGATTCACCTTTCTAGATGCCATTAAAAACATTCATGATTCATGGGAAGAGGACAAAATATCAACATTAACAGGAATTGGGAGGAAGTTGATTCCAACCCTCATGGATGACTTTGAAGGGGCTCAAAACTTCAGTGGAGGAAGTAACTGTAAATGTGGTAAAAATAGCAAGAAAATTCGAATTAGAAGTAGAGCCTGAAGATGTGACTACATTGCCAAAAATCTTATGATCAAATTTGAATAGAATTGCCAAACTTGAACAGAGTTGCCAAAATCTTGTGATCAGACTTAAAGAGTTGCTTCTTCTGGATGAGCGAAGAAAGTAGGAGCATACAGAAAACGAGTATTAAGTGTCACTAGGCCATTTAAATTTAAATCCCACTAGGCTACTAATTAATGGTCTAACACAAATTAACAGAGACTAGCAGAGGGATTAAAAAATATTGCCCAATTATATAAGGTGGTCATAAAATGCTTCAAATATAATGACATAGGTAACTTAAAGGATAGAAAAACGACATATTATACAAAGAGTAATTAAAAGATAGCTGGAGTTGCTATAAAGTGGGAAAGAAAATGGCAGGAACTGCTGGGTGGGGTTGCTGACTCCTGTAATCCCAAAACTTTAGGAGGCTGAGGCAGGCGTATCACTTGAGGTCGGGTGTTCAAGACCAGCCTGACCAACATGGGGAAACTCCCGTCTCTACTAAAAATACAAAATTAGCTGGGCATGGTAGAGCATGCCTGTAATCCCAGCTACTTGGGAGACTGAGGCAGGAGAAATTGCTTGAATCCGGGAGGCAGAGGTTGCGGTGAGCTGAGATCGTGCCATTGCACTCCACCCTGGGCAAAAAAAGTAAAAATCCATTAAAAAAAAAAAAAAAAAAAAGAAAATGAAAATGACCAGGAACAAAGAGAGACTTCAGTTAAAGGGCCAAATCACCAAGAAGGCACACTTGAGTATTTCATAAATGTCAGTTCATTCCATTTGATTGATAACGTTGTTCCTGTCCTCTTCATCCTTGGCAGTTTCTTTTCTTTTCTTTTCTTTTTTTTTTTGAGACGGAGTTTCGCTCTTGTTACCCAGGCTGGAGTGCAATGGCGCGATCTCGGCTCACCGCAAC
>NW_016107537.1:1978822-1987788 GCF_001604975.1 Cebus imitator
TTACTAGCCCATCTGTCTTCTTTTCTTCACTTTTCAGAATCTTCTGTTAGTTGCATTATAAATTTTATTCAGTTTTTTTTTTTCCTTTTTGGTGATTAATGGGGGGAATAGCATGGAATGTGCTTACTCCATCTTTTCATAAATTAGGGGTGTGAGGTAGCTTTTAAAAAACTATGTGTAACTAGTTCTCACAGTAATTTTGTTTTAAGCCTAAGGATTTTATTGTGGCAACTTCTATTATTTTGTTAGCTTTTGAACAGTGTATTAACAAGAATATATATATTGTTAAGACCTCATTTTAGTTCTGAGCATCCCCTTTTTAGTTTTATCAAGTTTTCAGCCTGTACAGATGTGAATTTCTGTTGTGTTTTTCCTAAGTACCTTACAGATAGCCAGAATAAGGAGTGGTTAGCATGCATTGTCTAGTCATTCTTTTTTTTTTTTTTTTTTGAGATGGAGTTTCACTCTTGTTGCCCAGGCTGGAGTACAGTGGCGTGGTCTTGGCTCACTTCAACCTCCATCTCCTGGGTTCAAGCGATTCTCCTCTTGCCTCAGCCTCCCAAGTAGCTGGGACTGCAGGTGCATGCCACCAGGCCCAGCTAATTTTTGTATTTTTAGTAGAGATGGGTTTCAACATGTTGGCCAGGCTCTTCTTGACCTCCTGACCTCAGGCCATCCACCCACCTCGGCCTCCCAAAGTGCTAGGATTACAGATGTGAGCCACCACGCCTGCTGACTCATTCTTTTATAAAATCAAAGAATTTATTCTAATTTGTATAGAGTTTTTTTTTTTTTGAGGATGAAATAGTTGAGAATTTATGATTGAAGACAGATTGTGTGCTGGAGAGAGCAGTTTGAATTAGGTTGGATTTAATTTCTTGAGCATTATCTGACCTTACTTTTTTAGCCCCTGGGGGATAATTGGTGTTCTTTCTCTCAAGGCTTGAGATTTCTATAGTGTTGCCTATAGTTTCTGAAAGCTTAGTGTTCTCACTGTCTTTATGACTAATAAGGTAGAAAAGTACATAGTGTACAGACTTTTATATAATGTGTTGACTATATTAACAGTCCCCTCCTTGCCTGCAAAAAAGGTCTTCAGTAATGAAGAGAAGGAACCCAGCCAGGAGAAATTATACCAAGGTGTGGGAGGCCTAGGTGGGCAGATCGCTTCAGCACAGAAGTTCAAGACCAGCCTGGACAACATGGTGAAACCCTGTCTCTACCAAAAAATACAAAATTAACCAGGCGTAGTGGCATGTGCCTGTAGTTCCAGCTATTCAGGAGGCTCAGGTGGGAGGATCATTTGAGCCTGGTAGGTTGAAGCTGCGGTGAGCTGAGATTGTGCCACTGTACTCTAGCCAGGGTGAAAGAATGAGATCTTGTCTCAAAAAAAAAAAAAAAGGAAATTATACCAAGGTAATTGCAGTTGGATAGTGGAATTGGATCAATTATTCACATTTGAATTGTTTCCTAGTTGTGTTTGGTGAGCATAAACTTAGAAATATCAAAAGAAATATATGTTTACATTCATTAACATT
The DNA here is from genome assembly GCF_001604975.1 of Cebus imitator. NCBI lineage: Eukaryota > Metazoa > Chordata > Mammalia > Primates > Cebidae > Cebus > Cebus imitator. The sequence goes on from NW_016107537.1 coordinate 1,980,361, forward strand.
TTATTTAAGGATCTGATGCATTAAAGGCAATTTTTTTTTCTACATATTTTTATTGCTTAAAGGTGGGAAAGGTTTTTATTCCTGGACTGCCAGCTCCTTCTCTGACGATGTCCAATACAATGCCTCGGCCCAGTACTCCACTTGATGGCGTCAGTACTCCAAAGCCTCTTAGTAAACTCCTTGGATCATTGGATGAGGTAAGAAATGGACTAGGTGTTGTCAAAAAGTTAACATTTTTAAAAGAAGTTTGGTCAAATATTAGTTCTTTCCATGGTTAACTTAATTTTAGTTAATATTTGGAGAATAAATGTTTTCAAACACAAGTGATTCAGTTAACATACATTGGCCTCCCTTGTGATATGTGTGGTACTTTTCGAAGGTGCTGGAAAGATGGAAGTGTTATATTCTTTTCCATCTAAGGATCTCACAATTGTGTGGATATGATGTACTGTCTGTATAAGAAATTATAATTTAAGAAAGACTCATGACTTACAGATTAGTAAAAGAGAGTACCATCGTAGATTGATTGATGGGAAGATAACATGCAATGGGAGGACATGGCGAAATCAAAGCCTTATCTCTGAGAGACATGTCAGACTTGCTTTGGACCTTGGGGATAAGTAGGATATCTGTATGCAGAAAGGGGCATTCAGGGCAAGGCGGAATCACACAGGCACAGACAGGAAGGCCAGATAATGCAGAACATTTTTTAATGGATATTTGTATCTTCATCTCCTAGTGCATAAGTTAAGGACTCAACAAAGCTTTAGAATAAATACTTATAAAAGTACAAGTAATCTGTAGGGTAGGGCAGGACAGGGGTTGGATAACCTTTTTTGAACATTTTCTATGTGCTAGGCATTGTTCTCAGTGCTTTATTAGTATTAATTATTTTTTTAGAACAGCTTTATTGAGAAGATATTACTATGATTCTTTTTTTTACAAATGAGATAGAGGTTACAAATGAAATAAACCTAATAAGTGGTTGGACTGGGATTTACACTTACTAATGTGTTCTTAAAGGAAGAAAGGGTTGGGCGCGGTGGCTCACGCCCATAATCCCAGTACTTTGGGAGGCCGAGGCAGGTGGATCATGAGGTCAAGAGATCGAGACCATCCTGGTCAACATGGTGAAACCCTGTCTCTACTAAAAATACAAAAATTAGCTGGGCATGGTGGCGCAAGCCTGTAGTCCCAGCTACTAGGGAGGCTGAGGCAGGAGAATTGCTTGAACCCAGGAGGCGGATGTTGCGGTGAGCCAAGATTGCGCCATTGCACTCCAGCCTGGGTAACAAGAGCGAAACTCTGTCTAAAAAATAAAAAAAGGGGAAGAAAGGATGAAAAGGTAGTTTTATTCTGAATGCTATTGCCAGGGGATTACACGATTTTGAGGAAGGAGTTACGAGTTTTTGGATCTGTGTTATAGACAGGTGTATTTTGGGATTAAAGATAAGGAGACCAGTTAGCCTCCAAGCGAGGTTGTCTGTATCAGTGTAAGAAGCATGAAGAGGGTCTGAGTAGAGCAGTATGTGTGGAAAGGAGGGAATAACATGAGAGGCCTTGGGAGGTGGAAATGAGTTTGTCAGCTGATTGGTGTTGTGCTGCTGGGCTTGGGAAAGGTAACGTGGAACCAGGCTCCAAATTCTCTTAACCTGGGAAGGTAGCTGAATTTACCAAGTTAGGAAGCCTTCAAAGGGAAGGTTAGTGCTATCAATTGTATTTGATAATGTCTGTCTTTAATGTATTTTTAAACATGTGCAACATTGAATTTTCTTCCATTTGCAGAACATTCAGAAGGGGAACTGGAGAAGTGTCAGAATGTTTTGTGTGATTTGGAAGAATTTATTTTATTTTATTTTATTTTTTTTGAGACGGAGTTTCACTCATGTTACCCAGGCTGGAGTGCAATGGCGCGATCTCGGCTCACCGCAACCTCCGCCTCCTGGGTTCAGGCAATTCTCCTGCCTCAGCCTCCTGAGTAGCTGGGATTACAGGCACGCACCACCATGCCCAGCTAATTTTTTGTATTTTTAGTAGAGATGGGGTTTCACCATGTTGACCAGGATGGTCTCGATCTCTTGACATTGTGATCCATCCGCCTCGGCCTCCCAAAGTGCTGGGATTACAGGCTTGAGCCACCGCGCCCGGCCTTCAAGAATTTCTTTTATAATGGAAAATGGTTTCCAACTTTTTTAGAATTCTATAAGCCTGGTAACAGTTATATCTTTTTGATAGGTATGAGGTCACGGAAATGATAGCCTAACACACTGGGTGATGGCTTTTCTACTTCTCTGGCAGATTGTGCTGGTAGGCTTAGAGCCAGGACCAGTGGAGCTGAATTTTTCCTGGTAACTTTTAGAGTAGAATCTAGAATATAATAAATACATCTTAGTCTCATTTGTAAGTGTTGACAAAATATTCACTTGGAGATATATAAATTGAATTAAAGGAATAAAAAAAGCGTTGGTGGTCATGAGTGGAGATTTAAGATTGGAAGCATCTGCATGTAGTTAGTAACTAAGATCATTTAAATTTTTTGTTTGCATATCTGCAGTTAAGCAAATAAATGCTTAATATATACATTTTAATGTATATTTATATTTGCATTTAATATAGAAATGCAAATATATTTTTGATAAATAATTGCTTATAGTGGAAATACTACTAAATACTGATCTCATTTGTTTGCTTTTTTATTACTGTCCTTTCTTCCTGGGCTCTTAGTGCTTCAGCTGCTTCAATTCACAGTTTAGTCTTTTTTTTTTCTCTTCTGAGATCGTCTTGTTCTGTCGCTCAGGCTGGAGTGCAGTGGTGCGATCTCACCTCACTGCAACCTCTATATCCCGGGTTCAAGTGATTCTCCTCCCTCAGCCTCACAAATAGCTGGGACTACAGGCCTGCACCACCACGCCTAGCTGATTTTTGTATTTTTAGTAGAGATGGGGTTTCACCATGTTGGGCATGCTGGTTTCCAATTCCTGACCTCAAGTGATCCACCTGTCTTGGCCTCCCAAAGTGCTGGGATTACAGGCATGAGCCACTGTATCCAGCCCACAGTTTAGTCTTTAGCCTTGTAAGGTTGCTAGCAGTGCTGCTGGCTTCTCCCTCTTAGCTGTGACTTCCTTGCATATTATAAGTTCCTTGTACCACCAACATTTGCAGATGGCCAGAGCAGGAAAAGCAAGGTTCTCTGAGAACATTGGACCCCTCCCTGTAGTTGCCTTCTTTAGGTGAGAACGTTGGCCCTCTTCCTGCAGTTGCCTTCTCCCCTAGATCTTGGTCCCTCAAGTCCAGGTTGCTTCCACAGCTTTCCCACAGCCATCAATCAGATGTTTTCCTTTTACCTACCTTTTCTGGCTGTTTTCTATGAGGACCTTGGTTTGCTGGTACTTCATTGTATCTGGAACAAATTTTTTTAAGGAGCTGGGGTCTCGCTGTGTCCCTCTGGCTGGAGTGCAGTGGCTATTCACAGGCTCACTACAGCCTCAAATTCCTAGGCTCAATTGATTCTTCTGCCTCAATCTTCTGTGTAGCTGGGACTATGCAGGTGTGCACCACCATGCTTGGCTTGTAGCAGAACATTTTCGAATCATTACATATAATTGTTCATTAGATCATATGCAAAAAAGAAAGTTTCTTTGTCCTTAATTTCTGAGAAAACAATTCATTTGTGTTATATTTATGACTTTTACAGGTGGTTCTGTTGTCCCCAGTTCCAGAACTGAGGGATTCTTCAAAACTTCATGATTCTCTCTATAATGAGGATTGTACTTTCCAACAGCTTGGCACTTACGTTCATTCTGTCAGAGATCCTGTTCATAACAGGGTCACCCTAGTAAGTATAAATATTTGGTAGCTTTCCAAGAGGTGGGCTAGCATTTCAAATTCGACAGAATACAGAATTTTGTCTGAAAAATAACCACAAACATTTCTCATGATTTACAAAATCTGTTGTAATATGTCATTTTTTGGCACTATTTTACCTTTTACTATACAGCAATTCTGCTTGTTTTCTATAGTTTCTGTATTACTAAAAACTTAATGGAAACAAAAGCTTAGTTGAATTGCATATTGATACGATTTTTTTTGTCTTTTTGTTAAATGTCCTCCCTTTGATTATGGTGATTCACTGTCTGTATATAGATTAGACACTTTTTAGTAAAACAAGCATTTTTGGAAAACATTTTGCAAGTAATTACATTTAAAGTTTCTGAAATTTGGAAGTGTTCATTTCTGTTTGGAAAATTGTTTTTCATTTATTTTATTGCTTTGATAGGCAAAGTCTTGTACCAGCTATTTTTAAGACATTAAAGACTTAAAATGCACAGGTTTTACTTACTTCCTCATTTGTTTCCACCTAGGAACTGAGTAATGGCTCCATGGTTAGGATCACTATTCCTGAAATTGCCACCTCTGAGTTAGGTACGATTGAGAAGTTTCATTTATAAGATGTGAAGTAATTGTGATTTACATTAATAATTGGGGTTTTAAACATTGTTTTGGCATTTTTGAAGCCACTGGATCAAGTTCTTAGCTTTGTAGAGGAATTTTAAAGAACTAGGGAGTGCTTTGTAATGTCCACTGTGTGTGTGCTCTAAGGCTGGAGTACAGGTGAAGGATGTGTTAGTTCTGTTCCTCTTGAGATTCTTCTGTTGAATAACACCATGCAGTGCAATAATATATGGACATTCTGGCTGGGCATGGGGGCTCACACCTGTAACCCCAGCACTTAGGCAGGCTGAAGTAGGTGGATCGCTTGAGGTTGGGAGTTCAAGACCAGCCTGACCAACATGGTGAAACCCTGTTTCTACTAAAAATATAAACATTAGCCAGGCGTGGTGGCACACATATGTAATCCCAGCTACTCGAGAGTCTGAGGCAGGAGAATTGCTTGAACCCGGGAGGTGGAGGTTGCAGTGAGCTGAGATCATGCCACTGCACTCCAGCCTGGGCAACAGAGCAAGATTCTGTCTCAAAAAAAAAAGCCTGTATAATATAAGGAAGTTTATGACATCTCTTGGTTTCAAATTCTAACTGCCAAAGCAGGACATTGGCAGCTTGTAGACTAGAATGCATTTTTGTTTTAGGAATTTTCATTGAGTAGTAAATGGTATTCCAAGTTGATGTGGAGATTCCTTGCCTTTTAAAAGGTATTTTGTAATCAGAAAGCCAGGTACCAGAAGTATTATAAGCCTAAGCAAAATATATACAAACAAATAATAATGGAGGAAATTAAATAAAAGCAAAAACTCTTACCCCTTTATAGCCAAACATAAACTCCATAGTTAATGCACATAGGTTTATGTACTTTACCTACAAAGGGTTCCCTCACACACTCGTGCAGCATTGGGTTTACACTTACTTTGGATTCAGTTATGACATACTTGGTTATTTGGTATTTTAATATTACTTGCTTCTAACCTATGCTGTTTGAGTGTGCACATTGCAAAATGATGGGACAGAGGATGTGTTGCTGAGGATGGGCCCAGTGACATGACAGTGGAAAGGGAAAAAAGAATACTGGAAGAGAGGATATGTGAGTATAAGCAGTTCAGCGTTGTTTACTACTAAAAGCAGATTTGGGTCTCTTCACAGTGGTAGCCCTGGCCACCCTGAGGGGCTCATTGTATGACAGTGTAGTGCTATAACTGACATTCATACTGATGGCTTTGAGCCATTGAGAATTGTGTAGGGCCAGGTGTGGTGAGCTCATGCTTGTAATCCCTTCCCTTTGGGAGGCTGAGGTGAGGGAATTACTTGAGGCCAGGAGTTTGAGACCAGCCTGGACAACATAGCAAGACGCTGTCTCTACGAAAAGAAAAATAAAATTAGCCAGGCGTGCTGGCTTGCATCTGTAGTTCTAACTACTTGGGAAGCTGGAGCTGGTAGATCACTTGAGCCCAGGAGTTAGAGGTTACAGTGAGCTATGATTGCACCACTGCATTCCAGCCTGGGGACAGAGGAAGACCCTATTTCCCCTTACCTAAGAAAGAATAATGTAACTTATGTGGTATTAACCCTTAACCCTTTTAAGGCAGAGAGCATGTGAAACATTTTAGAAACTGAGCGATGTCAGAAATAAATAAAAGTCATAAAGCTTTGGTTCATAGGCATGTTTACTCATTTAGAACACCTTGTAATGCTAACCACGCATTGCTGTTTGTGGATGCATATATTGAATATTATATATTTACTGAAGTATTTAGACAGTATTTTATATAAATGTATAAACATAGAAGTTGTATGTTTTTCATAGTGACTTTGTTTTTTTTTGAAATAGAGTTTCACTCTTGTCACCCAGGCTGGAGTTCAATGGCATGGTCTCGGCTCACTGCAACCTCCAACTCCTGTTTCAAGCCATTCTCTTGCCTCAGCCTCCCAAGTAGTTGAGATTATAGGCACCTGTCACCACGCCTAACTAATTTTTGTGTTGTTAGTAGAGATGAGGTTTCACCATGCTGGCCAGGCTGGTCTTGAACTCCTGACCTCAGGTGGTGCACCCACCTTGACCTCCCAAAGTGCTGGGATCACAGGCGTGAACCACCGTGCCTGGCCCATAGTGACCTTTAATTTGTCATCAAGCTAGAACATCTTTAAGAGTGAAAGGGGGAGCAGTTAGTAATTGCTGGGGCAATGGATGGATGTAAATTAGGAATGTCTGTGGCAAACTGGGCTATTTAATCACTTTATTTTGGATCCAAAATTAATGATCAAAAAGCTGTCCTCAGATCTCTTTGAAGCCCTGTTGAATTCGGTAGTTGGTTTTAGTTTCAGATTTTTGGCTAGGTAATGTTTGCATCTCATTGCCTCTTTAATGCCAGTTTTCTTTTCATAATAATTGGACTTTACATAGTAGAAATTAAAAAAAACTTTGTTATTGAAAGGGTAAAAGCAATGCATGCAGAGTAAGAATACTAAAATTAATCTTTGTTTTTAATAGTACAAACGTGTTTGCAAGCAGTTAAGTTTATCCTCCCAAAAGAAATAGCAGTTCAGATGCTTGTCAAGTGGTACAATGTCCACAGTGCTCCAGGAGGACCCAGTTATCACTCAGAGTGGAATTTATTTGTGACTTGTCTCATGAATCTGATGGGTTATAACACAGATCGCTTAGCATGGACTAGAAATGTAAGTAAATACAGTTGTTTTCTTTATGAGTTATTCTGTTAATGTAATGATTGCATAATTGGCAATATAACATTCAGAGTACATAATAGGCATACCATATTGAAAATAATGGAATAATACTAAGGTTTATTCTATCTATATAGTATAAATCAAATCTCATTTAATATTTAATATTAACATTTTAGTAGTAATTACTGAGCTTTAGAATGTTAAAGCATATATGACTATGTCTCATTTCACTTTTGTAGAGCCACTGCAAGTTATGCTAGGATTTCTGATAGTTTTTTTTTTTTTTTTTTT
>NW_016107537.1:1987815-2001274 GCF_001604975.1 Cebus imitator
CTGGTGTCTTTTGTTTTTCTCAAAGAGTCAAGGCTCTTAGAGCTTAAATATCTACTTTTTTTTTTCCCCATTTATTTATTTTATTGCATTTTAGGTTTTGGGGTACATGTGAAGAACATGCCAAATTGTTGCATAGGAACACACATGGCAGTGTGATTTGCTGCCTTCCTCCCCATCACCTACATCTGGCATTTCTCCCCCTGCTATCTCTCCGATAGTTTTGTTTTTATTGATGAAGAAACTAGATCACAAAAAAATCACAGATGTGATTTTTTTAAAAACGACTAGACTGCATTTTCTAACTTTTTGCTTAACATTCTTTTCTGAAGACAAGATTGTCTTTTTACACACGTGTTGCTCAGGATCTGAGGAGGACAGTTTGATTTGAGGGGGATTTAAAGTACTTTAGCCTGAGTATCTATTCTGTTAATGGTATAAAGCCTTATCTCTCACCCTCTTCACACAGAAACATCCTTACAGGCCCTTACTAGATTATTTACAAAATCAGCAGAGTGGTGTCTTCAGTATTGGTGATCTCCTTCTAGCTTTGGAGATCACTCCCAGGACAACCTTGCCTGGGTCACTCTGAAAAACAAATTACTCTCGATTATAATTATCCTTTTTCCAGGTAACTCAGCTGTACCATTCTATGTGTTTTAGCCTTATACAGCAAATCCAGTTTTAAAAATTGTTTTTTGTCTCAATTATGAAAGGAAAATTTGGAAAATGGAGGAATTAAGAAAATAATTATAATACTCAGAGATAACGATTCTAAATATTTCATGTCACCTTCTATATAAAAATATCACTGAAAATTTCCCATATCATTAAAAAAATTTTCCAGAAAACCTCCATCATTTCATTATAGTATAGTTTTATCATAATTAACCAATAGCTAATAATTGTGCCTTGTGAATTCTTTTTTTCCTTATTATGAGTAATTTATAAACATTCTTTTTCACACAAATCTTTAACCATATGTCTAGTTATTTCCCAAGAATTCAATCTTAGAAGAGAGACTGCTGGGCCAAGTAATGTTTGGAAAGGGGTTCCCAGGTGACATTCTTACTAGCATCATTTAAAAGTGCCCATTTCACCACAGTGTATATTCGTGGTGTGATGAACCTTTGCCAGCTTACTGAGAAATTGTATCTTATTTCTGTATAAGTAAATGGGAATGGTTTTTTTCAAAATCGCATCAGCTGTTTATAGTTATTTTTTGATTTATATTTCATGTTGTTTACGTTCCAGTCTCTTCTCAGTCCAGTGGCCAATGACTAGTTACACAATTTTTGGCATTTCTTTATGCTTTCTTTAATTTGCTGATGTGTTAAATGAGAACACTGGACTGTGCATTGTAGGAATAGTTGCAATTGGGGTTAACTTTTTATGGCTTTTGGGCCGTTCTTTTTTTCATTAGATAAATATTAAATCCCTGTTGTGAGCTAGGCATGATACCAGGTTTCCCACATATACCCTAAACAAGACAGACTGTTCTTCTGGAATTGACTGTCGTGGGGGAGACAAATAAATAATATTTGATATTATGATAGATGAAGGGTAGAGGTTCATTGGAGCATATGACAGGGTTGGCTAACCTGAGACACATTGAAAGAATGAAGATTAAACAGATCCATGCATGGCACAAAGAGCCGTCCTTATCAGGCAGTTTCTACTTTCTCATAACTCCAGGCCCTATGAATCTGATAATTATAGCAAGGACATTCTTACTGACTGTGGGACTTTGTGTATTTGTGTGTGTTATATTTTGGTTGAAGTTTTAGGTAAAATAGTTACTATTTTATTTGTTGCTTTCATTTCACCAGGTTTTTAATAATATGTGAGTTGAGCTATTTTTTATTTGAATGCTTCACAAGCAGACCTTCTCTCTCAGTAACATTCAGTTTTAAAAATCACTTTATTGCTACCTATATTTAGTTTTTATGTAGAAATCAACTCTGTTTAGGTGAGTGAATTGATAAATGTGCAAGTTATTTAGCATAGGAAAATAGCCATTGCCATTTATAGAGTTACAGTTTATTAGTTGATAGTTAATGCCCATGTGAAGTAGCTGGGGCAGCAAATATTATGCCAGCGGAAATTAAAGAAGAATGACTTGTAGAAAACTGCTTTTATGTAGTTGTATTAGTTAGAAGATAGGCTCATTATTCTAACAGAAAGGCCTCAAAAGATACAATGGCTCAAACACAATAAGAATGTTTGTCTTGCTTATATAATGGGTCTTAGCCAATAAACAAGCCACACAGTTATTCAGGGACCCAGGTTGATGGAGGATCTTTTGTCTTCGGTTCCAAGATTGCCATTTGTTGACTGTATTCCAGTCAGGTTGAAGGGGCAAAGAGCTGGGAGGAGCAGGTGCAGGACTGGACTGGTCCTGGAAATGATGAGAGTGACTTCCATTTATAATTAACTCTGTCAAAGGGTCACACCTAACTTCAGAGGAGGCAGGGGTATGTATGTAGTCTGCTTCTGGGTTCAGGAGAAAGAGGAGAGCAAAGATTTTGCAGAGTAGCTATTTGTCTCTGCCATAGAATTGTTAGATAGTTTACTGTAGATGGACTGTAAATAAATGTTTGTGTAGTTCTAACATTTGACTGATATTGGGTTGATCCTTTGAGACTTGGCATATTGTGGATATACCTAAAGTTTCTTATTCTACCAGAGGTGTGATATAATCTGTGTTGTTACAGAAGTAGGAGAGGGAAGGAAACTACCGTTAAAATTAGTACTTAGGAGCCCAGGCACCATACTAGATGTTTGCATATATTAATATGATTTCATTTTATCTTCACAGTGACCTAGAAGAAGTATTTAAATAATGATTTTCCAGATTAAAAAATGAGTTTTGATGGCTTCCCTCAGTTTCCATAATTAGTAGGGCTGATTTCTGAATCCTTTAAGTTGATCAGTTGACAGGAATGCATTTATGACTTTTGTCTTTTCTTTTGGGGTTATTTTTCAGTTTGACTTTGAAGGATCACTTTCCCCTGTCATTGCGCCCAAAAAAGCAAGGCCTTCTGAGACGGGATCTGACGATGTAAGCATTATTATTTCTTGCTAATATAAATTAATTTATGGATTCTCATACTAGCCTCTCACTTCTGTGGTATTCCTATCAATTCCTCTATCTTTCCAGTACCTTTCACTTTATTTATTTTAATACCGAATAATAATAATTTTGAAGAGTGGGATCTGTTACATTTTCTGTGGTCTTTAATGATTATCTTAACATTAATATGTGTATTGCTGCATGATTTCAGTTTAGATTTGTAGACATTTTATTACCAACTGATTACTTGAAGTGACAGCATTTATCTTTTTTATGCAGTGTTTTTTAAATTAAAGTTCTCAATCATATCAGGTTCCATGGTATATTCTTAAGTGGCCCAATATATTTTTTTAAATCGTGGTATAATTTACAAGAATTAAGTCCTCACATTTTAAATTTACAGTTTGATCAGTTAATGTATGCACACTCGTATAACCCACACTTCTTTAAAGACACAGAATATTTTCATAACTCCGTAAAATTTCCTTGTGCTGTTCTTAATCAGCTTTGTCCTCTTTTTCTAGCAATCACTGATCTGAATTCTGTCACCATATCTTAGTTATACCTGTTCTAGAACTTGATGTAAATGAAATAATATAGTATGTAATCTTTGATATAAGATTTCTTTTATTCAGCATAATGCTTTTGAGATTCATTCATATTGTTACAGATACCAGTAGTTTGTGTCTTTTTATTGCTAAGCAGTATGAATATACCGTAGTTTGTTTATCTGCCCTTCTGCTGGTAGATTATCTAGGCTATTTCTTTTTTTTTTTGGTCAGTCTTATGAATAAAGCAAGCTCTTACTATTTATTTCTTTTTTTTTTTGGTCAGTCTTATGAATAAAGCAAGCTCTTACTAACATTCACTGTCAAGTCTTTGTGGACATATATTTTCTTTTTTTTTTTTCCTTTTTTCTTTTTGAGTCAGAGTCTTGCTTGTCACCCAAGCTGGAGTGTGGTGGCATGATCTCGGCTCACTGCAGCCGCTGCCTCCCAAGTTCAGGCAATTCTCATGTCTCAGCCGCCACAGGAGCTGAAATTACAGGTGTGTGCCACCACACTTGGCTGATTTTTGTTTTTTTAGTAGACACGGGGTTTCACCATGTTGTCCAGGCTGGTTTTAAACTCTTGGCCTAAGTAATCTGCTCACCTTGGCCTTCCAAAGTGCTGGGGTTACAGGTGTGAGCCACCATGCCTGGCCTGTGGACGTGTATTTTCATTTCTTTTTTTTTTTTTGAGAGGGAGTCTTGCCTTGTCACCCAGGCTGGAGTGCAGTGGCGCAATCCCGGCTCAGTGCAACCCCTGCCTCCCAGTGATTGTCTTGCCTCAGCTTCCCGAGTAGCTAGGATTACAGACTCACACCACCACACCCAGCTAATTTTTGTATTTTTAGTAGAGATGGGGTTTCACCATGTTGGTCAGGTTGGTCTTGAACTTCTGACCTCATGATCTACCTGCCTCAGCCTCCCGAACTGCTGGAATTACAGGCATGAACCACCGTGCCTGGCCTCTTTGTTTTTTGTTTTTTAAGAGACATGGTCTTACTCTGTTGCCTAGGCTGGACTGCAGTGATGCTATCATAGGTCACTGTAACCTCGAGCTCCTCTAGGCTCAAGCCATCCTCCTACCTCAGCCTCTGAGTAGCTAGGACTACAGGTATGCACCATCATGCCTGTCTAATTTTTAAATTTTTTTGTTAGAGACAAGGTCTTAATATAATGTGTTGCTCAGGCTGGTCTCAAACTCCTGGGCTCAAGCAGTCCTCCTGCCGTTACCCCACAAGTGCTGCGATTACAGGTGGGAATATTAATTTCTTTTTCTTTCTTTTTTCTTTTTCTTTTTCTTTTTTTTTTTTTTTTGAGATGGAGTCTTGCTCTATCGCCAAGCTGGAGTGCAGTGGCACAATCTTGGCTCACTGCAACCTTTACCTCCTGGGTTCAAGTGATTCCCCTGCCTCAGCCTCCCCAGTAGCTGGGACTTCAGGTGCGTGCCACCATGCCCAGCTAATTTTTTGTATTTTAGTAGACATGGGGTTTCATCATGTTGGCCGGGATTGTCTCAGCCTCCTGACCTCATGATCTGCCTTCCTTGGCCTCTCAAAGTGCTGGGATTACAGGTTGAGCCACCATGCCTGGCCTTAATTTCCTTTAAATTAAAATTTATGCCTATAATTTTTAATTTGTTTTAATTTTTTAAAATTAAAATTCATGCCTATAATTTTTAATTTATTTTAATTTAATCTTTTAAATTAAAATTCACTGTAATCGCAGCATGTTTTGGGGTAGGGGCAGGAAGACTGCTTGAACTCAGGAGTTTGAGACCAGTCTGGGCAACATACTATAGTAAGATCTTGTCTCTACCAAAAAAATTTAAAAATTAGCCAGGCATGATGGCATATACCTCTAGTCCCAGCTACTTGGAGGCTGAGGTTGGAGGATGATAAGTACTCTTTCCTGTGCTCATTAGCTACTTACGTATCTTTTTGTGAAGTTTCCATTCAAGTCTTTACCTACTTTTTTTTTTTTTTTTTTTTTGAGATGGAGTCTTGCTCTATCGCCAAGCTGGAGTGCAGTGGCACAATCTTGGCTCACTGCAACCTTTACCTCCTGGGTTCAAGTGATTCCCCTGCCTCAGCCTCCCCAGTAGCTGGGACTACAGGTGCGTGCCACCATGCCTAGCAATTTTTTGTATTTTTAGTAGAGACGGGGTTTCACCATGTTGACCAGGATGGTCTCGATCTCTTGACCCTGTGATCCACCCACCTTGGCCTCCCAAAGTGCTGGGATTACAGGCTTGAGCCACCGCGCCCGGCCCCTTTACCTACTTTTTATTAGATTTTTAAAAGTATGTAAGCTGTTGAATTTCATGTACATGTTCTAGGCATGAGTTCTTGACCATATTTTCCCTTAGTATGTGGCTTAGCAGTGTCTTTGATGAGCAGAATTTTTTATTTTGGTTGTCCAGTTTATTAGTTTTTTCTTTTATGGTTAATTCTTTGTATCTAGTCCAAGAATTTTAAAGTCAGAATAACACACTGTATTAAGCCTTATAAAAACACCAGTAAATTCCAAGATCTGGAAATAGCATAAGCCACATTCTCTGAACCAAATGCAGTAAATCACAAGTAGAACCAAAATAGACTAAATATTTGGAAAATGTAGTACACAGTCTGAATATGAAAATCAGTTAATTATTAGATTATATTATTAGCCTTGGCATCTTATATATGTAGAAAGATGAATTCACCAGCTGAATGCAGGTGGACCTTCCCTCTTACCGAAACACAGCTCAGTGTAGTGGCCACTAACATGCCATCTGCTTTTCCTATAAAACCTAGCCTGAGATAATCTTAAATTTTCTCTCTCAATCTCTACCTAAATAGTAGAATCCTTCTCCCATTGTCTTTCCTAAAAGGACATGACAATATTTTTTTTTGAAATGGTTTTTAAAGGTGGCTTACCTTAATGTTTGTAACTGGCATCTGGAAATTGTGTGCTATTTTATAATTCCTTCATTCTTAGTATTTTTTTTTTTTTTAAATATATGCTCTTAGATCACCTTAATGTGAAAATGAAACTTGAATTGTTTCAAGTGAATTTTCTTTTCTAATGATATTTTACGGAGGTATTTTTAAAAATTAATATTCTTTTTATTCTTCTCAGGACTGGGAATATTTACTAAATTCAGACTACCACCAGAATGTTGAGTCTCATCTTTTGAACAGAGCCTTGTGTTTGAGTTCTTCAGAAGGTTCACGCATGAAGGATGAGGATTTTTCACAGAATCTCAGTCTGGATTCTTCTACACTTCTCTTTACTCACATACCTGCAATTTTTTTCGTTCTTCACCTGGTGTATGAGGAGCTTAAGTTGAATACTCTAATGGGAGAAGGAATTTGTTCACTTGTTGAGCTTCTTGTTCAGTTGGCAAGGTAAATTTGTTTGTAGGTTAGAAACTGCCAGGAAGTCCTTAGATGACTATCTTTTCCATGATATCATATAGAGACCTTGTAAATAAATTTCTGAAGTCTACCTTCTCAGAAAACTAGGGCATCTCCTGTAAACCACAGAGTTGTTTGAAGATACTGGTTATGTAAGGGCCTGTGGGCCTTGCAGGGATTTTTAGTGTTTGTCCTGAGATTAGTTGAAGGTCACGAAAAGATAGAGATGACCTACTCAGATTTTCTTTTTCTTTTTTTTTTTTCTTTTTTTGAGACGGAGTTTCGCTGTTGTTACCCAGGCTAGAGTGCAATGGCGCGATCTCGGCTCACCGCAACCTCCGTCTCCTGGGTTCAGGCAATTCTCCTGCCTCAGCCCCCTGAGTCGCTGGGATTACAGGCACGCGCCACCATGCCCAGCTAATTTTTTTCTGTATTTTTAGTAGAGACGGGGTTTCACCATGTTGACCAGGATGGTCTCGATCTCTTGACCTCGTGATCCACCCACCTCACCCTCCCAAAGTGCTGGGATTACAGGCTTGAGCCACCGCGCCCGGCCTATAGATTTTCATTTTGACAGGATGACTGGCTAGATTGTGGTGGGAGTTCTAGAATAATATCTGCTGTTTTATAAGAATACCCACATTCAAATAGTGCTTTATAGTTGACAAAATCATAGTTTACATATAAAGTCTCAAGGTAAGATTCCTATTTTAATGATGAGGATACTTGCCTAAATTTGTTTCTAAGAATGTGGGTATTCGATAGTTGTAGACTCATTTTGCTGTGCTGTCCTTGTTGCAATCTGAGGTCGTCCCTGTCTTTGAGGCACTCATAGTAGATCCACAATAAGGTAGTTCTAATATGTCTCAACACCTTTTAATGCTTTTGAAGGATCTTGTTTATGGCTCTGAATTCTAGGGTCATACTAACGTTGTTTGAGCCTTTATGACCTTTGGTGATAAAGAAGTTGAATTTGAACTGAAATGTCAACCTCTGAGTTAAAACATAGTATATTTTCTCATTTCTGTTATCTTTTTCGAGATCTTGAAATTCAATCCTGAGACATGGCAATTTTAATTAATGGTAAATTTCACTTAGGATGTCATTACTATCATGAAAATTCTTTTGCAGTTAAGTAATTTTCAAACATAATCATGGCTTTCTGAAATAAGTAACATGATATTTTATGTTTTATCAGGTTTTTTTTTTTTTTTTTTTTTAATATACTTTATCTTATTTAGTCTTTTTTTGTCAGAGAGGGGGGACTCTCTGTCACCCAGGCTGGAGTGCAGTGGCTAGACCTCGGCTCACTGCAACCTCCGCCTCCCGGTTTAAGCAATTTTCCGCCTCAGCCTCCCGAGTAGCTGGGACTATAGGTGTCCGCCATCACGCCTGGCTAATTTTTTATATTTTTAGTAGAGACGGGGATTTCACCATCTTGGCCAGGCTGGTCTTGAACTCCTGACCTCATGATCTGCCCGCCTTGGCCTCCCAAAGTGCTGGGATTACAGAGGTGAGCCACCGTGTCCAGCCTATCTTATTTAATCTTTAAAACTTCAGAGTAAGTTAGCTGGTATTGCCCCATTTTCTAGAAGAAAATACTGAGGTTTATAGACATGACTTACTGAAGATCACACAGCTAATAAATAGCGGAGGAAGACCTAGCTCACGGTGCTTTTACTCTAGTTTTACCTCTGCAAAATTTAGCAAAAAGAGATTGGGTTGCATTTGTCACTCTGGGCACTTTCAAGTCCAAAAATACCATAAAGACACTCTAGATTTGGTTATCTTCTTTCTCATAAATAAGTTTTTAAATTGAAAGATTCAACTAATGAATCCTTCCAACTCTGCTGGGAGAAAGTGCTATAATACCTTATTTTTTATATGCTCTTACTGTTTTAGGGACTTAAAATTGGGACCTTATGTAGATCATTACTACAGAGACTACCCAACGCTTGTCAGAACTACTGGACAAGTGTGCACAATTGATCCAGGTAAGTCGTCGTGCTTTTAAAGATTTTCTGAACAGTGTGGTGACATTTGCTTGTATCTTTCTCAGTGAAGAGCAGAGGATGTATTTCTTACCATTGTCTTCTAAGTCAGGGGCATTGTTTTTCCACCAGGCAGATTTTAGTTTGTAATGCTTGTTTTCCGACACATAGTAAGCCATAATATCTTCAGTGTATAGTGAAAATTTTACTCATCCCTAAGGTTCAGACTTGCAAAAGTTTAGAAAGAGCTTCCAGTGCCAAGGATGCTTTTAACCTAGACTTGTACTGTCCAGTTAGTAGCCACTAGCCATATGCTACTTAAACTCAATTAAAATGAAACATGTATTTCCTCAGTGCACTAGCCGCATTTTGAGAGCTCAGTAGCCACATGGGGCTAGTGCCACCACATTGCACAGTGCAGATCCAGATACAGAACATTTCCGTCACCACTGTACTGTCCTAGACCCTGAGCTAAAGGAACTGAAAGTTGGGGCCCAGGCAAAAAATTTTGGTTAGGTTTTTTTTTTAAATTTTGGTTAGGTTTTTTTTTTTTTTTTGATGCCGGGCCTCTCACTCTGTTGCCCAGACCGGAGTGTAGTGTTATGATCTCGGCTCACCGCATCCTCCAGCTCCCATGCTCAAATGCTTCAGCCTCCTGAGTATCTGGGATTACAGGCGTGTGCCACATGCCCGGCTCATTTTTGTATTTTTAGTAATGATGAGGTTTTACCACGTTGGCCAGACTGGTCTCGAACTCCTGACCTCAATTGACCCACCTGCCTTGGCCTCCCAAAGGGCTGGGATTACAGGTGTTAGCCACTGGGCCTGGCCTTTGGTTAGATTCTTTATATCCCTTAGGAAAATAATTTGCTAAAATTCCATCCAGGATGGGATAAATAGAAGTCATTTATATTTTACGTTTAATAACATAGTCACTTATTTACTGTGGCAGAAAACACGAAGCATTTTGGAGGATATGAGAAAATGTTATTCTAATTGTTTCAAAATGACAGGTAACTGTGGATCATCTTCCTTTTAAAATATTGTTGTATTAATGTATTTTTGTATCTGTTTATCTAATTTTAAAGGTCAAATGGGATTTATGCATCATCCATCATTTTTTACTTCTGAGCCACCAAGTATTTATCAGTGGGTGAGCTCTTGTCTGAAGGGTGAAGGAATGCCACCTTATCCTTACCTCCCTGGAATCTGTGAAAGAAGCAGACTAGTAGTCTTGGTATGTATGTGGAGTGTTACTACCTATCTTCTTTTCTTTTAAAATTTAGTTTTAAAAATTATACCTGCCGGGCGCGGTGGCTCAAGCCTGTAATCCCAGCACTTTGGGAGGCCGAGGCGGGTGGATCACGAGGTTGGGAGATCGAGACCATCCTCGTCAACAT
Source organism: Cebus imitator (assembly GCF_001604975.1). Classification (NCBI taxonomy): domain Eukaryota; kingdom Metazoa; phylum Chordata; class Mammalia; order Primates; family Cebidae; genus Cebus; species Cebus imitator. The sequence goes on from NW_016107537.1 coordinate 1,998,219, forward strand.
GGTGAAACCCCGTCTCTACTAAAACTACAAAAAATTAGCTGGGCATGGTGGCGCGTGCCTGTAATCCCAGCTACTCAGGAAGCTGAGGCAGGAGAATTGCCTGAACCCAGGAGGCGGAGGTTGCGGTGAGCCGAGATCACGCCATTGCACTCCAGCCTGGGTAACAAGAGCGAAACTCCGTCTCAAAAAAAAAAAAAAAAGTATACCTAAGGTTAAGTTTTTCTTTCTGTGTATAGTTCTGTGAATTTCAGTATGTGTATAGATTCATGTAATTACTACAATTAGGTTATGGAACATTTATATTACCCTCAAAAATTTCTCTTATGATTTTGAGATAAATCCAAGTTGTTTCCTGTATCAACAGTTCATTGCATTCTATGGCTGATGAGTAGTTTATTGCATGAATGTGCCATAGTTGGTTTTTCATTCAAGATAATTGGGTTGATCACCGAAGTGGGAGCAGCCAAAATGAAGTTCAGTTCCTTTGTGACTTCCAACTGATGCAAGAATCGCAAAAGGCATTTCAGTGCACCTTCCCACATTCGCAGGAAGATTATGTCCTCCCCTGTTTCCAGAGAGCTGAGACGGAAGTACAATGTGCGATCCATGCCCATCCGAAAGGATGATGAAGTTCAGGTTGTACGAGGACACTATAAAGGTCAGCCGATTGGCAAAGTAGTCCAGGTTTGCAGGAAGAAATATGTAATCTACACTGAACAGGTGCAGCGGGAAAAGGCTAATGGCACAACTGTCCACGTAGGCATTCACCCCAGCAAGGTGGTTATCACTAGGCAAAAACTGGACAAAGGCAGCAAAAAGATCCTTGAACGGAAAGCCAAATCTCGCCAAGTAGGAAAGGAAAGGGGCAAATACAAGGAAGAAACAATTGAGAAGATGCAGGAATAAAGTAATCTTATATACAAGCTTTGATTAAAACTTGAAATGAGGAAAAAAAAAAAAGGATGATTGGGTTGATTCCAGTTTTTAGCAATTGTAAATACAGATGCTCTCAGCATTCATGTTCAGGCTTTTATGTGAATATAAGTTTTTCTTTCTCTAGGGCAGGTACCTAGGAGTAGGATTGATGGGTCATTAAGTTTGTATTTTGTTTTTAAAGAAACTTGGCTGTTTTCCAGAGTGGCTCTTCCATTTTACATTTTTACCAGCAATATTTAAGAGATCATTTGCCTGCATTGTCAATATTTGGTATTGTCACTATTTTTTATTTTTATCTTTTTGAGAATTGTGTAGTTATACCTCATTGTGGTTTTAATTTACATTTTCCTAATGGCTAATGATGTTTTGAGGGTTCTAGATAGGAGGTTTTGTCAGACAGGTAGTTTGTAGATATTTTCTTCTAGTTTCTACCTTGTCTTGTCTCGTCATTCTCTTAATGTGTCAAAGAGTGACACTGTTTAATTTTGATGAAGCTAGTTTATCAGTATTTTTCTTTAGTGGATGTTGCTTTTAGTGTCATGTCAAAGAATTCTTTGTTTAACTTTAGGTTTTGAAGATTTTCTCCTGGGTTTCTTTGTGTGTTTTACATTTAGATCTCTAATCCATTTTGTTAATTTTTTATAATATGTCAGGTTTTAGGTCAAGGTTTTTATTATTTCATTGGATATCCAGTTCTTCCAGCTCTATTTTTTGAACAGAGTATCATTTCTCTATTGTGTTTGCACTTTTGTCAAAAGTCAATTTGGCCATATTCTTGTGTCTATTTCTGGACTTTCTATTCTGGTTTATTAATCTTTGTGGCTGTCTATACTGTAATTACTATAGCTTTATAGTAAGTCTTAAAACTGATTAACATTACTCCTTCCTTCATTACTCTTCTTGCTTTTTCATACTGATTTTATTTTTATTTTTTGAGACTGAGTCTCGCTGTGTCACGTAGGCTAGATAGAGTACAGTGGCATGATCTCAGCTCACTGCAACATCTACCTTCTGAGTTCAAGTGATTCTCCTGCCTCAGCCTCCCAAATAGCTGGGATTATAGAACCCTGGCACCATGCTTGGCTAATTTTTTGTATTTTTAATAGGTATGGGGTTTCACCATGTTGGCCAGGCTAGTCTCGAACTCCCCACCTCAGCCTCCCAAAGGGCTGGGATTCCAGGTGTGAGCCACCACCCCTGGCCCATACTGATTTTATAAACATTTTGTCTATAGCTACAAAAAAAATCCTGCTGAAATTTTTTTCAAAGAAACACATCTTTATTTTTATTATTTTTGTTCACCTTTACCTTGATCTGAAAATTTCATGATTTATTAATTTTTAGATATTAGTTAATACATGCCCAACATCAAACTTCATATAGAACCAAAGGGCTGTCACAGTTGATAAGGCATGTTTCTTGGCACACCTGTTCTTCAGTCTCCCCATCCTGGAGCAGCCTGCTCATGTCTTCCCAGACTTGCAGGAGAACCATATGCTTTTGCTCCTTCTCTCAAATGTTGGTAGATTGTAAATGTCTTTGTCCCCTGCCCTTCTTTTTCTTTACTCTGTGTTTTGCTCTGCTTCATGGTGAGAAGTGCTTCAGAGCCCTCTATCACTCCCAAACAGACATATAGAATGGTGATTCTGTTTAAAAAATACAGATATTTTACTGATAGCAAAATATATATAACATAATATTTCTCATTTAAATTATTGTTATTATTTTTTGAGATGGAGTCACTCTGTCACCCAGGTTGGAATGCAGCGGCACCATCTCAGCTCACTGTACCCTTCGCTGCCACCTGGGTTCAAGTGATTCTCCTGCCTCAGCTTCCTGAGTAGCCGGGATTACAAGTGTGAGCCATCACATCTGGCTAATTTTTCTATTTCTAGTAGAAACGGGGTTTCACCATGTTGGCTGAGCTGGTCTTGAACTCCTGACCTCAGGTGATCCGCCTGCCTTGGCCTCTCAAAGTCTTGGGATTACAGCTATGAACCACTGCACCCAGCCTGAAATTATTATTATTTTTTTTTTTTTGAGACAGAGTTTCGCTCTTGTTACCCAGGCTGGAGTGCAATGGCGCGATCTTGGCTCACCGCAACCTCCGCCTCCTGGGT
>NW_016107537.1:2003329-2007222 GCF_001604975.1 Cebus imitator
TTTTTGAGACAGGTCTTACTCTGTCACCCAGGCTGGCATGATCATGGCTTACTTCAGCCTCGCCCTCGGCTCAAACAATCTTCCCAACTCAATCTCCCAAGTATGGGGAGCACAGGTGTATATCATCACACCTGGCTAATTTTTGTATTTTTAGTAGAGATTTTACCATGTTGCCCAGGCTGGTCTTGAACTCCTGACCTCAAGTGATAATTTTTTTAATGTGATGTTTAGCTAATGAGACATGTGTAGTAACCTTCTAGCTCATGGTGGCTCTTTTCTATTGAGTCATTTGTATATGTGGAGATGGCATTGTCTGTGTACCATTTGTTGAAATGAGGGAAAGGAAGGAAGTGAGATAACATTTATTGGGAGCCTATTGTCTTCAAGGAAGTTTATGTGTTTTCTCATTTAGTAGAGAGACCTGATGTACTTTTGTGTTTATGTTATATGCTGAATATTTTAACTCTTTTGAGAGAGTTTTTCCTTTGTCTTTTCTTTTTCTTTTCCTCCTCAAAGCAAATACCACTACAGCTCTATACCACTACATACTTCCTAGGTAGTGAGAGAGCACTATTCGATACCTGTTGGATGACTGAAAGATAAGTTTTGGTGAGGATATGGAGCAATCGAAACTCTCATACATTACTGGGGGGACTGCAAAAATGGCACAGCACTTTGGAAAACTGTTTGGCAGTTTCTTGTGAAGTTAAATGCATTTACCATAAGACAAAGAAATCCTAACTCCTTGGTATTTTACTTAAGAGAAATGAAAACATAACCTGCACAAAGACCCACATGTGTGTGAATGTTTAGGGCAAGTTTGGTCATAATGGCCACAAACTGGAACCAAATGTTCACCAGTTTTTGAGTATGTCGTTTGGTACATCTGTTTAATGGACTACTACTCAGCATAAAAAGGAATAAACTAGTGATCCTTGGAGAGATGGGGATGAATCTCAGAGACATTATGCTAAGTTAAAGAAATACTACAAAAAAAGACTACATATCATACGATTCGTTTACATGATATTGTAGGATAGACAAAACAGTAGAGCAAGAAAGCAGATGAGTTGTTTCCAGGAGGAAAAGACTGACTACAAAGAGAAGAAGGGAACTTTTTGGTGTGATGAAAATATTCTATATTGTAAGCGTGGTAGTGGTTATGTGATATAACGTTTTTTGAAACTGATAGAACTGTACACCTAAGATGGATGAATTAGTCTATGTTATATTTATTTTCTAGTTGTACTTCAATTATGTAGCTGGGTGTGGTGGCTCATACCTGTAATCCCAGCACTTTGGGAGGCTGAGGCAGGAGGATTGCTTGAGGTCATGAATTTGAGTCCAGCCTGGGCAACACAATGAGACTCTGTTTCTACAAAAAAATAAAAATAATAATATAAAAGAATTAACTGGATGTGGTGATGCATGCCTGTAGTCCTAGCTACTTTGGAGGCTGAGGCAGGAGGATTGCTTAAGCCAAGGAGTTTGAGGCTACAGTGAGCTGTGATTGCACCACTGCACTCCAGCCTAGGTGACAAAGTGAGATGTTGTCTCTGAAAAGTGAAAAATAATGTTTATTTTCTTCTTTTGCAGAGTATTGCACTGTATATACTTGGTGATGAGAGCTCTGTTTCTGATGAATCCTCACAATATTTAACCAGAATAACTATAGGTAAGTTGGTGTAATGTTAGGTCTCTGGAAACAACTTTTTGTAAATGTCAGTATCACAACTGAAAAAACAGAAAAAAAATTTTTTCTTGTTTGCTTTAGCAGCCATGTCTTACCTTTTTAGTACTCTTCTGATGTATAGTCCACAACTGACTTTTCAGGTATCAGGATTACTTAAAATCTAACAAATCTTGTATTTTCAGTGTGGGTAAAAAGGACTATTTTAGTCTTGAGGAAATTATTATACCATTGACTCTTGAAAAACATGGATTTGAACTGTGTGGGTCCACTTACAATGAATTTTTTTTCAACCAAATGCAGATAGAAAATGTAGTATTCTCTGGATGTGAAATCCATATGCAGGTTCCACGGGGCCAATTACAGGACTTGAGCATGCACAGATTTGGGTACACATGGGGTATCTTAGCCAGTTCCCTGAGTATTCTGAGGGCTGACTGTACTTTCAGCCTGCCACAGTACTGCTTATTTACTTTTTTTAGATGTTCTTTGCTAATGGATTCTTATTTTCAAATGTCTTCTACATGTTATATGTTTACCAGGATGACTATCAAAATGTTTCATTTTGTTGCCTTTTAGCACCCCAGAAGTTGCAAGTAGAACAAGAGGAAAACAGGTGACTTTTATTTAGACTGTGTTTTTATGTCAAACATTTTAAACAATATTATCTTTCACTGTTCTGCTTAATAACTTTGTGTTTTATTCTCTTATAGGTTCAGTTTCAGGCATTCTTCTTCGGTTTGTAGCCTAGCTGAAAAATTGGTTGTCTGGATGACTAATGTAGGTAAGACCTTCTTTGTTACCTCCTAAGTAGGTCCTGCCTCCTCCAGACTAGCTAGAACTGGAAGGAATGTGGACCGAGGGGCACTGGCTTTGTGAAGAGACCTCACAAGATTGTGATTATGTTTCATCAAGTCATACTTTTTTTTTCTCGACAATCTCACAACTCTCATATAATGATATTTGCGATACCAACTTTTTATCTTGGTGCATAAGGAATCTTTATTTGCCATTACATTGGACCATTTGAGGTTGCGGCTGTGTAAGCTGGTCTCTTAGAATGGAGAATTCTAATCACTCAACATTCACACCTGAAATCATTATGATACTCAGATATCAGAAATGGGTGTTTTTGGCAAAGTCTGAAAGCAGTTATATAAATATTTCAGGGTATAAATGCCAGAGATTTTAGGCACCAAGGTTAACATTGAACTGGGAAGTGGAAGAGGGAGGAAAAGCTTTCTATATTCCCTATTCCCCAAATCTATGTTCCTAGGTTTTAAATTAAGTAAAATACCAAATGAATTTTTATCACAAAGAACTGAAAAACAAAATTAAAAATTACTGTCACGGAGATATTTGAAAAATGAGGACGTTGTATGGGGTGTATGTTAAAAAATAAAGCTTTAATGAACATTAAAAAATGTTCTTGAAGCCTTATCTAAAGTATGTTCTAAATGAAATTTCTGACAGTTTTTTTTTTTTTTTTGCATTTTACCTTGATGACAATAACTGTTGCATAGCATACATACAGGATACTTATGCTGAAAAATATTGGATGAATTCTGTCCATTTGTATATCACATAATATTTAATAAGTGTTAGTCTCATATAAGGAAACATTTTTTGCCTCAATAGTTAATTGACTTTTTATTTTATAAATAATGCTTGGTATTATAAAATTTAGAAAATCATTATAAGAAAATATGATTTAATCCAAGGATAAAAAAATTTTAAATATGAAATTTGATGTACTTACAAAAGAATATATCAAACGTATATGTTTAGTTTAGAGGATGGTGCTGAGTAATGACATACTGGTCATCCACCCTTAGAAATGGAACATGACCCACATAGCAAAAGGCCCTTACATATCTGCTCGTGGATCCCTCCTGTCAGACACCCCAGTGTTATAGGGAACCACTGCCCTACCTACATTTTGTGTTACCTTACTCTTGTTTTTCTTTATAGTTTTACATCTTTTTAAGTTGGTAGGTTTTATATATTTTTGAAAACATATAGATGTAAATATATGTTCTTTTTCCTTTACTCAACTTTATTGTTTAAAAATTCATCCATAGGCCAGGCGTGGTGGCTCAAGCCTGTAATCCCAGCACTTTGGGAGGCCGAGGCGGGTGGATCACGAGGTCAAGAGATCGAGACCATCCTGGTCAACATGGTGAAACCCTGTCTCTACTAAAAT
>NW_016107537.1:2007232-2015793 GCF_001604975.1 Cebus imitator
AGGCAGGAGAATTGCCTGAACCCAGGAGGCGGAGGTTGCGGTGAGCCAAGATCGCGCCATTGCACTCCAGCCTGGGTAACAAGAGTGAAACTCCGTCTCAAAAAAAAAAAAAAAAATTCATCCATATCGACTCATGTAGCAGTAGCAGTGGATCATTTTCTCTGATATATAGATTATCTTGTTTGAACATATCACAATTTAATTACCCATTCTATTGATGATAGACAATGAGACTCACCCCTTTCTCCATCTTTTTTTTTTCTTTCCCATAACGAAACAGTATTGCTAATGAGTATTTTTATACCTGTATCTTGGTGTACATGGGTATAAGTTTTTATATGGCTGTTGATGGATCAAATGGGTAGGTCTACCTGTACATACCAACTGTTTTCCAAAGTGGTTGAACCAGTTTAAACTGCCTTTGGCTATGGATAAGAATTACTGTTGTTCACTTCAGCAAAGTCTCAGGATACAAAATCAATGTGCAAAAATCACAAGCATTCCTATACACCAATAATAGACAAACAGCCAAATCATGAGTGAACGCCCATTCACAATTACTACAAAGAGAATAAAATACCTAGGAATGCAACTAACAAGGGACGTGAAGGACCTCCTCACTATAAAGCACCACTCAAGGAAATGAGAGGACACAAACAGATAGAAAAACATTCCATGCTCATGGTTAGGAAGAATCAGTATCTTGAAAATGGCCATACTGCCCAAAGTAATTTATAGATTCAGTTCTATCCCCATCAAGCTACCACTAACTTTCTTCACATAATTGGAAAAAGCCACCTTAAATTTCATATGGAACCAAAAAAGAGCCTGCATAGCCAAGACAATCCTAAGTAAAAAAACAAAGCTGGAGGCATCACACCACCTGACTTCAAACTATACTACAAGGCTACAAGTAATCAAAACAGCATGGTACTGGTACCAAAACAGAGATACAGACCAATGGAACACAACAGAGGCCTCGGAAATAATGCCACACATCTACAACCGTCTGATCTTTGACAAACCTGACAAAAACAAGCAATCAGGAAAGGATTCCCTATTTAATAAATGGTGCTGGGAAAACTGGCTAGCCATATGCAGAAAGCTGAAACTGGATCCCTTCCTTACACCTTATACAAAAATTAATTCCAGATGGATTAAAGATTTAAACATAAGACCTAACACCATAAAAACCCTAGAAGAAAACCTAGGCAGTACCATTCAGAACATAGGCATGGGCAAGGACTTAATGACTAAAACACCAAAAGCAGTGGCAACAAAAGCCAAATTAGACAAATGGGATCTATAAAGAGCTTCTGCACAGCAAAAGAAAATATCATTAGAGTGAACCGGCAACTAACAGAATGGGAAAAAGTTTTTGCAATCTACCCATCTGACAAAGGGCTAATATGCAGAATCTACAAAGCACTTAAACCAATTTACAAGAAGTGGGCGAAGGATATGAACAGATACTTCTCAAAAGAAGACATTTATGCAGCCAACAAACATATGAAAAAAACCTCATCATCACTGGTCATTAGAGAAATGCAAATCAAAACCACATTGAGATACCATCTTATACTAGTTAGAACGGTGATCATTAAAAAATCAGGAGACAACAAATGCTGGAGAGGATGTGGAGAAATAGGAATGCTTTTACACTGTTGGTGGGAATGTAAATTAGTTCAACCATTGTGGAAGACAGTGTGGTGATTTCTTAAGGATCTAGAACTAGAAATACCGTTTGACCCAGCAGTCCCATTACTGGGTATATACCCAAAGGATTATAAATCATTCTATTATAAAGACAAATGCACATGTATGTTTATTGTGACACTGTTCACAATAGCAAAGACTTGGAACCAACCCAAATGCCCATGAATGTAGACTGGATAAAAAAAAATGTAACACATATATACCATGGAATACCATGCAGCCATAAAAAGGGATGAGTTCATGTCCTTTGTAGGGACATGGTTAAAGCTGGAAGTCATCATTCTCAGCAAACTGACACAAGAACAGAAAACCAAACACGGCATGTTCTCACTCATAAGTGAGTGTTGAACAATAAGAACACATGGACATGGAGAGGGCAACATCACACTGGAGCCTGTCAGGGGATGGGGGTTGGGGAGGGCGGATAGGGGAAGGTTAGCATTAGGAGAAATGCCTAATATAGATGACGGGGTGATGGATACAGCAAACCACCATGGCATGTGTATACCTATGTAACAAACCTGCATGCTCTGCACAGGTACCGCAGAACTTAAAGTATAATAATTAAAAAAAAAAAAAAAGATTTACTGTTGCTCTGCATATTTGCCAACACTTGGTATTGGTTGGCTTTGATATTTATATTTCTCAGTGCTTTTAATTTGCATTTTCCTGGTCACTAATTAGGTGGAGCATCTTTTCATATGCATATTGACCATTTACGTTTCCCCTTCTAGGAAATTTCTTTTTGTCTTTTATATTTTTCTATTAGATTGCCTTTTTTTCTTCAGGTGTTTACAGGTTCTTTCAAAGAGACTTTTTATACTAATCCCTGATATAAAGACATTAGTCTGGTAGTAAGATGAATAAAATGAATTTATTTGTCACTATAGATATTGTTGCCAACTTCAGTCAGGATAATTGGGACAGTGGCGTCTGAATTAAAATTTTTCTCTTGAGTTCGATCAGTAGCGGGAGCGGAGAGCGGACCCCAGAGAGCCCTGAGCGTTCTACCGCCACTGCTGGCCTAGTTTCTATCACACCCCAGGAGGAGGGAGGAGCCGCAGCTGTCGCAGCCAGCCGCAGTCACCATCACAGCAACCATGAGCAGCGAGGCCAAGACACAGCAGACGCCCTCCGCCCCTCGCCCCCTGCCATCCTGGCCCTCAGCGCTGCAGACACCAGGCCCGGCACTACGGGCAGTGGGCAGTGCAGGGAGCGGTGGCCCAGGTGGCCTCACATTGTTGGCGCTTGCTGGTGGGGACGAGAAGGTCATCACAATGAAGGTTTTGGGAACAGTAAAATGGTTCAATGTAAGGAACGGATATGGTTTCATCAACAGGAATGACACCAAGAAAGATGTATTTGTACACCAAGCTGCCATAAAGAGGAATAACCCCAGGAAGTACCTTGGCAGTGTAGGAGATGGGGAGATTGTGGAGTTTGATGTTGTTGAAGGAGAAAAGGGTTCAGAGGCAGCAAATGTTACAGGTCCTGGTGGTGTTCCAGTTCAAGGCAGTCAATATGCAGCAGAGTGTAACCATTATAGACGTTATCCATGTCGTAGGGGTCTTCCACGCAATTACCAGCAAAATCACCAGAACAGTGAGAGTGGGGAAAAGAAGGAGGTATCAGAGTGCTCCTGAAGGCCAGGCCCAACAGTGCCGGCCCCACTGCAGGCGAAGGTTCCCACCTTATCACATGCACAGACCCTATGGGCATCGACCACAATATTCCAACCCTCCTGTGCAGGGAGAAGTGATGGAGGGTGCTGACAACCGGGGTGCAGAGAACAAGGTAGACCAGTGAGGCAGAATAAGTATCAGGGATATAGACCACGATTCCACAGGGGCCCTCCTCGCCAAAGACAGACTAGAGAGGACGGCAATGAAGAGGATAAAGAAAATCAAGGAGATGGATGAGACCCAAGGTCAGCAGCCACCTCAACATCGGTACTGCAGCAACTTCGATTACCAATGCACATGCCCAGAAAACCCTCAACCACAAGATGGCAAGGGGACAAAAGCAGCTGATCCACCGGCTGAGAATTCGTCCACTCCCGAAGCTGAGCAGGGTGGGGCTGAGTAAATCCTGGCCTACCATCTCTACCATCATCCGGTTTAGTCATCCAACAAGAAGAAATGAAATTCCAGCAATAAGAAATGAACAAAAGATTGGAGCTGAAGACCTCAAGTGCTTGCTTTTTGCCCATTGACCAGATAAATAGAACCATCTGCATTATCTATGCAGCATGGGGTTTTTATTATTTTTACCTAAAGACGCCTCTTTTTGGTAATAACAAATGTGTTTTTTAAAAAAGCCTGGTTTTTCTCAATACGCCTTTAAAGGTTTTTAAATTGTTTCATATCTGGTCAAGTTGAGATATTTAAGAACTTCATTTTAAATTTGTAATAAAAGCTTACAACTTGATTTTTTCAAAAAAGTCAACAAACTGCAAGCACCTGTTAATAATAAAGGTCTAAAATAATTGAAAAAAAATTTTTTTTTTCTCCCTTTAACCATAGGATTCACTTTAAGAGATTTGGAAACTCTTCCTTTTGGAGTTGCTCTTCCCATCAGAGATGCAATTTATCACTGTCGTGAGCAGCCTGCCTCAGACTGGCCAGAAGCTGTCTGTCTCTTGATTGGACGTCAGGATCTTTCCAAGCAGGCGTGTGAAGGAAACTTACCCAGAGGGAAGTCTGTGAGTATTAACATAGAAAGTTCAGAGTTCAGTTTTAACCTTAAATAAAATCATAAAGTAGAAATATTCTTCATTTTCCTTTAAGCCTTTTTGTAACTATATATATCAGTTTGTCTTTTATATTAAATGCCAGATGGGGTTTGTAATTGTATGCATCTTATTAATTGTAAGTTGAGCATGGGAGCAGGAGATGTGAGTGTTTTGTCTTGTGCCTGGACCTTTCTTTGCCTTGAATCAGGAGAAGCCCTGAGGGTAGTCATGGAAACTACCATGGCTAATTCCCTCCTTGTACCATATTAGTAATTAACCACTTTGTAATTATTACATAGGAAAAGGGAGAGGACATGTATCCTGAATTTGGATGGTTAATTATACACAAATATTTTCTCCTTCATATTTTTTGATGGGTTGAATTTCTTGAATTTAACCTTTTAAATAGGTGTAAATATATTTAAAAGGTGTAGGTGTAAATATTTTTAAACAGGTGTAAATCACATAAAACTGCAGCCCAGGAAAAGAAATTTTTTTTCTTAGAGTTATTTAAAAGGATATCTTAAGTTATCCCTCCTAAAATACTGTCTTTCATCAATCTTCAAGTCTGTTTTTATTTAAATTAGTTCTAGGAGTCCTACAAGTAGAAAATAAAATTATTTCATTTCTTTCTAATTATCTTTTTAAATCATCCTTTCTTAAAGCTTAAAAATGAAACTTTTAAATGTTTCATTGTTTAAAAGTTTATCTAAAAGTTTTGTTATTCTAGAATTCTAGTTAACTTTTAAAAATAATAGTTAACTTTAAAAAATAAATGGTAGAATCTCATCAAGGAAGATTCAGGAATCATTATTCCATTCCTGGTGATTCTTTTATTTTCATGTCCCTGAGAAGACAGTGGGAATTTTGCCTTGCCTCTTAGTAGCTTTTGAATCAATACATAATAATCAGTACATTATAACTATGAGTCACCTTAGGCCTTATTACTGCTTCAGAGCCTGTATCAAATCTTACTCCTAACCTCAGAGTTGCCTATGTGGACCCATACCAGAGTCAGTTCCCATGGGCATCTAATCCCCAGCAGAGTCATCCCAGCACATCCCTTCTTTAATCTGCATCTCAGTCACAGCTCTTCATTGAATTAGTATTTATGTCCTGTTTTAAACAGAAAACAAATCTTTTTGCTTATAATATGATTTTCCTATGAGAAAGAGCAGTTCAGCACTATTAGCATTAAAATATTAATCTGTATTTGAATGTCATTTTAAGTTTGTTCAGTTACTACATTTTATAACCTCATCTAAATTTATGTTGTTATTATTCGAGACTATATTTTATAGCTAACTCATCCATTAGAATACAGTTTATTTTTATTTAGATGTTTTATAGGAATCAAAATGAATTTTTGTTAACTAAAAGTGATTATTTGGTTATATCTACTTTTAAAATTTTTTTCCGGGCTAACCTTGTTGCTTTCCCATTAAATGTTGTAAACTTTAACATTTCAACTCGGAGTTGTTAAGTGTATAAAACTCTTGAGAGAATATGATATGATTCCTTGCAATTCACATCTGTTTTCCAGTTAGAGTTAATTATTTGGACTGGGAAGCCCCATATTAAAGCACATGCTGGACTTACGAGAACATGATGACATTCCACCAGTTTATCCTCTTACTTGTTTTGCTACATTCAGTACTTTTCCTTCTAAGAAATTTTTATTGGAAACACATTTAGAAAAAATAGTGAAAACTGGCTGGGTGTGGTGGCTCATGCCTGTAATCTCGGCACTTGGGGGAGGCCAAGGTGGAAGACTGCTTGAGCCCAGGAGTTTGAGACCAGCCTAAGCAACATAGTGAGACTTCATCTGTACTTAAAAATTAAAAAAAAAAAAAAAAGTTTAGCCAGGTATAGTGGTATGTGCCTGTAGTCCTAGCTACTTGGAAGGCTGAAGTGAATGGATCTCCTTGAGGTCAGGAGTTCAAGACCAGCGTGTTCAATAGGGAGAAACTCTGTTTCTACAAAAAATTTTAAAAAAATTATCTGGGTTGGTGGTGCACATATGTAGTTCTAGCAACTTGGGAGGCTAAGGTGGAAAGATTGCTTGAGCCCAAGAGGTTAGAGGTTATAGGGAGCCATGATCACACGACTGCACTCCAGCCTGAGTGACAGAGCAAGACCCTGTCTCAAAAAAAAAGAAAACAGAAAAAAATGTGGAAATCCAACCATGATCCTATCTATTTCAAGTAGCAAAATAAGAAAGTATTTCATTGTGTGACTTCCCCCAGCCCTTGGTATCTATCCTTTCTGTCTTTTTTCTTTCTCCTTCTATTAATGAACAGACAGTATTTAAATTAGCATTATTAGCAGTGACTGGTGTTCATATTCTACTTGCAATAATTTGTTTCTTTTTTAAAATGATTAGGATGTAGTTAGATTTTTTTTTTTTTTTACCATTTATTCAGAATATTTCTCTGCTTGTATCCAGCTTCTTGACTGTTGTCCTAAATTGAAACTTTCTCCCTCAGTTCAAGTAAAAATATTTCCAAGTATAGATAATCTGATGCTTTTTGTTTGTTTGTTTGTTTTGAGATGGAGTCTCACTGTGTCACCCAGGCTGGAGTACAGTGGGTTGCAATCTCGGCTCACTGCAACCTCTGCCTCCCACATTCAAATGATTCTCCAGCCTCAGCCTCCCAAGTAGCTGGTACTACAGGCACACACCACTGCGTCCAGCTAGTTAATTTTTGTGTTTTTATTATAGATAGGGTTTCACCATGTTGGCCAAGCTGGCCTGGTACTCCTGACCTCAAGTGATCCGATACCTCGGCCTCCCAAAGTGTTGGCATTACAGTTGTGAGCCACCACGCCCGGCTGGCAATATAATACTTTTAAAAAATATTTGTAGATTAGAGCCCCAGTGTATGTTGCAACCCTAACCCATCCCTGTTTTGGAAAACATATTTTCTCTGTTTAGTGAAAATATGGCTAGTTTAGTCATGGCACATCAGTCTGTATATCCTCATGTTCAGTAATTGCATGTTGATGGCTTTTTAAATTATTATTATAATGAAGTCTGTTACTCAGGTGCTCTCATCAGATGTTCCTTCAGGAACAGAAACTGAGGAGGAAGATGATGGCATGAATGACATGAATCATGAGGTCATGTCATTAATATGGAGTGAAGATTTAAGGGTACAGGATGTGCGAAGACTTCTTCAGAGTGCCCATCCTGTCCGCGTCAATGTAGTGCAGTACCCAGAGCTCAGCGACCACGAGTTCATTGAGGAAAAGGAAAACAGGTGAAAGAAAACACTGTACTATCTCTTCTCGTGTTTTATTGTTACATTTGGGTCTTGTTTATATTATTGTTACATTTGGGTCTTGTTTATATTTGTTCTTCCTTCAAGTTTTTAGCTTTTAAAACCCTAAAAAGATTTAAAAGATACTTTCAAGTTAAAATATGCCCTGTGTTTTAAGTTTTCATCTAACTTCAACAAACCACATGTGTTAGCAAAAAATCTTTGGCTTTTGAGGACATAGTTGTTGTTTCAGATCTTCCTCCTCTTGAAATACATATAATGGTTTACTCTTTAGAAAAGGTGAATCTAAAACTGTTTTGCCGGGTAAGTTACCTTAAGAATTTACAAATAAAACACTGGACTTGTTTTTCTGTGTCTTGATCTGGAATAGATTTTGAGGTTAGTGGGGTTTTGTTTTAATGTAGTTTAAACTTATACCAGTATTTTTTTTCTTTCTTTCTTTTTTTTTGGGGGGGGGGATATGATAGATAATACTCGAAATAAAAAGATAAGGCAAAATACATAAGCCTTTCTTCTGCCACTTCCCTGCACAGGATACATCCCTTGATAAATTTTTTAAGACTCACTGGTAAATGATATCACATGCCTATGACATTCCAGAGCTATTCTCTTAGGACACTTCTATGTTAAAATTCTTTCCTGTTCTTTTATCTGTCTTGTCTCTATCATTTATTGTTCACCTGCCACTGTTTTCTAGTTCTCCTTACTTTTTTTTTTTGAGACAGAGTTTCGCTCTTGTTACCCAGGCTGGAGTGCAATGGCATGATCTCGGCTCACCGCAACCTCCGCCTCCCGGGTTCAAGCAATTCTCCTGCCTCAGCCTCCTGAGTAGC
>NW_016107537.1:2016167-2030348 GCF_001604975.1 Cebus imitator
GACGGGGTTTCACCATGTTGACCAGGATGGTCTCGATCTCTTGACCTCGTGATCCACCCGCCTCGGCCTCCCAAAGTGCTGGGATTACAGGCTTGAGCCACCGCGCCCGGCCTCTCCTTACTTTTTTTAATAGAACTACTTTGAAGGGAAAGGTCATCCACACTTAGCCACAGGCTGCTGAAGATCTGAATTAGTTGTGATTTCCCTGTCACCTGTTTCCATATGAACCCAGTTATTAGTCACCCATGAATAAAGAGATGGAGTGACAGAAGTTGAGTTTAGAGCATAGGATTTATGAGCATGGCCTCTAGAGCCAGGTGTGGCTATGCTGTGCTGGCTAACTGGTTAAATTACTTTACCTCTAGCTGCCTCAGCTGCCTCATCTGTAAAAACAGGCGTACCTCATGGGATGGTGCTGTGTATCAAGTGAATTATTTTTACATAGCGCTTAGAATACTGCCCAGTGCATATTAAAGCTCAGTGCAGAGAACCATTCTTAGTAGTGGAGTTCATTGATTCTAAGATACAAATATTTTCGTTTTTTAATATCTCTGAAATCAGAATGTGTATTTCAGTGAATTGGTGTCATAGTTTAATTGGCAGTGCTTCTTTCTTAGTATCTCATGATATAATGATTCATCTTATCAGTGGCATCTTATATTTAGGGGATATAGTATTATTGTTCTAGTCATAATTTTGTTACTTCTGCAAAGTTGAAGTGAATTATGTGTAAGACTTCCTCTAAAAAATTCTATGGGCTCAGCCCATAGAAAGTCAGCAGCCTCTTGACTTTGAATTTTCCTGATCCCAAATTAATGTGGTGGTTGCGCCCCCAAAGAATCTTAAGACAACAGAAGTTTCCTTTCCAATTAGCTAGAAAAGCAGTTATGTGTGTATGGTTAAGGAAAGAGTGTGCTTATGAATAGCTTTGTCTGCAGAGAAAATGTTAGTCACTGTCAGCCTATGAAGGGACATTTCTGTGTCTTTAGATATAGCTTGTATAAGTGTTTCCTAGTTATAAATGCCCCACTTCCAAAATTTCTGTGTTTTTTTTAAGGGGCTATATGGAACGTTAAGCTATTTTAACATAGGAACAATTTGAAGAGTGGTAATTAATTTCACAGTAGAATGGGATTAGTCCTATAAATCCTAGCCATCATGTAAGTGAAACCAAGTTGTATTTCTGTGGGGGCACCATGAAATCCATTCAGCTCTAATATAGGGACCTTGTTTATTTTCTTGTGTATAGGCCACAGAGCACTTCTGAGGCTGTACTGGCAAAAGGGATGGGAGGAGGATCCCACATGTACTGAGGACAGCTAGACTGAAATTAAGACAGTGATAAAACCCCCAAAAGTACTGTATTTTCCTTTGAGAAGGTTAGCATCAATTGGAGTGGAATTTTAAATTTCTTTTTTTTTTGGATGCCTAGAGAGAGTTGGCTTGGTTTATAGGCCAGGTGGTTTTCATTCAATGTAAATACAAAACAAAACAAAACAAACATGTCTATCCCTAAGAATGTAGTAAGAACAAAAATATTGAAATGAAAATTAATCACGTTTGGGTAGTTCACTCACATCTTTGTATGAATTAACTTTGAGACAACTTCATCTTACACAGTACACCTTCTTTTGAAATACTTACAGATGATATTTCAATTGTGCTTTGCTTTAAAATTTTTCATATGTTGGTTTTTACTTTAATTACAGATTGCTCCAGTTGTGTCAGCGAACTATGGCTCTTCCTGTAGGACGAGGAATGTTTACTTTGTTTTCATACCATCCTGTTCCAACAGAGCCGTTGCCTATTCCTAAATTGAATCTGACTGGTATGTTAAATTCTGGGCTCAATGAGAAAGGAAACCGGTTACATACATGCATTAAGTGGAGTTCTTTAAATTAGTTAAAACAAAAGAAAAGTTCCCTCCATTCCCAGTGATTTTAAATACTCCTAATAGCTGCTATAGTGGTTATCAAAGCCCAAATATCACATCAAACTAAACCTTGAGAGAAGTAGAATATAGCCATTACTTAGTCTTGCTTTTTAATGATTTCAAGATATAAAAAGTCACTTGGAGAAGTTCAGAAAGATATGATTGATAATGATGAGGCTATTGAATTGTAAATAATCTTAAGTATAAGATGTAAAAATATTTGGTCTTAAAATGTCTTATGTCATAGTTTGAACAGATGATCACTGTATAAATCAAGAAATATACTAAGCAAAAAGAAAAAATGGTTACTTACAGTACTCCCACTCTTCTGCATCACTCCTGTTAACATTTTAGTATATATGTTTCCCAATTTTATTTCCACATATTTATAATTTTATGTCTGTTTAATTATGAAAATTTAAATCTATTTTAGATATTTTTCTTAAAATTTACAGTGAAGATCTTTTTATATTTAGCAAATAACTATATGTTTACAATTGTATGTATGGTATACATGTGTTTTTAATTGATACATTCATTTTTATTTGCTTCAGAGTGTTTCATTCAGTGAATATACCATAGTTCATAGAAGCAGCCTGGTATTGTTGGAAATTACAGTTTTTTGGTATTATAAACATTGTTGGGGCATATTTGTCCTATGTATTTAGGCTAAATGCTTAGAAGTAGAACTCTTAGGACAGCAAGATGAATGGTTTTAAGGCTTTGATGTAACATGTCAAATTGCCTTTCTGGTCGGCATAAGTTTTTACTTCTACCATATACAACTGTAGTTATAGTCTTGATTACAATGGGTTTTATAGTGCATGTCCACCTAATGCTGATTTGAATATGTTCTAAAGGTGACAATTGCGTAATTGAAATTATCATTGAAAATCTATTATAGTATATATAGTTTTGTGAGACCTGTACAAAATGTACGTATGATGCATGTAGTAGTGTATAGTATATATAGTGGTACATAATATATAATGTAATATATATTGTAGTATATATGCAAGCATAATTGTATATTTTAGATTGCATAGTTTAAACAATCCAGAGTTCCACTCAGATTTGTGAAAAGCTTGTGCTTTGAGTAGCATGCAGGAAATGAGATTGACTAAGTGAAGAACTTATTCCCATCTCTGTATCATGCTTATTTAGAGCCCTAATCTCATTGAGGGACATTGTGAGCAGAGTTGCTTTTAATATTTAAATTGTTCTTGGAGGTAAAGCACCTATGACAAAATCTTAACAATGATTGATTCTAGATGGAAGGCATGGTATATAGATGTTCATTTTAGTAGTCTTTCCTGCTGTTTATATGAAAGATTTCATATAATAAGTGTGGGTTAAAAGGAAAATCTCATGCAAAATTGGCAGTTGTTAAAATGTATTCAATCTGGGTGATTTAGTACTCAAATGATACCTGGTGGGCTTAAAAAATACATACATGCATCTTTTTTTCTGAATACATTGAATTGAATTTTCATGATTTAAAATGTGCTTATGACATTAATATTTTATTCTTTTAGTCATTCTGGTAGGCCAAAAGGAAAGGTTATCCTGTTAATTTAGAAAAAAATATTTTCTTAAATAGTTGCTTAACCCACACTGATGTGACCTGTTGTACTTTTGTATGTTCTCATTGGACAAAATTTGCCTTACCCTTTGCATTTTATTTTCTCTCGTGTATAAACGTTATGTCTTATGCATATGATGAATGAATATTGTAGAAAGTTTACTCAGTTTTTCATATGGATATGACTGCCTTCTTTGAGAAAGTGCAAATGTAACTTACGAACTTATTACTCATTGTGGTGCTAACACTGGCGGTTGAGTTAGCTTTTAGGCACAGAAAGCATATAGTAAAGACAAGTCTTACTTTGTGCTTTGTGCACATATGTATACATACTACAAATAAGACACTGTTTAAAATTTATTTTACGTCTTAGAACTCTTTTAAAATTATATTTTCAAAGCTCCAGTGAACTGGATAACTTTATACAGTAATTAAAATATTTATTTTAATTATTTTATCTATGATAAGATAATATTCAAAATGTATATTAAAAAATTCAATATTTGCTGTATACAATGTAGGTTGAAAAGAATCAAGAAAAAATTCGTAGAGAACATATAGCATTATGAACATACAATTTACATTGGTCTTAAATAAATGAACCATAAAATTAAATTTAGTGAATGCTCTTTTGAAGTTCGCTGGATGACTCAAGTCTATAAAAGGATGCTTTTTACAAAGCTATTGCATTTTTAACAGTAGCATATAATTAGATGTCTATATTTGTGTGTGTGTGTGTGTGTGTGTGTGTGTATATATGTGGGGCGGGCATTTATAGGTAAGAGCTATAGCTGATTTATAAAGGTTCTTGTTTCTTTTTTTTCTCTTTTCGAGATGGAGTCTCTGTTTGCTGCCCAGGTTGGAGTGCAGTGGCACGATCTTGGCTCACTGCAACCTCCGCCTCCCGGGTTCAAATGATTCTCATGCCTCAGCCTCCCAAGTAGCTGGGACTGTAGGCACGCACCACCAGGCCTGGTTTTTGTTTCTTCTTCAGATGCCATTTTTCCTTAATGTCCAGGGAATCCAGGGAAAAATATAGGATAGAACATTTGAAATTAACACCAATGTTATCAGTCAGATGTTGGGATTTATAACTTGTATAGTTTAATGGTGATGTTAGTCTTCATTTTGGTTTCTAATTAAGCTCCCTACTGTTTGAAAGATTTCAAAGCAGTGATTATCCTAATCATATCTGTATAAAATTAAATTGGCATCAGTTATCTTATTGTATAGCCCCATACCCCCATACATTTTAACAAAAAGGACAGTGAACTGTTTAGACAATGAGAAGGTTTTTCCAGTTTGCATTAAGTTTGACTCACATGTATAAAAGTTTTAAGCGATTATAGAGACCTATATAACCCCAGGCATTTTGTTTGATTCACATGTATAAAAGTTTTAAGTGATTATAGAGACCTGTAACCCCAGGCATTTTGGGGTTAATGGTTTTGAATGTAGAAAATGTAAGTAATCTTCTTGTCAAAGATCTAAATTTAACAATCTTGGTTTTGTGAATTTTCATTTTCTCAATGTTAAATTTTGTTTGGCTGGATAGGGCGTGCCCCTCCTCGGAACACAACAGTAGACCTTAATAGTGGAAACATCGACGTGCCTCCCAACATGACAAGCTGGGCCAGTTTCCATAATGGCGTGGCTGCTGGCCTGAAGATAGCTCCTGCCTCCCAGATCGACTCAGCTTGGATTGTTTACAATAAGCCCAAGCATGCTGAGCTGGCCAATGAGTATGCTGGCTTTCTCATGGCTCTGGGTCTGAATGGGCACCTTACCAAGCTGGCGACTCTCAATATCCATGACTACTTGACCAAGGTGAGAACCTGTGCTCCCGCTGCCTGGCTTTGTGCCTCACCTGACTATTGTAGTAGCTCTTGATTGCTGTATTTGTTCTTCTTTCTTCATTCTTGTACTGCTAAGTCCATTTGTCTCACAGTACATAGAATAATCTTTCTAAAGTGTAAATCAGAATATGTCACTTCCCTGGTCAAAGCCATTTAATTAATGATCTCTCATTACTCTTTTTTTTTTTTATTCTCTGAGTAAGGCAGAGAAGAATGTAATGAGTGATGGAAAAGCTCTCAACAGCGAGAGAGGGGACCCGAAGGTGGGTCGCCAGCCACGAGGCTGAGTCTAGGGGTTTTTATGGGCTTGGAATGGGAAAGTGCATGCTGATTGGTTTGTGAGTATGCTTGAAAAAGCACCATCTAGAGACTGGGGAAGGGTAGGTATATGTAAGTAGGTGAAGGATAAGGACCAATTAGGAGAGAGTGTGCCAAACAGGAATGGGAGCTCTCAATTCAGTCCATGGATTTATCCACAACTTGTAGCTTGGTTTTCAGGCTTTCGACTGTCCTTGGCTCAAAAGTTGAGTTTCACTTGAGAATGTACCTGCCTCCTATTCCTATCAATCCCAGCTCTAAAAAGGTACATCTAACTGCCATTAGGATCAGTGTGATGACAGTTCTAACTGCTTCATACTGACAGGGGTTGTTGTTTTGGGAAACAGCAGTCAGGTCTCTCTTAGAGACCTATATAAGGGTTCCTGATAAAAGGGAGCCATCAACCAGGGTTCCATTTGCATGACCATTTGGAGTTTGATGGCATCTAGGCGAGAAAAAACAAATTTCACAAGGAGGTTAAGTACCGAAAGGCTTCGGAATACCTATCAAGGTAAATTTTCGTAGATTTCCTTTTATCTGCCTTAAATCTTGTAAAGAAAAGGGGACTTGTACATTGATAGGACCATATTCACTAGGTATTTCCTGTAAAGGAAGAAGTGAAGCTGGAGAGCATCCAGATTGAGCTCTTCTAACAGAATGAATGTCTAAAAGGGGGCCTGGGTAAGGGGAATAAGATGATCCAAGAGGAGCTGGGACCTGTGCTGGTGCGGGGGCCTCTGCCTCCTTTTCTAAGGAGGCAGACTGGTTTTTACCCTCTGTCTGGTTTAACTCTTCCTTGCTGGATATCACTGCTGTAAGTACAGGGTTGATTCAACATTGCTGACAGAGCTTGGGGTTACCCCGCAGGACAAAAGAGGCCTGTACTTATGGAATTTTGGACCATGTTCCTTCTCTGCAGTAGAAGAGATCTAGCTATAGGATAGTATTATAATTAATATTTCCCCCAGCTGGCTATGTCTCCCCCATCTTCCAACTTCTAGCTGGGCCAAGCCTTGGTACTAATAAATACCAGGCATTTTTTTTTTTCAGAGTCTGAGGATCAAAGGAGTCCCAATGTCTCAAGATGCACTTAAGAGGAGTGCAGCCTACCCATCTAGAAAGAGAGAGGCGAGAAAAAGGCATCCTTAGTCTTTCCCTCTGCTGTCCTACAGTCCAGGGCGACTCTCAGGCTTGCCTTGGTCATGATTGTGCGCTCGACTGCTATTCATGACCGGGGGAGGATCAAGCCAGCAGGAGTAGTTGTGTTCACCTGCGCTCAGCCTTGACCCTCCTTGTCGACTGCTTTGATTTCTCTGTCTGAATTCTGTATGAGCTCAAGACTAAGATGAGTCCAGGGGGTCCCTGCATATTATTTGTCTATAATTCTCATTTGGCTGACAGTTTATTTAGCCTCATCAGGCACAGCCCAGCATCCTGCCCTGAAAAGCAGTTTGTCAAACAGGCACATAACTAAGCAACATTTCTCAGAAGAGCAGTAGAGAAAACATGATAGGAAAGATTGGAAGTCTTTGTCTGACACCTGAATAGGCTGTCGGGGACTTCGGATAACACCAAGTTGTACCTTTGGCCAGATACCTTTAGTTGCCCCAGGACCTTATTCCAATCCCACACAATGGCTGAACTTCTGTGAAGGGAAACTGGTTTAGAACAAGGCCAACATCCCCAACATCATAGGGCAAAGGGGGATCGACCCTTTGGAATATACATTCCAAGAGCTGGTGTCACCCTGTTCACTTCTCCAGCCCTACTTGGTACCACTGTTCTTTTTCTTTTTTTTTGAGATGGAGTTTCACTCTGTCACCTAGGCTGAAATGCAGTGGCACGATCTTGTCTCACCGCAACCTCCACCTCCCAAGTTCAAGTGATTCTCCTGCCTCAGCCTCCTGAGTAGCTGGGATTACAGGTGTGCGCTACCACACCCGACTAATTTTTGTATTTTTAGTGGAGACGGGGTTTCACCATGTTGTTCAGGCTGGTCTTGAACTTCTGACCTCAGGTGATCCGCCCACCTCGGCCTCCCAAAGTGCTGGGATTACAGGCGTGGGCCTTTGCAGCCAGCCCCCCTCCTCTTCTTGCTCCCCACACTCCAACCATACAGATTGGCTTTTTTAGCTCCCTGGAAAACTCAACTCTTTCACTTCACAGCCTTATTTTTAAAAGAATCTTCATTTATATAAATATATAAAATTCACATACTATACAATTCACTGTTTAAAGTGTATAGTGTATTGCTTTTTAGTATATTCACAGAGTTGTGCATCCATCACCACTGTTAATTTTAGAACATTTCGTCATACCGTAAGTGAACCTTGTACCCACCACTAGCAGTGACTCCCTTTCCTCTACCCCACTCCCCACCTTCACTTCATTTCCTTCCAACCACTAATCTACTTTCCATCTCTATGGGTGTGCCTTTTCTGGACCTTTCATATAAATGGAGCCATACAAAATGTGGTCTTTTAGGATGGGCTTCTTTCACTTAGTCTGATGATTTCAGTGTTCATCCATGTTGTGCCATCTATCAGCAATTCATCCTCTTTATTGTTGAATAAATATTTTATGAATGTACATTTTATTTATTCATAAGTTGGTGGATATTTGGATTATTTGTACTTCTTAGCTATTATGAATAATACTGCTATGAACATTTGTATACATATTTTTGTGTGGGTGTATGTTTTCATTACTCTTGGGCACATACTTAGGAGTGGAATTACTAGGTTATATGGCAACTCTAACTTTTTGAGGAACTGTAAACTGTTTTCCAGAATGACTGCACCATTTTACAACCCCATCAGTGATACATGAGAGTTCCAATCTCTCCATATTTTTGCCAACACTTGTTATATTGTGTTGCGTCCAGCCTCATTCTTTTGCATGTGTCTTTCCACTTGTCCCAGCACTGTTTTTTTGAAGACTGTCCTTTACCTATTGAATTGTCTTGGCACCCTTGTGGTCAGTTGATGTTAATGTGGGGGTTTATTTCTGAGTTACCTCTGAGCCGTTTATTTACTTGCTGTTTTAGCACCTGAAACAGTCTTCCTCACCTTCTAAACTTGAGTGTCCCCCTTTCTGCCACTTTTCCTGGCTAATGTATTTTCATCCTTCAGGTCCTAACATAAATTTCTTTGTATAATCTTTTTTTTTTTTTTTTTTTTTTTAATTGAGATAGAGTTTCGCTCTTGTTACCCAGGGTGGAGTGCAATAGTGCGATCTCGGCTTACCGCAACCTCCGCCTCCTGGGTTCAGGCAATTCTCCTGCCTCAGCTTCCTTAGTAGCTGGGATTACAGGCATGTGCCACCATGCCCAGCTAATTTTTTGTATTTTTAGTAGAGACGGGGTTTCACCATGTTGACCAGGATGGTCTCGATCTCTTGACCTCGTGATCCACCCGCCTTGGCCTCCCAAAGTGCTGGGATTACAGGCTTGAGCCACCGCGCCCGGCCTTCTTTGTATAATCTTTAGAGATTTCATCCCTAATAATCCTCTAGTCCCTCCCAATCTAAATTAAGCCATTTTAAAATACTCTTTCGTAGTACTTTGTACTTTATTATTGTATGACTTTTTAATAATGTATTTGTTTATATTTTTTAATTTAACACTTTTTTTCCTATTAAGGCATTAAGTCCATGAGAGCAAGGACCATGTTTGTATAGTTTACCACTACATTCTCAGTGCCTCTCACCATGACTGTCAACATAAAGGTACTTACTGAAAGTGGCAAGCAGTATTTTATTTTACATGATGTATTTGTTTTGTTTCTATCTTAGGGCCATGAAATGACAAGCATTGGACTGCTGCTTGGTGTTTCTGCTGCAAAACTAGGCACTATGGATATGTCTATTACTCGACTTCTTAGCATTCACATTCCTGCTCTCTTACCCCCAACATCCACAGAGCTGGATGTTCCTCACAATGTTCAAGTGGCTGCAGTGGTTGGCATTGGCCTGGTATATCAAGGGACAGCTCACAGACATACTGCTGAAGTCCTGTTGGCTGAGATAGGTATGGGATAAATAATGCTGAATCTTCATAGGCATGTGCTTTCCACTCCACATGAACCTAAGTAAAAATGATAGTAAAATGATAAGAATTAAGGAAAGACCAGTAGCTTTTTTGAGCACAGAATGATCTAGTACTAATTAAAAGAAAAAACCTCTAAGTAATGTTATCCAAGGCTAATGTAAACTGCAGGTTATTAGCCTCCATGTTTATTTGCTAGCTCATTCCTAAATTCCAGTGGTCACATTTAATGAGGTACCTGTGGTTTTAATCACATATGAGAGTATGCTGTTATCCTGCTATGTCTTTACCAGCAGTGTCCAGCAGCGGCCTGCACTTAAAACTCAGAATAGATTGTTTTGGTTCCTAATATCACAGTGTTTACTCTGTTGGATAATAGCGCTACTCCTGCTTTCCTCCTTTCCATGCTGGTGGGTATGTTGGTGATTGAATTTGGAAATGGTAAGGTGCACAC
Organism: Cebus imitator; assembly: GCF_001604975.1. Classification (NCBI taxonomy): domain Eukaryota; kingdom Metazoa; phylum Chordata; class Mammalia; order Primates; family Cebidae; genus Cebus; species Cebus imitator. The sequence goes on from NW_016107537.1 coordinate 2,026,356, forward strand.
CCTTTGGTGAACATTTTCTCTGGTTTTTATTGGGTCCAAACTTTATGGAAGTCTGTATTATGTGTTGTCATCTTTTTCTGCCAAATGGAATGTTATTGGTATGCTCAGCAATTTAGTTACATACTTACATGTCCTATTCAAGATCTTTTCTATATGTATTTCTGAATATGTTGTTAAAGATGTATTATTCTTTAGTGTAATTGTATCAGATAGCTATTGCCACAGTGATGCTACATACAAACAGACATAACATTGGCCCAGGCAGCTCTGCTTTAAGCTGTAGATATGCAGGCCGGCTGCTCTGCTGCTGTTCTGCCTCACCTGCCTTATTCTGGGACCCAGGCTGGAGGGTGTGTTTCTCTCGTGGTGTTGACAGAAACCTAAGAGAGAACCAGTGAAGATTGGGACCCATAATTTAGTCTACTGTAATGGTAAATGAAATTATTCACAAAAGTTGTAATGTTTCTCCTATCAAAATACGTAGTAGCATAAGTTATAGATCTGAAAAACACTTATTCAGAAAATATTCAACAGTGGTTGTTAAAGCAGGTTCATCTGCAAAGTAGTTTACCATTCTTTGGCTATATCATGATGATGTCTAATGATGTCACTGCACAGTCACACAGCTGTGGCATACCTCTTTCATACGTATATAAAAGATTTCATTTTAAATTCATATGTGTATGCCTTTTTATGTAATTATTGTCATAATGTACATTAAAATTCTGTTTCTATAGATCATTGTTATAAATTATTTTAGAAATAAATTTTGTATAATATTGAGTTGATGGTCTATAAAATACCTAATTTATTTATTTTTTTTTTTACTTTTATAACTTTTTAGATTGTTTCTAATAATCTTTTGCTGTTTTGTATAAACATTACACTGATTACCTTTGCGTGATTTTTTTTTTTTTTCCTTAAAATTTTCATTATTTATTTATTTTTTTTGAGATGGTGTCTTGCCCTGTTGCCCAGGCTGGAGTGCAGTGGTGTGATCTCAGCTCACTGTAGCCTCTGCCTCCTGAATTCAAGCTATTCTTCTGCCTCAGCCTCCCAAGTAGTTGGGGTTACAGGTGTCTGCCACCACGCCTGACTAATTTTTATAGTTTTAGTAGAGGCAGGATTTCTCCATGTTGGCCAGGCTGGCCTCGAACTCCTGATCTCAAGTAATCTGTCCACTTCAGTCTCCCAAAGTGCTGGGATTACAGGCATGAGCCATCACGGCAACTCTTTTTTCTTTCTTTTTTTTTTTTAATTGTATTTTTTTCCTATAGGGATAAAATTTCGGGAATGTGAACATTTTTTCAGAGGGAAGGGTTTTAATACATAGTTCATTTTGTTGTTTTATGCAGGGTAGCATTAGAGTTATAGGGTGCTTTTTAGAAGTGTGAGTTTTGTATCCAGTCAAACTTCTAGGATTAATACACAAAAATTCTATCGTAGTAGGGCTTATTAATATATAGACTTGAAATAAGTGTCTAAACATAACATTTAGCAACTTAAGAACATAAGTGACATCCTTATTCACTACTATCATTTGAACATGTTTCACCACATGTGATGAGAGGATTTGAAAATAAAGAAAGCAAAATGCAAGAAATTTTTGTTGTTGTTGTTGTTGAGATGGAGTCTTGCTCTGTTGTCCAGGTTGGAGTGCAGTGACCTGATCTCAGCTCACTGCAACCTCCGCTTCCCAGGTTCAAGCAATTCTCCTCCCTCAGCGCCCTGAGTAGCTGGGATTACAGGCACCTGCCACCATGCCTGGCTAATTTTTGTATTTTTAGTAGAGACAGGCTTTCACCATATTAGCCAAGCTGGGCTTGAACTCCTGGCCTCAAGTGATCCACCTGTCTTGGCCTCTGAAGGTGCTGGGATTATAGGCATGAGGTACGACACCCAGTTGAAATTTTTTTTTTTTTAAGTAAAACTTTTTTTGAATACTCTTCCCTTTAAAATTTTTTTTCTACTAAGTAATTTTTTTGGTAAGACTGAAAGTTTCACAGTATTTCAATGTCATTGCTTATGAAGACTTAAAGTGGCAAATTAAAAAGATTATTTTGGGGCCTTTATTTTTTGGTAGGTGAACCTACAGTTGTGGACACCATTTATTATAGTGTTATAACTTTCCGAATGGAGTTATATTCCATTCGTATCTCCAGTGCAACTTGTAGAAAGTTAACTCTAAGAATTTTGTGAGTTGAGATTTTGAGAGGCTAGTTTGAACTGTGTTGCTTTTCTTTTTACAGGACGGCCTCCTGGTCCTGAAATGGAATACTGCACTGACAGAGAGTCATACTCCTTAGCGGCTGGCTTGGCCCTGGGCATGGTCTGCTTGGGGGTATGCATAGTCTGTGCCTTCCCCACCATATAGTAATAGACATATCCATAGTGTTGAGACAAATAACCTTGACACCTAAAGCTCAATACTGTCCCTAACTATGTCTTTTTGGATATTTTTCAAAGTACCAGATTTGCAAATGGAGAGAAACTGTAGTGAAGAGTAGGGTTTTAAGATTTCTTTCCTTCAGCTTACAGTGTTGATGAACAAACTAAGGGGGATGACTTTTTTTTTTAAAGAGTTCAACACATGCTGTGAATAAGTGACCACCTACTACAATTGAAAACAGAAACTAGTTTAAACATACATGATAGGGAGCCTTAAGAGTCTATAGTAACCTCTGGAAACAAACCCTAATCCTCTTTTGCCATAGTGATGATCACTGTCTATCACAGAATGTTGCCCCAGTAACATCAGCCTTGTGACAAAATGCAGTATCAGGCTGATCCATCTTTAACTCCATCTAAGAAGTGGGTACAGAATTACCAAAAACATTTCATTAAATAATTCTTTCACTTGAAATGTGGTTCCCCTTAAAAAGAACCCACCAATACGTTGTTATGGCCAAGATAAATGAGATAAAGTAAGTTAAATTGGAAGGAGTTTTTTCTTCTATGTGTTCTGGAAATCCACCTTGTGGTTTACTGTCTGTTGGGGCCTTGAATTCACATTGGCATATGAGGTAAAGAGGCTGGTGGTACAATGGAAGATAATCATACAGGGAATTGCAACTTGAATTCTGGTCCTAACTCATGAGTCGAGTCATTTAACTACATTAGTGTCTGTTGTTTAATCAGCTTATGGATTGTTGAGCCGGATGGCCATGTTTTATATATAGCCCTGCAACTTACTATAATAGCCGTATAACCTTGGGCTTAATCCCTGTGTGCCTCACTTTCCTTATTTACAAATAGTTTTTACTAGTAGCTATTTGATACGGCTCTTCGTTCATGTTAAATACACAAAATAGTGCCTGATATAGAGCATTCAATAAATTGCTATTTATTATCACAGTTATTTTTGTTGGAAAAGTTCTTAAGTACAATAATGAAAGTATTCAGGTATTTACAGTTCAGGTTTCAATTATATAACTAATACTTTCCTTTATTGTTAAATGTAACTCTGAAGCTCTTAGGTATTTTTAAGAGAGTACTTAAAATTGAACATACTTTATTAAAACTTTTATGAGAATTATTAATAGTTTGAGTATTTTCTCATGATTAATATTTGTTTTAAATTGGAAATTAAAAAACCCCCAAACTTGAAATACCCTGCTTTGAAATTAGTTCATTTTTATATTTGTCATGAGTATGTGTTATGAATCTTCCTCTGTAAGATTTCATTTGTCTGTTATTTTCTTTTTCCAGCATGGCAGCAATTTGATAGGTATGTCTGATCTCAATGTGCCTGAGCAGCTCTATCAGTACATGGTTGGAGGACATAGGCGCTTTCAAACAGGAATGCATAGGGAGAAACATAAATCTCCAAGTTATCAAATCAAAGTAAGTACACATCAGAGTAACAGATCAAAATCCTGGAAGCTAGGAAGTAAATTGCAAAATACTAGTGTTCATGCTAACATTGGTAAATATGTTAATTGTAAGCATAGTTATTATTCAGAGGAATTTTTTTTTTTTTTTTTTTTGAGACGG
>NW_016107537.1:2032648-2033982 GCF_001604975.1 Cebus imitator
TCGATCTCTTGACCTCGTGATCCACCCGCCTCGGCCTCCCAAAGTGCTGGGATTACAGGCTTGAGCCACTGCGCCCGGCAGCATATAGAAACTTTTAAGTTACGATGTAGATAGAGCTATGATTCTTTCCTTTGTGATTTTTTTCTTTTCCAGAGTATGTTTTAAAAAGTTCCCCCTGAAGCCCTCTAAACTTTGATGATGTTCAATTCAATTTTAGTTTTTCTTTGTTAAAATTTAAATCTTTATTTTAATGAGTAGTTTAGGTTGATACTGCAGACAGTCCCTAACTTAGGATGGTTTAACTTAGATTTTTTAACTTAACCATAGTGTGAAAGCAGCACTTATTCAGTAGAAACTGTACTTCCAATTTTGAATTTTAATTTTTTCTCGGGCTAGTGATATGTGGTATGATGCCCTCATGGTGTTGACAACAGCAGCAAGCTGCAGCCTTCAGTCAGCCATGCAGTCATGAGGGTAAATGACCCATAATCTGTAGTTTACTATGCCGACAGAGAATTTCACCCAGTTGTAGGCTAATGTCGGAGTTGGGAGCATGTTTAAGGTAGGCAAGGCAAAGCTGTGATATTTGGCAGATGAGGTGTATTATATTTTCTTTTTTACTTTTTATGAGATGGAGTCTCACTCTGTCACCCAGGCTGGAGTTCGGTGGCACCATCTTGGCTCACTGCAACCCTTGCCTCCTTGGTTCAAGCGATTCTTATGCCTCAGCCTCCTGAATAGCTGAGACTACAGGCGCATGCCACCATGTCCGGCCAATTTTTGTGTTTTTAGTAGAGGTGGGGTTTCACCATGTTGGCCAAGCTGGTCTCAAACTCCTGATCTTCAGTAATCTGCCCACCTTGGTCTCCCAAAGTGCTGGGATTACAGGCGTGAGCCACGAGCCTGGCCTAAATGTATTTTCAGCTTAACATATTTTCAACTTACAGTAGGTTTATCAGTGCATAACCTTCCTGCATTTGTATATACTTATTTTTCAAAATTGTCATCAGTTGGGAACTGATTCTTAAATTGTTCTATTTATTATTATCATTATAAAATCTATGAACTTTACATGCTCTAATTAATTTTATCTCTGTTGCATTTTTAAGACACTTGCTCGATGCCTGATTTTGTGGGACGATATTTTACCAAATTCCAAGTGGGTTGACAGCAATGTTCCTCAAGTAAGTACATATAATAAATATTATGTCTTTAGTAGCATAAAATTATGATTTCTTATGGGATTTTTCAAAATCCTATAAAATATTTTTTCTTATGAAGGCAATATTGATAAGAACTTTCATTTTAAGATTTTTTTTTTTTTTTTTTTTTTT
>NW_016107537.1:2035807-2038871 GCF_001604975.1 Cebus imitator
TTTTGAGATGGAGTCTCGCTCAGTCGCCAGGGTGGAGTGCAGTGGTGCGATCTCAGCTCACTACAACTCCGCCTCCTGGGTTCAAGCTATTCTCCTGCCTCAGCCTCCCAAGAAGCTGAGACTACAGGTGTATGCCACCATGCCCAACTAATTTTTGTATTTTTAGCAGAGACAGGGTTTCACTATGTTGGCCAGGATGGCCTTGATTTCTTGATTTTGTGATCTGCCTGGCTCAGCCTCCCAAAGTGCTGGGATTACAGACGTGAGCCGCTGCGCCTGGCTCCATCTATCTTTTTTTGTGAAGTGTCTGTTCATATTTTTTGCTTATTTCTAAAAAATTTGTATTATGTTTTTATTACTGCGTTGCTGTAGTTTTTTAATGCATTCTAGAAACCTGTTCTTTGTCAGATTTCTTTTGCAAATATCCTTCCCAGCCTGTGGTTTGCATATTCATTTTCTTAGTGATAATTTTGATGAGCAGAAGATTTTACAGTGTTAAATAATGTCTAATTTGTCAGTTTTTTCTTTTATGGTTATTCTTTATTCCTATGAAACAAAACTTTTGTCTAACCCCATCATGAAGATAATCTCTTCTACTTTTCTCTAAAAGCCTCCAAAATTTTAGTTTTACAGTTACATAATTCATTTCAAAGTAATTTTATATATGATATGAGATAGAGGTTGAGGTTGTCTACCAGGAAAGCTCATCAGAGACTCAGCGCCCAAGTACTTAATTGGGAGCTGACATGTAGATAAGTTACCCTCTGCCTTGTATATACCAGAGTTCTAGATTATCAGGAGAATGTGTGTTAGCCTAAACTACATTGTAGTTCAGGCACAGTACATACAGATATATAAATTTTGTTTTAAAGCAACCAGTAATTTCCTTGGAATCAAATTGTCAGTCTTTCTTGGTTGCTAGCTCTAATCTCTGTGCATGTCATCCTGTGTACTGTTGGAGTCTGCCCTGTGCACACATGGTTCGTGGGTCAGGCAGACATTTGCACAGAATTTATATTCAGAACTTGGGGCCCTGTCTCTGTGGCTCTCTCCTTTGTATTATTCTGTCCTCACCTCCCAATGGGTGTGGTGTTTCCTTGTATCCTGGTTGTTAAGGCCAAGAAGGTTGTGCGCTTTTAACTGTAGTTTTTGCCGTCTTTCTTGGCCCAGACCTGCTTTCAGAGCAGAAACCATGGAAAGGAAAATATAGTGGTGTTCCTGTCTTCTATGTTATCAACTCTCCCCTCTAGATCTGCTTGCTTTTATTTTCACGCCAGTGCCTTGAGATCAGGAGTTAGTTAATTAAAGCCCACCTGATTTTTACAAATAAAATTTTATTTGAATATAGCCATGCCCATTTGTTTAACTTACTGTCTTATTTTGTTACAAAAGCAGCTAAAGACAATAAATATGGTTTTTGGACTTTTAGTATAATAATCTTTTTTTTTTTTTTTTAACTTCAGACTTTATAAAATGTTACATTTGATCTTTATTACATCAGGGACACTACAAATGGGAAAGATAATAATTTCACAGTTCTCCTCATTGATATTTCCTATCAGCCTCCACTTCTCTCCGAGTTCTCACCTGGAGCCACATTGATTCTGGAGCAGGGTTCCTTGCACTGAGCAACCTAGCATTAAAAGGAGGATTTCTTTTTTTTTAAAAGGTCACTTTGTAAACTGCTTGTCTGTTGGAACTTAGGGCATATGTAAAATAACAACTAGCATCTTCATAGCACCTTTTCTTTCATAAAATGCTTTACAGACAGAGTGTGGTGACTCATGCCTATAATTCTAGCACTTTGGGAGGCCAAGGCAGGTGGATTACTTGAGCCCAGGAGTTCAAGACCAGCCTGGGCAACACAGTGAGATCCCATCACTACAAAAAAATACAAAAATTAGTCAAGCATGGTGGTATGCATCTGTAGTCCTAGTTACTTGGGAAGCTGAGATGGGAGGATTGCTTGAGTCTGGAAGGTAGAGCTGTAGTGAGCTGTGATTGCACCATTGCACTCCTACCTGGGTGACAGAGGGAGACCCTATCTCCAGGAAAAAAAAAAAAGATATTTTAAGTCTTTGATTTGGTAATATTCAGTATATAAGAAGACTGTATTATAAGTGCTTTCTGAATATTTATTTTATTTTACTTTTTTGAGGTTGAGACAGGGTCTTGTTCTGTTATCCAGGCTGGAGTACAGTGGCACAATCTTGGCTCACTGCAACTTCCACTTCCCGGGCTCAAGTGGTTCTCATGCTTCAGCCTCCCAATTAGCTGGGATTAGAGGCCCAACTAATTTTTTGTGTTTTCAGTAGAAACAGGGTTTCACCATGTAGGCCAGACTGGTGTCGAACTCCTGACTTCAAGTGATCCGCCTGCCTTGGCCTCCCAAAGTGCTGGGATTACAGGTGTGAGCCACTGCGCGCAGCCAATATTTATTATTGTATTGAAGAAAACATCCTGAAATATTCTTCTCAGAAGATTAAAAGAATAAATCTTAAATGCATTCATAAATCAGCAAATATATAGCTTTATCTTTTTTGGCTTTTTTTCGTATGTCTTTTCTAAACAATATGGTAACATAGCTGATAAACATATTGATAGTTTAGCTTAGCTTGGGTAATTAGCCTAGTGAATAACCTCACCTCTGGTAGGTATGTTGGATTAATGCTGGAAATGCCCCATAAAGAAGAATACATCTGATCAGAGTTCTTCCTATTTTTCTTTTCCCATTTCTTACCCTCACTCATGCCCCAATTTTAAAGCCATCATCTTTACATTTCATTTGACTGGTGTGCAATATTATGACACTGTTATTGATTCAGAATATACTTAGATCTTCCTGTTTATGTTTGTTCAGCCATATTTAATTGTTATTTTTACTTAGCCCATCTTAGATTTGAAATTTGATTACATTCAATGTGATTAAAATATAGGCTTTTGAGTGAAATAGTTTGGTAAAACTTGCTGGCCGGGCGCGGTGGCTCAAGCCTGTAATCCCAGCACTTTGGGAGGCCGAGGCGGGTGGATCACAAGGTCAAGAGATCGAGACCATCCTGGTCAA
>NW_016107537.1:2039050-2077533 GCF_001604975.1 Cebus imitator
TTTATATAAATATGGCCATGATAAGCAGTATGTTATTCTTCAGATTATTAAATATTTATAACTAGAATATTGATATCCAAGTATTCTTGCTTTCTATGTTGACAGATTATAAGAGAAAATAGCATCTCTCTCAGTGAAATCGAATTGCCTTGCTCAGAGGATTTGAATTTGGAAACCTTGTCGTAAGTGATGTATAATGCAAATTAGCTATTCTAGCAACTATCAGATAAATAAATTGAAATATAGTATGTAGGAGTACTGTTGTCTTTGATTTGAGTAATTCCGAAGCCCACACGTTTCTCACCATTATTTATCAGAGGTTCATGAGGTTGGTTAAAGCTCTCTGAAGTATAGAGCTCTTGCCCTCAAAAAGCAATATTGGAGATGTAACTTGTACGGTATGTATTTTTGTTTTATCCTTTCCATTAAAAAATTGGCAACAATTTTAAAAATTGTTTTTGTTGCATATGAAACTATAGGTAAGGGGCAAACTTTTTAAATAAAGGTGACCTGATGCTTGTGCTGAAAAAAAAAAAAAAATATAGAAATCTGCTGACTGAGAAGAGGCACACTTGATCATTCCCAGAAAGATATACGCTAGCTTAGAGAACTGGAATATTCATTGTTACTTATCTCAAATTAATTTTAAAGTAAAATAATGACTATTAAATTTCTTGTCACCTGTTTTCAGGCAAGCACATGTCTACATAATTGCAGGAGCCTGTTTGTCTCTGGGTTTTCGATTTGCTGGCTCAGAAAACTTGTCAGCATTTAACTGTTTGGTAAGAACTATTTTAGTTTACTGTGTTCTTTTTCGTGTTATTTTAACAAAGCCTTAAGATGCTTCTTTTAACTTTGAATTTTTTCTTTTGTTTTTCTAGCATAAATTTGCAAAAGATTTTATGACTTATTTGTCTGCACCTAATGCTTCTGTTGTAAGTCTTTTTATCATTCTCCTTGGGAATAAAATTAAACTTGAAAAAAACTTACCGGTAATCCAGTTACTTATGTATTGTCAGATATCCCTGCTGTTTGTTTGAATGTAGAACAAGAGATTTGAATAACCATTAGCTCACCTTTTTATTTTTGTTTTGGGATATTAAATTAGACGAGAGTATGATTACCCTAGAAGGATGCACAGGTTTCTAGTCCTTGTGACAAGAGAATAAGAAAGGCCATAACACTCGTGGATTGTCATACCTCATGTAATTCTGTCTCAGTATTAAATATTGGGAATTTTCCTTTTTAAAAACTATTAGTATTTAGTAAGGAATCAGTTGCTTTTGAAGCATTGCTTCTCTGATGACAAAACTAAGAGATTTTCTTTCCTGGCAAAAACTACATAGATTTATGCAACACTATTTATAATATAGAAAATTAGAAATGTCAAAGTCTAAAAATAGTTAATTAAATTTGATTATGGCTTATTTATACATTCTTATACAGTGGAGCTACCAAAATCATGTTATATAAGAATTTTTTTGTGGCTGGTTACAGTGGCTCATGCTATAATCCTAGCAAATTTGGGAGGCTGAAGTGGGAGGATCATTTGAACCCAGAAGGTTGAAGTCAGCCTGGGCAACATAGAGAAACCCCATCTCTACAAAAATAAAAAATTAGCTGGGTGTGGTGACACACACATGTAGTCCCAGCTACTTGGGAAGCTGAGGTGGTGGATCCTTTGACCGCAGGAGGCTGAGGCTGTAGGGAGCCGAGATTGTGCCACTGCATTCCAGCCTGGGTGACAGAGTGAGAGACCCTGTCTCAACAAACAAACAAACAAAATAAAAAAACACAACTTTTTTGTAAGTGAAGCTTGCTTATAATTATTTAAAAGGTTAAAAAAATATTGTGTAGAGCAACATCTCAATTTCATTTGGAAAAAATATGTGTAGATAAAGGAAAAATTCAGAGAAAAAGCCAAAATGTTAACACCAATTATCTTTGGGTGTGACATTCCAAGTGATTGTTATGCCTTCTCGATATTCAATATTTGACATTATTTCCATTGAACTTATATTTCATAATCAGGGAAAATGTTTGTATTTACAGAGTTTTTTTTAAGTTACAAACTTTTGTAGTCTTCTAATGATGGCTAAGTTAATTCTGGTAATAAAGAAGTGTAACACAACTGTTACAGTGACGTCATCTCTTCACCTTATAGACAGGTCCTTACAACCTAGAAACTTGTCTGAGTGTGGTGCTGCTGTCTCTCGCCATGGTCATGGCTGGCTCCGGAAACCTAAAGGTTTTGCAGCTTTGTCGCTTCTTACACATGAAAACGGGTGGTGAAATGAACTATGGCTTTCACTTAGCCCACCACATGGCTCTTGGACTTCTATTTTTGGGAGGAGGAAGGTAAATGAATATGTATTTTTTCCAATGCAAAGATCTCATTGGTGAGATCTATAAGGGTGACTTACTTTGATCTTGAAGATAGATGAAAAATAAAACTCTTACTAGCTCTTAGCTCATCTAGCAGCATTGTTCCACTTGGTGGGCTTCTTTATTGTTTAACTGTCAACTTATGGTGTACTCAGTAGAATTAGCATCCTCTCTGACACTGAGCATCGCTGTATTTCTCAGAATAGTCTGTGCTCAGTGCTTCAGTGCATCACTGCTATGCCCAACTGGTTAAAAATTTTACTGTTCCACTAAGCTACTTTCTCAAAAAGGTTACAAAAAAAATCATTTCTTACCAGATCCTGTGACATTTTCTTAGTTTTCAACTTTGTTGCTCTTTTTCCAACATCTGCCATTCCTCACTACGTCCTTTATAAGACTGTACTGGCTTTAGATGATCTGTAATGAATAAATACATATATACAGAAGGTGTACAAATCATAGGTACTGGTCAAAGAGCTATCTACCATAGAAAAATCTCTTTGTTGTCATGTAGATCAAGATTCCATATAGCACTCGCGACTCGCAACACCCGTCTCTGCTTCTGCCACGCACCCCTCTCAATTACTATTATCTTTCTCTCCCCAAAGATAGCTACTATCCAGTCTCATAACACCTTAGGTTGGTCTTGCCTGTTTTTGATATTTAAATTGAATTATATACAATGTGGCTTTTTGCACTTTACTTTTGTTCAATATTTTGTTTGTAAGATGCCTGTTGTATGTAGCAATGGATTATTCAAGTTTCAGTGTTGTATTACATATCATTATATGACTGTACCACATTTTATTGATCTCCCCCATTGATGGATATGCTTCTTGCTTCAAGTTTGGGGCTGTTAGGAACAATGCTGTTAGGGAAAGTTGTACATGCCTTTGATTTGTTGTATATAGATCTGTGTGTGAAATCATAATTACATATGAATTCGCCTTCAGTGAATAATGCCATCAGGGCTGCAGTGCAGTTGTACCATTTTACATACTCATGGGCAGGATGTGAAGTTCCAGTTGTTCCATATCCTTGTCAACCCTTGTTATTGTTATAGTCTGTTTACTTTTAGCTAACTAGTAGGTATATGACAGTATCTCACTGTGGTTTTAATTTCTATATTTCTGAATAATGTTCTTGAGTACCATTTTATACTTTTAATAGCCAACCGCAAAACTTTTTTTGTGATGTCCGAGTCTCTTGCTACCCAGTTTTTATATTTATCTATTTAAAAATGTTTATTTGTTGTAAAATACACATAACATAAAATTTATCATCTTGACCATTTTTAAGTATGCAGTTAAGTAGTGTGACGTATATTCACATTGTTGTGCAACCAATCCCCAGAACTTTTTCATCTTGTACAACTGGCACACTGTACCCGTTAAACAACTCCCTGTTTATGCGTGCACCAGCCTCTGGCAGCCACCATTCTACTTTCTGTTTCGATGCGGTTGACTGCTCCACATTGGTTTAGCTTTGTGTTGATGTGCATGGATTCTTTAAACTATGTCCTAAGCCCTTGGTCAGTTTTGTATGTTGCAGTTATCTTTGCCACCCCAGGGCTTATATTTGCCTGTTCACTCTCTCCCTGGTGTCTTTTGATGACATAATTATTAATGTTTTCCTATTATGGTTTTTACTTTTTTGTACTGCTTATGAAATATTTTCTTACCCAGAGAAAAGGAGATGTTCTTATATTTTATCTTCTAGAAGTTCTTAGCTTTTCCATTCATATTTGGATCTAAAATCTACCTGGCACTGATTTTTCTCTATTTTTTTTTTCCACTGCTATTGAAAAGTTTATCCTTCTCCACTGCTCTGCAGTACCACCTCTATCATATAAGTTAAATGTCTATACACCTGTGTTTATTTCTGGGCTATTAGGTTCTGCTGGTCTATTTTTCTGTACTTGCACCAATACTACACTGTCTTATGAATCTTGGTATCCAGTTGAGTAAATCCTTCAACCTGGGTTTTCTTCTTCAAAAGTGTGGTTTTTTTCTTGGCTCTTTGCATATTCATATAAATATTGGAATCTGTCATTTTCCATACTAAATAACCTGATAAAATATTGAACAGAATTGCCTTGATTGTGTGTGCCTGTGTTAGGGAAGATTAGAATCTGTTACAGTATTGTCTTCTATTCTGTGAATATGGTATACTGCTGCATTTATTTAGCTCTAGCGTGTGTGACCTTGGTCAATAGCAATGGCTACAGTGTCTACGAGTGACATAGGCTTATTTCCCCCTCTTGTTTTAAGACTGAGCTCACTCTTGGAACTCACCTTTCCAGAAGTACAAAAAGTAAAGATGATCAGAAAGGCGTGTGTTTCCTCTCAACATGTTTTGTGGAATTGTCTTTCTTTAATTGTTTAGAATTAATAATGGTTAAAGAAATAGTACTACAGAAATTCTTATTTATTTTATTCTATTTTATGATTTTTGAAATTTTTTTCCTTTCAAAATGAGCCTCTGCATGCCTTACTCAATCCCATCTTTCATTGTTCCAAACTGCATGACTCCCCTTTTTATTCTTTCATACCGAATAGATTTTTCTACCATTCTGCTACTGCTCTCCTAGTGATTTTTGGTTTTTAAATGGTCATGTATACTCTGTAACAACATTTAAATTTATCATAGCTACACCATTATGTTTCTACCTAAAATTTCTAACATTAATATCTTAATATTTATCTTTGAATTTTGGTTTATCAAAATGGTACAGAGAAAATGGCTTATTCCATGCACATGCCAAAATAGATGTTATTTCCTTGCATAATTTTTGAAATCTCTTCTTTCTAATTCATTAAATATATGGACATATATAATGAATTCTAAGTTCTTATTTAATACTCTAATTATTTTAAAAACCAGGGAAAGAGATTTGGGTATATATGTGTGCATATTTGTGTGTAATAAAAGTATTTATATTCAGTAGTTCTAGAAGTGGTTTTATATGATGTCCTATGCCATCTTTATTTCAAAATATTTTTTAGAAAAACTCTGGAACTTTAGATTAATTTGCCTGTTTGCTGTACTAAATTTGAGCAACAATAAATTAATTTAAGGAAAATTTCAATAGATCCTTTACTAAGAGAATATTTTAAAAGTCTATAAAACTTTATCTTAAAAGTTTATCATATTGGTAAGAAAAGAATTTATATTTAGAGGAATAGTTGTTTATACATTCATTGTAACTTTTTAGTAATAACTTTTGCTCTTTCATTTAATCAGTCATTCTAAAGGAATCCTCATGCTTTACAGAAACAGAAAAAACTATTTACATACCAACTAAAATATCCTATATTTTTGAAAGTCAGATTTATAACTGTATAAATAGGCATATATATTAATAAAATTGGATAAGAAGGTAGCATACTTTATACATGACTCTTCAATATTTATAATTTCTAGGACTGCATTCATGGTCTTCACTACTGTGTTATTTTAGGTAAAACCTTGCTTTAAGTGTTGAAATTTAACATTTATGGGTTATTACTTTGGCTTTAAGTAGTGATGATCTTGAAATGGCCTAAAGACTAAATGAAAAGTGGAATGTTCACACCATTGACCTTCTTGTGTTTTGAGGGCATCTTATCAGTATGCCTTACTATACCCCAGTTTCCTGGTTCTCAAGAATGCCTTGAAAGTATGTGCAATATAACCTGCAAACTTACTTTGCAGGTACTCTTTGAGCACATCAAATTCTTCCATTGCCGCTCTTCTCTGTGCCCTTTACCCACACTTCCCAGCTCACAGCACTGACAACCGGTGAGTCTAGTGATTCTGTCCTCAATGTACTACTTCTTAAGTTCTTGGGATCCTTTGGTTGTGTTTTGGTTTCATGAAGTATTTCCAAATTAGCATTGCTCTGTTCTTGAACTTAGTTATATTCCTGGCTAAATCTTTTAAGTAGATTCTCTCACAAAGTATTAGACCAGAGGAAAACTTTGGACACCTGATGACTGACCAGTCTTCCGCCATTCTCAGATCTATAGAACTGCTCTAAACCCAGAAGGAGGTCAGATAAAGTTGTCTTTAGGCAAAAAAATCATCAGATAAAGGGTAGTTGCCCAGGGAAGTTCAGGATACTTTTTTGTGCTATAATTATTTAATTTCAAGAGAAAAATTTGTCTAATTTAGTGGCAGTGTCTGTATGAGTTCCTTTTTTTTCTTTTCACATAAATGCTGAGACATTTTGTATAAATGACATAGAAGGGACAAGAAAAGCAAAATACAGCAAAAAATCAGAGACATTTGAGAAGTGGCAGTGAGGAGTAGAACTTCAAACCACGTAGAAGCAGTTAAAAGCTTTGCCTTTTAGGATATAAGGAACCGCCAATACCTCAGTTTCCCTAGATGTAGTTTGAGATATAGCAGAACTCTTGTAGGTGGGGGAAGGGAAGAAAATAGCCCCTTATAAGACACCTAAGCACTGTGCTTAACAGAAGACATCCCCTATTGTCTGCCCAAAGACAGATCAAGAGCCCTTTATTATTTAGGGGAGAAGGGTCAGGAGCACTTACCACAGTACCCTAAGCCATCATTTTAAACTGCACTATAATGTATAACCAAGGACAGAAGAAAGATAGCTGTTTTACAAAAGTAGCCTAATCTGAAATCCATACTCTGATGGTAGGTGCAGCATAAGAATATTGTTAAATTAATACACCTCTGACATGTGGCCCTCATGCCTGTCATTTAGGAAAGATATTTTGAGTTGTTAAAGCCAGTTATTGGCTAGGGTACAGTGGAGAGCCATACTCACATATTGCTGGTCATAGCTGTTTGGCTTAGCTATCGTAAACAAAGCCATTTGGTGACAAGATCTCTGGGTAATTTATTAGTGTCAGTTTTTTCTGATCTTTATTGATTTTATTTTTAATAGATTTATAGAAGTAAATGTATTTGAATAAGAAGGAAGTTGTTGTCTATAAAGCTTTTTAAAATTGAAGTCTTATTTTATTCTTCTTTTTTCTTGTTTTGAGATGGATTCTTGCTCTGTTGCCGAGGCTGCAGTGTAGTGATGTAATCTCAGCTCACTGCAACCTCTGCCTCCTGGGTTCAAGTGATTCTCCTCCCTCAGCCTCCCAAGTAGCTGGGATTACAGACATGTGCCACCAGTCCTCGCTAATTTTTATATTTTTAGTAGAGACGGGGTTTTATCTTGTTGGCCAGGCTCATCTTGAACTCCTGACCTCAGGTGATCCACCTGCCTCAGCCTCCCAAAATGCTGGGATTACAGGTGTGAGCCGTTGTGCCCAGCCTGTCCTTTTCTTATGAGATCTTAAAATATAAAAACTTTTTTGTTTTTACATTGTAAAATAGAAATCTTAGTGTAAAAAACTTTTTGAGAACCCAAAAGAAAAATACTGCCATACCCACATAGATGTTTGATATTTCAAGGACGTGTGTGTGTGCAAGCGTGTATGTAGAACTTTGCTGTCTGAGAAGAATTAACATCCTGTCTTCCCTCTTCTTCCCTATCCTTAAGGAAAAAGAAAAAAAAAGAGAAATAAATCTCTTAGAAGATAAAAAGAGATGCCTGTGTTAAGTAGAAAGGGATATTTGAGAGTAATTGATTTTATAAGTGATCAATGTAAATATTTTCATGTTCTGATACTTTTTACCTTCCTCTAAAACCTCTTCACTGTAAAGACTAAAGTAAAGAATTATTGGGTCAGAGATCAGTTATATAGAATTTTTAAAAGATAATTTCTCCATTACTTTTTAGTAGAAGCTCATCTGTCTCTAGATTTCTGTTGATTTGAAGATACTGCTTGAGCTTCTGTCCTGTCTTAGCTTATGGGCAACAGCAGATTGCAGAGCTCGTATTGTCACACTCGTTTGTTCCCCCCACAACCCGTCTGTTTTGTGAGCAGGTATCATCTCCAGGCTCTCCGGCACCTCTATGTGTTGGCCGCAGAGCCTAGGCTTCTAGTGCCCGTCGATGTGGACACAAACACGCCCTGCTATGCCCTCTTAGAAGTTACCTACAAGGTATCTCTCCCTGTCATTTACTTGTAATTTTATTACCTCTCATCCATCTTTGCAGGTCATAATATTTCAAATGTGTTGTTCAGTAAAAGGTGACAAGTAGTGAGTTGGACTTATATAAAAATGGAAGCTTCCAAAGTTGTTGTGTATACTGCCAGGCCATTCATGCTTATTTATATTCTCTGGGTATCATTTTTTAGGGATTATCTGCTACTCTTTTGTCGTTAGAGCTTATAGTTTGAAAATGTCCCTGTTAACTTTACATGACCAACAGTAGTGTTCAATAAAACTAATTGATTTAGACCCATTCTTAGATTTGTTAGCTGAATACTTTAAAACTCAAAACTGTGATTTGATGAGAGCTTTTATTTAGATGCACAAATAGATTACAAGTTGTATGTCCTTCTTTTATTCAGGAAATTATTAAGTACCTTCTGTGAATGAAAACTGTGCTAGGCTCTGGGGTACAAAATGAAATGACATTGTCATATTCCTTAAGGAACTTTTGTCCCCTGGGGAGCCAGGCATGGATACAATGAGAATAGAGTGTGATAATTGGAGATGTGTGTGGAACGCGGGGGAAGCAGAGGAGAAGCATCCTCACTTAGCTATTAGCTATGGGGTTGAGGAGGCTGTCACAGTGGACAGTGTTTGAACTAGGGCTGGCCACTGAGTGGAGCTCCTTCCCAGTGGAGAGGGCAATGTGCGGAAACCCATCAGCATTGGAGCACAGCCTTCGGTCCTGCTGGCCTGTGAGGAGCAAGGCTTGACGGGGTGGGAAGTGACACACTGTGAGGAATTTAGACAAAAATTTGAGTACCAGAGAGGATTTTGTGCCATTTAAAGGTCTCTGTATGAACTGCGGGGATGGGGGTGGTATAGTGTGGAGATGTTTCTTTGTTGTTTCCACTGACTACCTAGTGAATTGTGGCTGGACTTTTACATTTGTAAAGGGCACTCAGTGGTACGAACAAACCAAAGAAGAATTGATGGCTCCTACCCTTCTTCCAGAACTCCATCTTTTGAAGCAGGTAAGTTGCTTTCTTCATGTGTGGTAGCAGATAAGAAAGCTGCAGCAGGAGGATAAGTCAGGAAGAATAGAGCAAGTCTTGTC
Organism: Cebus imitator; assembly: GCF_001604975.1. Classification (NCBI taxonomy): domain Eukaryota; kingdom Metazoa; phylum Chordata; class Mammalia; order Primates; family Cebidae; genus Cebus; species Cebus imitator. The sequence continues at coordinate 2,048,556 of NW_016107537.1, forward strand.
TTACAGATCTTTATTGATAGCTTAGGTGGCCTCAGAACATGATTTACATTCATTTTTTGTCTGGAAACGAAGCTTGTTAACTTCCTTATGCCTCTTTCTGGCTGTTATTGTTTCCTCTGAGAAACAGGTTTCAGTTTGTCACATGAGCATGTTTTTCAGCTTTGGCTTGATTGTGTTTACGTTTGTCTTGGCAGATTAAAGTTAAAGGCCCAAGATACTGGGAACTGCTCATAGATTTAAGCAAAGGAACACAACACTTGAAGTAAGTACACTGAATTTCTGAGATACACATTTTGGGAAGTGAATAGAAGTATATAGGAAGGTATTAATTACAGATTATTATCCAGAATGTGACTCATCACCCTTTAATCTCATCCAAGACAATATGTAGGGTGTATCTTCTGTAAAGCAGTCTGTATCTTTGAAACAGGACTTGTGTTAGAAAATGAAAGTTTTAATTTTGAAATCAAACCCTAAATAGGTGTATTTATTTATTGAGAAACTTACACTGATTTGTGACAGTAATGGACTTATCTCTTGATATATTAACATAAGATTTAGTTTAAGAAAGTTTATTAGTCCATTTTCACACTGCTATAAAGAACTACTTGAGACTTGGTAATTTATAAAGAAAGGGGTTTTAATTGACTCACTGTTCTGCCTGACTGGGAAGGCCTCAGGAAACTTAACAGTCATGGCAGAAGGCGAAAGGGAAGCAAGGCATGTCTTGCCAGGGTAGCAGGAGAGAGTGAAGGGGAAGTGCCACACTTTTAAACCATCAGATTTCATGAGAACTCACTCACTATCATGAGAGCAGCATGGGGGAAATCTGCCCCCATGATTCAATCACCCCCCACCAGGTCCCTCCCCTGACGTGGGGATTACAATCTGACATGAGATTTGGGTGGGGACACAGAGCCTAATCATGTCAGAAAGTAAAACTCATTTGTCCATCCACAAAAGGAACTTTATTATATCAATCAGTGTTTGTCAGATCACATCATCTGTTGCATCTCTTTACCATTCTTCTGTTAGAAAGTTCTCCTAAAATTAAGATTGTTGTAGATAATATATACTATTCACCTAGTTTATTTCCAGTGGAAATAATCACACGCAGTTATTTTAGAGTGTTGATTATTTTATACCTAAAGTAACATGTCAGTTGTCTTTAAATTTCTAGGAAGTTTAACAAGCATGTAAAAGTTTTTATAGTTTGGTTCTAATGTGTGTTTTTCCAGACTATCTGTATATTAGCTGTTTTCTGTATTGTTCTGTCCTTAGACTTGCAGCATTATTTTCCTTTTGCTGCAAACCAATTAATAGATATTTAGTACCTCATGTGCCCCAGGCATAGAGCTGGGGGACATAGGGAATACAAAGAAATATTAGATAAAATGCTACCTTTGATGCTCACAATTGAGCCAATAGTCAAAGTATCTTTTCTTCAACAAGTTCCATGATTCTAGCCACCAGAGAAAAATAAAACTTTATTCTAGGCTTTCTCATAGGTACTGATTTAATCTTAGAAACAGTAAATAATCATTTACCTTAGTGGAAAATGGTAAAAGTTTCGTCTCCTGTGAACATGGTATTGGAAAACACTATGTTTCCAGCCAAGAACTGCCAATAATACCTTATATAAATTGATTCCTTTTTCTTTCAGGTCCATTCTTTCCAAGGATGGGGTTTTATATGTTAAACTCAGGGCAGGTCAGCTCTCCTACAAAGAAGATCCAATGGGGTGGCAAAGTTTGTTGGCGCAGACTGTTGCTAACAGAAACTCTGAAGCCCGGGCTTTCAAGGTAGTATTATTGATTGGTAAAAATGCAAAGAATAATTATAAATTGCTAGCTTCCTCGCCCATTGCTATGAACTTTAAAGGTGGATCTGCTTCCTTTTTCATTGTTGCAGATTGTAAAGACTGATTGACCTTGGCTCCATTTGCTTTTCATGTGATGGCCATAATAAGATATGGGTCAGTCTAAGTTAAGATCTACATTTAGCAGCAAGGACAGTCACACTATATCTTGACACTATAACAAATAATTTAGATTAGTAATTTTATTATTAATCCTCAAATTGGTCAAGATTTACTTAATTTCATAGTAAAAATAGAAAAAGAGTTTTCATTAACTCCATTTGAAAACCACCATTTGTTTGTTTAACCTTGGTGAGGGTAAACTGATGACAGATTCAGACTTCTTTCATTAGTTTGCTTTATTACTCGCACAGTACTTTACTGCCAGTACAGTAGTATTTGAAATAGGGAAATAGTTACAATAAATGAGGATAGGAAACAATCTCATTCCCATGGTGAGGTCAGCACATATTTTGCTCTACATTCTTGATTTAGATAAGTTTCCAGCACTAGAAATTTTTTTCCATATTCAGGCATTAAGACTTCTGAATTTAACTTCAGTTTTCTGTAATTCCATGAGCAAACGTGTCCCTGCTGGTGATACATAGTAGAGTAGTCTAAAATAGTTAAGACCCTAAAGGATAATTAGACGGCAAAAGTGAGGCAGGTGGACTGGCTGAGTGGCAGCCAGAGGGCTGAGTTAGCATCCTTTGTTCTTCCAAGTAAAGAGACAGCAGTTTATGAATTCAACTCATATTTCACTTTAGGTCAGCTACATATGACTGAGCCTTTATAATGGTTCCCAGGATTGAAATGTATAAATAGTTGACATTGGTGAATTTTGTTTGACTATTCAGTGAGTTTTTTATGAAATACTTTTGAAGGATATTTGGACAAAGTTTAACTTAAATTTGTACTATTGCTTCTTCTAAAAATTAGAGCATATCTCAAAGACTCTAACCCACTTTGTAAAGAAAATAGGTAAGTTTACACTTGAGTTTGAATGAAGAAAGTATATAAAAATTAAAAGATATCTCAATTCCCTGCCTACTGGAAGTTCAGAAGTAAAATATAAACCTCAATGGAAAATAGTAATACCTTCATATTTCATTTTCAGTCTGAAACTTTGAATGATATTCTATTTTTTCCCAAGTTTAAAAAATTGTGGTAAAATGCACACAATTTATTGTCTTAACCATTTGCAAGTTACAGTTCAGTGATATTAAGTGCATTCATATTCTTGCACGGCCATCACCACCATCCATCTCTAGAACTGTTTCATCTTGCAGACCTGAAATCTGTACCTATAACAGCAACTCCCCATTCTACTCCCCCTAGTCCCTGGCAACCACCATTCTATTTTATGTCTCTATAATTTCGATTATACTAAGCACCCCATATATGTGAATTTATACACTATTTATCTTTTGTGGTTGGCTTCACTGATACTCTTTTTTTCCTTAACTTTTCAGTAACAATTCTAGTTTCTGGTAGGCTTTTTAATTAGTCAGTGAAGGAGGGAAAAGCCTTTTTTGGGTGAATTGTGTAAACAGGAAGAACTGTTTGTTATTGGCCTCTTGATAAATTAGTAGCTCATGTTAACTTGTGCAAAAGCTTCTTGTAACTTCTTGGCAGAACAGGTTGATGAAGCTCTAGCAAGTTTGCACCTCCTTTGGGAATGTGTGACAAAGGGAAGGCAGAACTGCATATATTGCAATTTGAGCAGTAAGAAAAATAATCTTTTGTTATCTTATAGTGTTGTTGTTGCTCTTTGTTTTTTATAGCCAGAAACAATCTCAGCATTCACTTCCGATCCAGCACTTCTGTCATTTGCTGAATATTTCTGCAAGCCAACTGTGAACATGGGTCAGGTATATATTCTATGGTTTGACGAGCTCCAGGACTAGAATTGGTTATTATTTCTATGTATGGGTCACCAAAAACATCTGTACTATCTATATTTATCCTGGAGATTGATGACATGTGCTACATTGGATGATTTTTGCTTGGCACATACAGAGTTGCATAGCCTAAAACTATTAAATTCAGTAACTTTCTACCTTGATAGCAGAAACAACTTAAAGCTTATTAGACATTACTTTTGACAGATGATCGTTTCTGTCATGTACAAGAATGATACCCATTCATATTCTGCTTTATTTTTTTAGTGTTTACCACCTTTCTCTTGTTTTTATGTAATTTCATTAACTGTTTCCTCTATATATTATAACCCTTCTTTTTATTATTCATACACCTGTTATCTTCAAGATTCCAAGGGTGCTTAGCAGATTTTTCTTATTTTTTTGTTTTTTGAGACAGGATCTCTTTTTTCTTCTGTTGCCCAGGCTGGAGTGCAGTGACGTGATCGTGGCTCACTGCATCCTCAACCCCCAGACCCAAACCATCCTTCCACCTCAGCCTCCCGAGTAGCTGGGACTGTAGACATGTAGCCACCATGCCTGGCTAATTTTTTTTTTTGTAGAGATGGAGTCTCACTATATTGCCCATGCTGCTCTCAAACTCCTGGGCTCAAGTGATCCTCCCACCTTGGACTCCTAAAGTGCTGGGATTGTATAGGCATGAGCCACTGTGCCTGGCCCAGATCTTTGATTTAATCCACCATACAGACAAGGGAAGATTGGATGTAGAATTAGATATCTAGGATTGATAGCCTATTGTTTACAAGTGTATATGGCCTTGAGAACATTTCTCAATCTCTCCAAAATGTAGTTTCCTCATTTCTAAAAGTGATTATAATAGAACCTACCTTACTTATAGTATTTTTTTTTTTGAGGATTAAATGAAATAACCTTCCACTCTCATATTTATTGAATCTTTACTATATATTGGATACTCCGTGAATAACTTAATTGTCATTTAATTGTGACCCTGAGGGTAGGTATTTTATCATTCTGGGCTTACAGATGAGGAAACTGCCACTGAAAGATGTCACATGCCCAAGATTACACAGCTAGCAAGGTCACGAGTCTCTGATAAAGCTCATGCTCATGCCCACTCTTAACCCCAGCTGGACTTTACTCTGCTGCCTCTCCCAAACTTGTTCTGGTCAGTGTTTTTTTCCTGCAGCTTTGTTACTATGTTTCCTTTCTGGATCCTACTCTTCCCAGCCCAACCCAAGGCATACCTCTGTCATGTCCTATCTACTCATTTTATCCTAGTTTGGTCCATGTCTCTCTTCTGTAGCACTTACTATCCTTAACTGTCTCTTGGGACTTAATTTTGGTTGTTTTTTAAATTAATGTTACATGCGTTATACCTTTTTTTTAAAAAAAAAAAAAAAAAAAAAGATTGTAGTGTTACTCTTATGTCATTCATTATAGAACTTAAGAATGGGCCACAGTAGTGTTATACAATTGGTTTTTGAATGGATTTTGGAATACACTTTGTGCTACAAAAAGCTTCTGATTTTCTGCAGAAACAGGAAATTCTGGATCTCTTTTCTTCAGTACTCTATGAATGTGTTACCCAGGAGACCCCAGAGATGTTGCCTGCATACATAGCAATGGATCAGGTATGGATCCAAAAATCTATACCAATTCTGGTGACATTTGTCCTGTATTTCAGGTAACTCACTGAACAGTGTGCTAAGGTGCCTTGTATCCTTCTTTTTAGTTTTCCATTTGCTTTTGGAAATTTAAGAAAGGAAACCATAACAAATTTGAAAGCTCTCAAAAATCCAAAAAGCTTGGGCTTTATGTTGACAAAAGTGCCCCTTGGGCGGCTGTCTTCCTTTAAGGGTTCCCTTTCCTCCCTTTTGCCTTCCTCTCACTAGGTGAGGAGGAGAGCACTCCCTCCCTCTCTCCCATTTTATCCTTGCCTCCCTGCTGGCAAAGCCTCTTTGTGGAAGTCTGCTTGTAAGCAGTTAGTGAACAAACAGTGCCATAGCGATGGCAGTACTGTGAAATTAGACCTGGGTGATGAAGCTTGCAAGACGTTACAGAGTCCATAGGTAGTGATCTAGGGAGTTGGAGTTCATTTTTAAATTTCTCTTTTTATTGCTGTTTTAAGAGAGCCTAATGGGGTAATGCAGAAAATAATGCTTAATAATGTTCTTAAAAGAATCAGACCAATTTATTCACTTTAGGCAAACTAGTAATGCATATGCCTTTTCAATATTCTTTATACCCAGATTTGCAGTTAAGCCTAGCCAGTAGTTTTCTAACCTGGCAAAAATTTGCCTTGGTATCTTAAAAATACAGATCCTCCAATTCTATACCTCATCTCTTGAATCAGAATTTCTGGGGTGAGATCCAGAATCAAGTTTTAAACAGCTCTTTAAGTGAATATAATAAATCCACAGCTGAGCATCTGAGACTCAGTGTCTAAGAAAAAGAACCTTTAATGGTAAAATAATTTTCTGGAAAGCTGAATGGAGAAATATGTTGAGTCAGAGGATAATTCCCCCAAACCAGGAAATGCACAGTGTTAAATAACATCGTTAATTAAAAGCCAAGTTCCAATATAACTAAGTAGGCACAGAAAGCTATTATTGTCTGGAATCCACCCTATTTTGGTTGGAAAGTATGGATATATGGTATCCATGCTGGCACTGCTTCTCACAGTGCCTTTCTGCACAGCAGCCAAATAACGAGTTGTGTTTTTAAGTTGCTGGCTGAGAATGTGTTCTTTTACTGTCTGAACCCTCACCCTTTGCAGTCATGGGCAGGTCTTTATGCATGAATGTCTTCTCTGGTTGCAGCTGCAGTGACTTGTAGATGGATCTCAAAGGCAGTGTTAGTAGTAGTGTTCTTCTTGCCCTCTGCCCCCCCAGGATCCCTGCCGTGTCATTGTACCTGGCTTGAGTTTCCCAGAGGTGACTGGCTGTGACCTGTTGGGTCTTGGTTATTCGGAGGTTTTGAGCCAAGAATGAGCTCATTCACCTTTGTTACTTTTCCCTGGAAGCTGCTCATGTAGAGCCACATTGAAGGAGGTGAGCCATGCACCTGTACCCAGTGATGGCTCCGCTATGGGTAGACTGCACCAAAACACAGAGTGGATCGCCCTCCAGCCTCTATAATTAGGAAACACATTTAAAGAATACTCAGTATGCGGCACTGATGAAGAGACAGAGCACTCCACTCTTTCATTTAATGGACCGTTGTCCTCTCTCCTCTTCAAGGCTATAAGAAGGCTTGGGAGAAGAGAAATGTCTGAGACTTCTGAACTTTGGCAGATAAAGTTGGTGTTAGAATTTTTCAGCTCCCGAAGTCATCAGGAGCGGCTGCAGAACCACCCTAAGCGGGGGCTCTTTATGAACTCAGAATTCCTCCCTGTTGTGAAGTGCACCATCGATAATACCCTGGACCAGTGGCTACAAGGTAAGGGTAGCATTGTAGCATTGTGCTCTTGTGCTTTTGAGATACATTTGGCTCAGGCTTTTCTGTTGTAACTTTGTTTTCATTGGTAAGCATGATAAATCTGAGTATAAGCAAGAATGGCTGTAGATGTAATGTTTCCAGCTAGATGAATTAGACTTTGCTTATCTACTTCAGCTTCTTTAGAAAAATATATCCAACCCAGGCAGAGCATAGTTACAGCATTTTAAATACCATTTGGTGCTCAGGACCTCATTCTTTCTTTCCTACCATCAGATCACGTTTCTTTCTAGTGCCTCTGTCTCCTTTTTCCTAGGGGTGTGGCCTGTCACCTACCTGAGGCCAGCAGCCATCCCATTTTTGTACTGCTATCCCCTCTACACGTAGAACTTGACGTGTGCTTGCTGAGTGAGCTTGTTGTACCAACTCAGTTTTGAAAAACTGGGACACCACAGCTGTGTAATGTCACAGTGGTGGCTTTCTATCAGCAGGATTTGTGATTGCGAGGAAATTGTTTACTCATTAACAGTGTAGAAATGATTCTGACCTATACAAGGCAAGTGATGGACGCTTTAGATTTACAGAAATTTATCTTATGTGTTAAATGCTCCTGGAGCTGATTTTCAGGAGTAGACTCCTTGATCTTTCCATTCTTTTTAGTTCATTCAAATGCTTCCAATAAATATCTGACAGTTGCTTGCTTTGGGTAAATACTAGCCTTAGTAATAGCAATAGAAACAATTCTTACTTTGATTAGTGAAAGCTATAGATAATCAATAGAACCTAAGCATTTGAATATAATTCAATTTAAAACTATCCACCTGTAATACTAGGAAGAAAATCTCTGAAAAAAATTAAATTGTAAACTAGCTTGTGAGGTATATACTTGGAACGCCTGATTTCAGACCCTCTGTTTTTTTTTATTTGACAGCTGCATTTAATTTGTCATTTCCTATTCAGATTCAAAGATCATGTAGCTTAAAATTTTTTTTGGTAGTCATTTTTATTCTCATTTTTGGGAAAACAAAATAAGTTATTTCATAGGTTTTGGTGTTTCATTTTTATTCAGTTTATTACCTATAGCAGACCTTTGCTGTTGATAAGAAATATGTCCTTGCTGGGCACAGTGGCTCATGACTGTAATTCCAGCACTTTGGGAAGCCAAGGTTGGGTGGATCACAAGGTCAGGGGTTCAAGACCAGCCTGGCCAAGATGGCAAAACCCTATCTCTACTAAAATTACAAAAATTAGGCAGCCATGGTGGTGGGCACCTGTAATCCCAGCTATTTGGGAGGCTGAGGCAGGAGAACTGCTTGAAAACCCGGGAGGCGGAGGTTGCCTTGAGCCAAGATCATGCCACTGCGTTCCAGCCTAGGTGACAGAGCAAGACTCCATCTCAAAAAAAAAATGAAAAAGAAAAAAAAGAAACACGTCCTTAAATCTTTGCAGATTCTCTGATTTGCACATTTCATATAATATATGAAACTTTGGCAGTGACTAGAACAGTCTCTAAAACAGGGCCCTGATTGTCTTGTTGCTCTTAAGTGCATTTGGTGGTTTCCAGCATTGCTCTGAGCCTCCACTGTATTTGATTTTCCACTCAGATTTATCAAAAATGTGTTTATTTTCTAGTGAAAAACTAGAGATTTTTTATAAAAAAAAAAAAAAAACCTCTGAAATATATGCTCTCCTCTCTTATAAGCACTAGCAGTTGGCTTTGGGGTAGAGAACAATAAATTAAGTGAAAATTGGCAATTGCATTCATATTTGTGTGTGAGTAAAAATCACAGATGCATATGTGGACTTTCAGGGTCACTCGCTACTAACTCATTAGAGCTGAGATAACCCATTAAATCACTACACTAATCTGAAAATGAAGCCAGTTAATCATATTTCATAAATGTTTTATACAGTATTTATCTCCTCAAATTATAATTTTGGGCAGAGAAAGTGGGTTTCAAGTTTAAGAACTTTAAAAAGTTTTATTAACTTTTTCATATTTTGTTATGGAAATTTAAAGACTATACAGAGTAAGTAGACTAATATCCCATCACCAATTTCAGTAGTTACCAACATTCTACTATTTTTGCATCATCCTTACCTTCACCGATTGCCACACTCAATTTTCCAAACTGTACCATTTTACTTTCCCACCAGCAGTGGAGTACAATGCAATTTTTGGCATTGTCCTTTTTTATTTTCTTTTAAGACTTGTCAAGTACAGTAGGAAAGCAAAGTGAACCCAAAGCAAGCAAATAAAAGCAGAAACCAATGAAACACAAAACAGAAAAACAATAAGAGAAAATCAGTTAAACAAAATGCTAGTAGGCATAAGAAAGTCATTGAAGAAAAGCTGAACCACCATGCTCTCCTTCACGATGAGCTATTCAAAGAAGAACCTCGTCTGTTCTCCTTTAGTCCGTCTCCCTCTGCTGCCTCCCCCAAACCTAAATGTTTCTACCTCCCAGTAGACTGACATCCTCATAACTGTGTTCAGTGGTGTCCACAGTTTTCATCTCACTCCATCTCTACAATGGTGAGGCTTCAAGCTACATTTTGCTTCTTGAAATGGACCTCCCTTCACTTTGTGACAACACATTTTCCCAATTTTTTAAAAAAAATCCTTTTTTACCATTCTTTCTCAGTGTATTTATCACATTTCACTGTCATTCCTTTGCTGACCCTTTGGAAATCATCATTGCTCCTTTCCCTCGTTCCCTTCTCCCCTCCTCCGCAATAGCTGACCCATTGCTGAAGACTTTGAATCCTCATCATGGATATTTCTTGAATTTGTCCACATTTTACTACTTCTGCTACAACAGAATGATTATTTTGTGCCTGGACCACTGTTATAGTCTTTTTTGGTTTTGTTTTTGAGATAGAGTTTTGCTCTGTTGCCCAGGCTAGAGTGCAATGGCATGATCTCGGCTCACTGCAACCTTCACCTCCTGGGTTCAAGCGATTCTCCTACCTCAGCCTCCTGAGTAGCTGGGATTACAGGCACCCACCAATGTGCCTGCTTAGTTTTTGTATCTTTAGTAGAGACAGGGTTTCACCATCTTAGCCAGGCTGGTCTCAAACTCCTGACCTCGTGATCCACCTGCCTCAGCGTTCCAAAGTGCTAGGATTATAGGCATGAGCCACCGCACCTGGCCTGTTATAGCCCTTTAAATAGCCTCCTTGTTTTTTGTCATCTCTGTTCTAATCATCTCAAGTTAACGGACAGAAGTCTTTTAAAGAATAAAATGATCTAACACTCCTGCTTAAAGCTTTTTCAAAGGCTCCTGATTCAGTTGTGAAAGAAATCCTTACTGTGTGGCACCAGAGCCTGCGTGACCTGCAAGGTGCCGGTTTTCCTCAACAAAGCCTCTTTTACACCAGTTGCTCCTCACACTACCCTGGCCCCTTCCACTTCCTCAAAAGCACTGAGCTCCTTTTCATTGTGGGGCCACTGAATATGCTGTTTTCCCTCCCTAGAACCTTTTCCTCTCATTCTTCACCTGCCAAACTCATATTCATCCTTGCAGCCTCAGTTTTAATGACCTCTCCTCCCAGGCCTTCTAGGACCACTCTACCTTAGGCAGCTTTCCTGCCATCCTTTAGCCTGCTTGCTCATACTCTCACCATTTTTTTGTATCAAAATGCCTTTGTCTGCAAGTAACAGAAGGCCTGACTTAACCTGTCCTTAAAAGGTAAGGACACAAATTATGTTATTACAAGTCCACAGGTAGGGTACATAAAGGGTCACCTTGTTCCAGTGTCTTCAACTCCATTTCTCTGAGCTCCCATCAGCTACATTCTGTGCCATGACTTTATCCTCAGTGCTTTTTTTGGATGGTAATCAAATGGCTATAACATGTTCACCTCTAGCTCAGCGTGATGCCCAGAGGAAGAATAGAGTTGCTTCTAGGAGCTTTGTGATAAGAATGGGGGAATTTCTTTCCCGGGAGCCTCCAGCAAGCATGTCATTAAAATAAGCACCTCCTCATGTATCTGTCTCCAGTTGCATCTGATGCACATCCCTCAATCTATCCCTGTGGCAGAGAATGTCTCTTATTGAAAAAATAGCCTGGGTTTGCCTGTCTCTGAACTAATACTGTTCAGGGGAATGGGATTGCCTTGATCACCCAAGACTAGTGATTCTCAAAGTGTGGTTCATGGAGCAGCATGACCTGGGAAATTAATAGAAATGGAGTTTTTCTGGCCCCACCCAAGACCTGCTGAATCAGAAGCTTTGCTCTGTTGGGGGAGTGGGGCCCACTCATCTGTGGTTTAACAAGCCCTCCAGGTGATTTTGATATATGTTAAAGTTTGAGAACTTCTGGCCAAGACTAATATGGATCCAGTTGTGGAGCTGAATCAGCCCCATCAAATATTATAAAACGTAGTGGAGGGAAGGGTGTGACAAGGGGTATTTCAGGGAGACAACCACGTGACCGCTGCACCTTTATAGCACTCATCACAATTCATAATTATGCATCAGTTTGTGTAATATCTGTCTTCCCCAACAACACTCTAAATTCTTCAATGACAGGGACTCAGTCTAGCTTGTCACAGTGGCCTCAATACCGACTATGGAACGTGCTTTAAATATGCTATGTGTTCAATAAGTTCTTGATGAAAAAGTAATAGAAATAAGGTATTTCTTGTTCCTTTTAGTTCTGTCGTCAGTTGGTTCTATTCCATTTGTGTTTCTCTCACAGCTGGGGGTGATATGTGTGTGCATGCCTACCTCAGTGGGCAGCCCTTGGAGGAATCGCAGCTGAGCATGCTGGCCTGCTTCCTCGTCTACCACTCCGTGCCAGCTCCACGACACCTGCCACCTTTAGGACTAGAAGGTAATTGCATATCTGAGTCCTCTCTTAGTACCTCTATTACCCACCCCTTTATGTTTTAGTTTCTTGGTAGGAAGAGTTTCTAGTGAGTTACTGTCCCTACTTTGAGTTTCCTCTTCATTGGTATTTCAGTGTCATTGTTAGGAACTGTCTTGGAAGAGAAAAGAAAAATTATCAACTTTATATGTGAATAACTTTCATTTTTATTCAGAAAAGGATGGATTCTTCTTTACAGAGCCCCAAACACTGGTCTATGCTAATAAACTATTCCATGTTATTCTTCTCTATTAATTGATTTTTTATTAAAGTTACTTTTCTTTATTTTCTGGGATTTCAGTTGAGTTTTTAAAAATCACACATAATCTTAATTTCTAATAATATAAAGCTTTACAACTAACAGGTACCTAATTTTTTGTTTGAATTTGTTTATAATAGTTTAAAAAATTAATAGTGTTAGCACTGATTGTATTTTTCAGAATATAGAAACAGATAAAAGGTGTATCCATTAAGCTGAATACTAAGATGTAATGAATTCGAAGCACCCTTATTTATTTATATGACTTTTAAATTGTTGCCCTTTAATTGAGGCTGAAAAGATATTTTTTCAGAAGAGCAAAGATTGTTCCATTTAATCATTTAAACTTGATGTTTAGTTACATTTTGCCATTTTGCAAGCCTCTGAGACAAGTTTACTATCTAGAGACTTCTAGTTATGGCCATAATGGAATTGCTTGTAATGGACTCACTTGCCCTCAAAAACAAATATAAAACTGAACAAAATACATAAGAAGAGGGAAGCACAACAGGGAGAGCTTTATATTCGCCCTAGCTTCTCCCTGAAAGGCATTTGCCAGTTTATAGCACAAGAAGTAGAGTCCCAGCAAAAAAGCAGCGGTGCTGCTGGGCTGAGGGGCCAGAGGTTGGGTTTGTGACTGCCCATGAGCCTAGAACTTGAGGAACAAAATTTCAGGCAGGAGAGACCAATAGGAATCATAACTCGAAGTCTGGATGTACTTTTCTCTTGAGTTACTTAACGAAATTTTAGCCTGCATACACATGGGATAAGACTTCAAGATATCTAGCAGAAGCCACAAGGCCAAAAATGTAAGCAAAAATGTCAGCAGCAGCGTAGGACTGAGGAGGCAAAGGGTGGAGTTCAAGGCTTGTTGAAGTAAAGTGGCTCTGATCAGCATCCAGCTTCTTAGGTGAATTAATAGCATGGCCAACCCTTAAGCTTGCTTTAGCCTAATTTTAGGTCCGGTCTGCTTCAGTTTTACCTTCACTTCAAGCAGACCAGACCTACAATTAGCCTAGAGCAGAACTGAGGTGATCTCTATGCTTTCTACCCACCTGACAGAAGAAAATATAACCTTCATAGGAGGTTTTTAGTCTGCAGGATTCAGTGTTGAATCAAAAATTACGAGACATAGTAAGAAAAAAAAAAAAACCATAATAATAGAAACAGACCTATCTGTGATTCAGATATTGGAGTTATCAAACTGGGACTTAAAATAACTATGACTAACATTTCCAGGAAAATGGAGGGAAGGATAAGGAATTTCAACAGAAACCTGGAATCAATAAAAAAGGATTAAATGGAAATTCTATAACTGAAAAATGTAATAACTGAAACGAAGATTTCAGTTTGGATTATTTGAAGTGAACTAGAAGACACTTACTTGCTGGAAGACAAGTAGAAAGTAAATAGACTGAAGCACAGAGGGAAGAATGGGAAGGAAATACAGAGAAGAGCATAAGAGATATGTGGAAACTGTGAAAAAAAATCAAACATGCATGAAGTTGGAATAAGAGAATAAGAGGAGAGAGAAAATGAGTTAGAAGCAATATTTGAAGAGACAGAAGCTAAGAATTTTGAAAAGTGATGTTAAATATTAACCCACAGTGAACCCTAAGCAGGATAAATACAAAGAAAACTACACCTAGTCACATTAATAGTCAAACTACTAAAAATAAAAGGAAGACATTTTAAAGCATAGACTTTCTTTTTAGAGCAGGGTGGACTAACAGAGTTGTTCAATGGTCAACCATATTAGAACCAGTAAATTATCACTTAGATAGTAATTGAAGGTAGACAGGCACTTGTGCTCATTATCTTAAAAGATCTGCATGTGCGCGTGTGTGTGTATAAAGAATTATATATATACACACACACACACATATATATATAAAATTAAACAATATTAGTAGTTTCACATATAGTTATAGGCCACTTACTGAAGTCTAGAATGGGTAAATTCTATCAAATCATATACAGGTTGAGTGTCCTTAATCTGAAATCTGAAGTGTTTCAAAATTCAAAAAATTTTGAGTGCCAGCATGATGATCAGAGAAAATGCTCATTACGGCATTTTGGATTTGGGATTTTCGGATTAAGAATGTTCAACCAGTAGGTGTAATGCAGATATTCCAAAATAAAAAAAAATCCAGAGTCCAAAACACCTCTTTTCCCAAGCGTTTTGGAAAAGGGATACTCAGCTTACATTACAATGTATTAGGGAATTTCATAATGTTAAATATTGTCTTTGGATAATCATTTTAGAAGGGAAGAATGCCTGTTTTAAACATGATTGTGTTTCTGAAGCTTCCTTGAAAGGAGAAATATGGCTGAATTTATTTAGAGATGTGACCTTCCCCCTGCATTTCTGTTTTAGGGAGCACAAGCTTTGCTGAACTGCTCTTCAAATTTAAGCAGCTAAAAATGCCAGTGCGAGCTTTGCTGAGATTGGCTCCTTTGCTTCTTGGAAATCCACAGCCAATGGTGATGTGACAGTGTTCTGGCAGTGAACCTACCCTGAAACATGACTTCTGAACAGAAAATGTGACCAAACATCAAAGCTAAAGCAATGCTTATAAAGTTTCATGGTATAACTAGGGGGAAATGAACTGCACAAACCTCAATGTATTTTAAATCTGTTCCTGTCATCATTAACATTATATGATATGTAAAAGCAAGTTAAAATTTACTTTTGTAAATAAAGTTTTTGGTTTGTTTTCAAAACTTGATGATTGCTTTAGTTTTGGACTTAGAGAAAGCAGGGGTTGCTGGATTGAATATTTTTAGTCTTTAAACTGTGGTGGTGCAGGTAAAGTGACTGTGCTCAAAAACGCAAAGTTTTAAAAAAAAGCTATGTCATGAAGTTTTACTTTCTGTGGCAAAAGGACGTTTTCACATTTCCTCAGATGTCACCATCGTCCTGTCTGAAATAAGTTTGTATTTCTGGTGACAATTCCAGACATTCTCATGATGTGATCACCTTAAACAGGAGAAGGAGATTTTTACCCCCAGTTGCTCAGCATGAAGTGCTGTGGACTGAATTTTGTCCTCTTAGAATTTTATATTGAGGCCCTAATCTTGTGTGGGTATATTTGGCAATATGGCATTTAGGAGATTCCTAAGGTTAAGTGAGGTCATCATAAGGGTGGAGCCTTAATTCAGTAGAATTGGTGGCCTCCTAAGCAGAGAAGAGAGATTTTTCTTTCTCTCTGCCATGTGAAGATACGTGAGATGTTGGCCATCTGCAAGCCAAGAAGAGCCCTTACCAGGAAGACTTGGCCAGCACCTTGATCGTGGACCTCCAGCTTCCAGAATTGCAAGAAGTAAATTTCTGTTGTTGAAACCACCCAGCCTGTGGTATTTTGTTATTGCAGCCAGGAGGACTAATACATGAGATAAGATCATCATGCCATTGCACTCCAGCCTGGGCAACAGAACAAGACTCTGTCTCAAAAAATAAAAATAAGAATATTTTAAGTGCTGCTTATTGAACCAATTCAGAAATTAAGAGTTTCCTCAGCTGGAAATGTGGGTAAATATATGCAACTCTGAAGTTGAAGGAAGATGCGTTAGCAACTCCATCATGGTCAGCATCCCTAGCTGCCGTCTCCCTGCCCCATTGGATCTAGGGCAGATGAGGTCAAGCCTTTTTCACTCATGTTCTGTGCAAATTTCTGCAAATCCTCAGAGCATGGCATAGCTGCTGTCTCCACTGTCACTTCCCTCCAAACTCCCCGCTGTGTTCCAGGGGGTTATCTTACTTTATTTTTGGGTCATCTTACTGCAGCCCATGTGTGGGCTGGATGTCAGTCAGCTTGGCGTCTTCCCTGTCTCCTCAGCTTCCAGCTGTTTTTCCTATGTAGTGCCAGATGAGAGTCCTCCAGTGGGAAATGCCCATGCAGGGCCTGAAGGATAGAGGAGGAGGTGAAGCCTTTACTCTCCTGCATTGGCTACAGCGGACACAGGGCAGAGGGCACACTCCTGGCTGCAGGAAGCTAACACCAGCTGCAGCAGATGTCAGCACTCCTGAGATTCTGGAAGTTTACAGGAGCTTCTTTCTCCTCTGCTTCCTTCACTTTCCTGTTTGGATCCCTGAGCAAATCCCGTGATCCCTTGAGGGATGCGATGACTCAGACATAAACTAGGCCTCATCCCTGAGTCCCACCCAAACCACCCACTGCCACTCAGGGACTAGGCTTTGCTTCTAGAATTTCTAGCCACCTGGCTACCTCCCCTGAGTTCCCAGTGCTATTCACTTTTCTTTTCAATCCTCAAATCCTCAGTTGCTCTCTAAAATGCCAAAATTTCTTTGCAATTTCCTAACCCCTGCACACACTCACCTGAGTGGCACCGATCTCACAGCTACAGCAGTGGGTCTCACTCACTATGCTTTCAGTATAGCATTAAATACGTGTTCAGAGGAAGCTTGGACTGTGGAAGTGAAAACCTACCCTGCCGCTCATCAGGCTGGTGATTATCCAATCCACTGGTGGCAGGCACCTGGGTTGATTCCATGTCTTTGCTATTGTGAGCAGCGCTGTGATGAACATGTGAGTGCATGTGTCTTTTGGATAGAACAATTTATTTTCTGTTAGATAGATTAGACTCAGTAATGGGATTGCTGGGTCAAATGGCAGTTCTCTTTTACGTTCTCTGAGAATTCTCCACACTGCTTTCCACAGTGGCTGAACTAATTGATGCTCCCATCAGCAGTGTGTAAGTGATCCCTTTTCTCTGCAGCCTCCCCAGCATGTGTCCTCGTTTGAATTTTTTTTTTTTTTTAACAATCGCCATTCTAACTACTGTGAGATGGTCTCTCATTGTGGTTTTGGTTTGCATTTCTCTGACAAGTAGTGATATTGAGCATATTTTCATATGTTTGTTGGCTGCTTGTATGTCTTCCTTTGAGAAGTGTCTGTTCATGTCATTTGCCCAGTTTTTAGTGGGTTTGTTTTTTGCTGGTTGATTTGTTTAAGTTTGCAAGATGCATTTTGAAAACCAAACACAAACCATTCTGTAAAGCAAGGCTACTTTTCTAACACAGTATGTACTGAGATGAGAAGAAGTACAGATCAGAAAAATGTCTGTAAAACACTCCTCAGCGCAGGGCTGTGGTCTGCAAATGACTGAAGCAAGGGGGAAGGAAGGGGCCACAGGGGAGAAAGGAGAGCGATAGGGAGGAGAGATGAGGGAAGGAGGGAGGGAGGAGGGAGAGCACCGAGGGCGACACAGCAGCCAGCAGGACTGTCTTCCATGGCTTCGGGCAAGATTCTGTGGGGTCCTGAGACCTGGTCCCAAACCAGAGAGGCACCTTACAGCCTCACTTCACTTTGTAAGAAATTATCCTAATGCTTGTGTTGTTGATAACATACTGAGTTTTCCAATTCACTCTAAAATGACACTTGAATCTTCATTTCCTTGGCTTAAGATAATTTTTGGCCCCAGGTGTGAATGCAGCAATTTCAATTGGTGGCTCTCATTGCACTGAGTACTAACTAAAAAGGAGAGCTAGTCCAGAACTGCCTGCTGAGCAGCACTTGTCAGCAAGAGCAAAATGGGAACAGTTAGTTTTGGTATTGTGGATCATAGCAAACTGCCAGCTAGAGAAGTGGTGACCCACCCTTGCCCCGACACCAGCCACCCAGGTCTCTCCCTGACATATGCCAAGAGGAGTCACTGACTAAAGGATGCATGTATTTCCTCTGGTACAAACCCAGGGTGTCAAACTTCCTGGGGATGGAATCGCTGATGCATGAATGGGAACATCGTGTGTACAGGCCTGCTGGTTCTGGGTTTGCCATTCAGTGGCCACTCTGAGGAAAGGGACTCAACCCCTTAGCCCACTGTTTCCACCCTAGACTTACAAGGCAGCATGGACTGGGTCTCCCAGGTCATAGCACTGTGATCATCTGCAGCTGGAGGTTTCCAGAGGACTCAAGAAGAAAATGTTCAATTCTTGTGGGCTAAAGTAACTGAACAGTAACTCTGTTTGATATGGTTTGGCTCTGTGTCCCCACCCAAATCTCATGTCGAATTGTATCCCCAATGTTGGAGGAGGGGCCTGGTGGGAGGTGAATCTTGGGGGTGGACTTCCCCCTTGTTATGATACTGAATTTTCATGAGATCTGGTTGAAAGTGTGTAGCACTTCCCCCCACTCCTCTCCTGCCAGCCATGAGAAAAATGTGCCTGCTTCCCCTTTGCCTTCGGCCAGGATTGTAAGTTTCCTGGGGCCTCCCCAGAAGCAGAAGCCTGTACAGCCTGCAGAACTATGAGCAAATTAAACCTCTTCTTTACAAATTACCCAGTCTCAGGTATATCTTTATAGCAGTGTGAGAATAGACTAACAGTACTGCTTCCAGACAGGAGTCTTTTTTATGGGACTGGCTGATCTCTTCAATTCTTGATTATGAGATCCCTGGGAACCTTGCAGTTATCAGAAATTTCGTGGTAAAATCAGTTATTCCCATGGAAATAAAGAGGTGAAGAGACACAGTATCTGGCCACTGCAGTTATTTTTTTCTGTAAGATGCTCCATAGTAAAATTTCCTGTCCAAAATAGCTATGCATGTATGGCTGCAAAACGGAAACATCAGTGAGCAAATCAAGCTGCAGGAGACCAGCCTGTATCTCTTGGATCCCTTTTAATGCCTGGCCACCCATCCTGGCTCCGTGGGCTTTGATGCTCAGAACCCCCGCCCCCCAGGCTCCACCCAAGTGTCCTTTCTAGTCTCTTGGAAGGTTTCGAGCCTGAGTTCTTCTTCCTTGGCTTCTAGATCACAAGAGAGTGGTTCCTTCTCTCACTGAGGGTGCGTGCTTGTGTCCCTTCCCTCCCTCCCCTTGTTTTTGTCTCTGAATCACGGAAGTCTAATTTCTCACAAACAGTACGGACCTTGGGTTTGCTTTATAAATTAGTCTGAAGAGCTTTTTTAGTGGCAAGTTCAGATTTATTAATAGAAATAATATGACCAATCTCAGCTGTGTCTCATTTTGTATATTATAGTTGCTGTATATCTTATGTTTGCTGTGTGTCTTTATTTGGTCTGTTTTCTTTGTTTTTAAAAACGTGTTGTATTCATTACTTTTGACATGTATAGTGTATTTTTTATTTAGGGAATCTTTGTGGGACTCCTTGAGTCCCCCTTTTCCTTACCTTGGCTGCCACCGTTTTGTTCCTAGCTTTGATGATGCTCTAGGAGCCTGAACTCCCATCCCTGATCTCCCCTCATCAGTCCTCTTTTCCTCTCCTTTCTTCTCTCATTTAAAAAGTTATTTCTATAATGTCAGAGCATATGATTAGCCATCATTTCCTCCCTCTTATTCCCCATTTGTTTCAACCTCATATCTGCACCCCAGGAGGCTCAATGCCTTCCATCATCCTTTGGCTGAAATTCCCCAGTCGTCTCTTCTTTGAATAAGGCTTCATTGGATAATCAGCGGGTTGCTCGGGAAGGGCTTTGTGTACAACTGCCCCAAGATACCGCGTGTCTGTGGTGGACACGTCTCCTCTCGCCTCCTTTGTTTCTCCCATTCCCCGCTCCCTCCCTTCCTTGCCTCTTCCAGTCGTCTTTGGCCTCTTTCTTCAAGATCCTCCTCCTCGAAGGTCCAGTACTCATCCTAGACTTTCCATCCCTTCTCCCTCTTCCCTTCTTCAGCCTCTGTTGTGACTCCTGCTCTGGAGGTCTTTTGGTTCCCTTGGTGCTGCCTCTGAGTTGCTGCTAGACCCTCCCTTCCTCAGGACATCCAGGGGGTGTGAACTTTGTTGGCTAATACCCACTTGAAGACTGGGGACCAGTGTTCCTGTGAGTGGTTTGGCATCCAGCTGCAGGCTGCTGTGGCCCAGGCTCTCCCTGGACCCTGTGTCTTGTGCCATTGAGGGAAGCTGGAGCCTGTGCTGCCCCTCTGCGGCTGCCTGGAGCCTGGGAAAAGGGGCCTCTTCTTTTTTGGGGGAGGGGGAAGGCAGGGGTGGGCAGGAGCGACAAGAAAAGAGAGAGAGGGAGATCAGAGCACAGTAAGGCAGACTCCTGAGCGTTGCACCCCCCAGTGCCCATCAGAGCGGAGCTTGGGTCAACTGTCTCTCCCCACTGCTCTTATAAACGATAAGACCCGTGAGGGGCCAGCAACTGCTATTTTTCTTTGGATTGAGTTCTCCAATAAAAACCAACCACCATGTAGGTGAATTGAAGGTTATACCCAACTTGGTTTATCTCAGAGCACCCCTTTTCTGCCTCCTTCTGTCCCGCTGTCTTTTTCCTGGGGTCAGAATAGGCTCCATTACAGCCTGCAGTGTGGCAGGCTGTTCACAGGACTATTCTGATACAACCTTGTGCCCAGGCAAAGTGTTTCTTATGCATTTCACTAGAGGTCTCCCCTCCACTTCAAGTAAATCCAAAGATAAAAACTAAATTTAAACCCAAGAAATTGGGTGGGCATGGTGGCTCACACCTGTAATCCCAGCACTTTGGGAGGCCAAGGTGGGTGGATCACTTGAGGTCAGGAGTTTGAGTAGCCTGGCCAACATGGCGAAACCCCGTCTCTACTGAAAATACAAAAATTAGCTGGATGTGGTGGTGTGCACCTGTAATCCCAGCTACTCAGGAGACTGAGGCAGGAGAATCACTTGAACCTGGGAGGTAGAGGTTCCAGTGAGCCGAGATGGCACCACTGCACTCCAGCCTGGGTGATAGAGTGAGACTCTCTCCAAAAAGAAATCACTTTGAAAGGGTGTAATGCTAGACAGGGGACTGGTTTCTATAAATGCCTCATCTATTATGTCCATCCTCATAGTTTGGTATGTGTGTTTTTCCATTTTGTTTCTAGTGATCCAATTATTTCAGAGACCAGAGAGCCCTGAGAGCTCCTCCTGCCTGTGAGAAGTGAGATCCTTTGAGGGCCTGGCTCAGTGTAGCTGGCTTCCCGGGGAGCAGAACACACACACACACAACAGAGCAGGAGGTGTGGACGTTCATCTTTCTTTCCTTCGAGAACCACCCTGGTGACAGCCCCTTTCCCACAAAGGATGAACCTCAGGGTGTTTCACATATTTATGTTTAAAATTTTAACCTCAGATCAAAACTCTGTAGAATTACCAAGAACAGCATTTGCGAGAGTTTTCCCTAAAAAATTGACATGCAGGTTGAGATCTGGTATTGCACAGCATGTAACTCTATAATCAAGTTCATTTGAAGAATATAACACTTTCTTACCACAGGAGTTCTCAGATCCCCCTCTGTGGTAATATGCGTGAATAAAGCCTAAAATAGGATGCAGGAGGGCCTCCACATGCCCCCCAGCCCAGGAGGGGCCTTCGGGGGTGCAGAGGACGGGCTGGCCCGACTCTGCACAGCCCTAGCGGGGCTCACACACACCTGGACAATCTGTAGACCCGTCCAGGCCCCCGGGTCGTTCCCTTGCCCTGGGAACCTATGGGGCGCACTGGCGCGCCCGACTCCAGACCCAGTGATGTGGATTCTGGGCCTGGATCTGAAAGGGAAATGCAGGGGAGTGAGTGCTGGATGGGGGGCCAGACCTCCTCTCATCCCCCCGCCTCTCCAGCCTACCGGCATCCCCCACATACCTCCTCACACAGCTCTGGGGTGACCCAGGCTCTGTACCCCATTGCATGGAAGAACTCCATCTTCAGCTGCAGGAACTCCTTGTACAGGTCTGGCCAGTGCTCCTTGCCCAGCAGGAACTGGAAGATGCTCCGCTTGGACGTGGGGTTGTCCTCCTCCATGTCGGAGGCAATGTAGCTGGCACAGGAAAAGACAGGAAGTTCACCTGTCCCTTGAGTCATGGCTGTCAGCTCAGGTGGGACAGGAGGGAGAGGTCATATTGGAAGAACCATGAGCCCAGGCAGAGTGTGTCCAGGAGAGAGGGTCTGGGGGAGACTTCTCTGCAGCTGACCCGATCTAGACGGGCCCCAAGGTGTCCTCAACTCCTAGCCTGTGGGCCCTGTACTGTGCCCAGCCAGAGACAAGGTTCTGGGCTTGACAAGGTCATCTTCCAGGGGCTTCTGTCTTAAGGTAACTCAGTCTCCGGGCAGCAAGTGGTGTTTTCCCCACTGCTCTCAGTATCTCAGGACCTTACTCATTGCCTTTCCTTCCCCACCACCCTCAGTGGCGCCTGAAGGTCTTGTCTGCTCTGTGACCAAGAAGAACAACCTGAGCACATGGGCACAGCAGAGCTGCCCTGACAGGGTGAGGGAAACATGGGATTCAGGGATCTGGGCAGGTTTCAGAGCGAGTCCCTGAGGAGGTGCTCACAGGGCTAGGAAGAAGTGGATCCGGTTGTAGAGATGCCCAGGCAGCCCGACGCGGCCGAAGTACTCCACCACCATGGACAGCAGGTACTGCCGGAGACAGAGGTGGGTGTGGAGGCCAGGGAGGAGCAGCGGGAGAGGGCGATGCATGGGCCCTGGGACATTCCCCACCCAAAGGACAGGGTGCAGAACGGCTCAGGGCTGGACTTGCTGTGGATCTCACATCCCTGTGCCACATCGAGGCGAGCAATGGGAAGGTGGGGAGGAGTTCCCAGTAACTCCAGGCAGGGCGGGGACAGGCAGCGTGCCCTTCCTTCTGCCATTGAGGGTGCATCCCTCCAGGTCTTCTCCTTCCCAGATGGAAATCCTACTCTCTTTGCCTGTCCCCCGTGGGGCAGTGACTCTGCTGACCCCTTGTCCCTTATCACTTCAGTGCTGTTGGTACCTTGTCAGACACTTTGAGGAAAATGTCAGCTTCCAAGAAGCTCTGGATAATGGGATCCTCTGCAAAGGAAGGAAGAAGCCATGAGGCCTTGGAGAGGCCCCGCAAGGAGGACCGAGTATGCGGCTGTGGGATGTTTCAGAAGAAAGGAGGAAAACCTGAACATTCCCTGAGCTCCTCTCTCGTGGGAGGGGACCCAGCCGCCCTTCCTCCAGGAAGTGCTGGGCCTTGCATCAGCAACAGCTGCTACTCCCCACATTGACACAGGGTCAGTTTCAACTGCACATGTGTTGCTACTATTATTTAATCCTCAACAGGGTCGCAATGGGATGTGATAGATTCGTTCACTGCAGAGATGTGACTTGGGTCTCAAAGTGTAACAAATTTGTCTCAACTTAAAATCTTGGATGGGGCCTTGGGTCTCTGTGAACCCTCGACCTGTCACTGCATTATACTGTGGCTGTGCCAAGCTCCCTGTCCCACTGCCACTGAGTGCCGGGGCTGTGGTGGGGAGGTTCATGGCCCCTGGGCTCACTGGACTTTGCTGCCTTCCAGAAGGTGTGACCTGACCTCTGTTCCTCTGCAGGAAGCCCATCTTTGATTTGAGGTTTCCCCTGGAGGGGCCATTTCCTAGTGAAGACCCGAGAATGCCAGGACCCGTCTGTCCCTCCCCCGGGATGGTGACCCTGGCATAGCAGGGAGGGTGGGCGGCTCACAGTCACCCCCTTCCTGCCTCTTCTCCAGCAAGCCTGCCCTCAGAAGAGCCTTGTCCAGCAGCACGGTATCCAGCAGCACTGTCTGTGATGATGGAGGTGCTCCCTACCTGGGCTGTCCTCTATGGCAGCCGCCAGCCCCACGTGGCTGTTAAGCCCTTGAAATGTGATGAGCAAAACTGATAAACTGAATGTTGAAAGTGTGTTTAAATCATGTAACATTAAACATAAGTAGCTACATGAGGCTGGTGACGGTGTAGTGAATGGCATGACCTCCATGTTGTCCCCCACCCTGCCACACTCATCCCGCCTCTGGTCCTGATGCCACCTTCTCGGACAGACCATTTCTGAGTTTCCCATTTCATTAAACTGGCTGTCCTCACTCACACCCCATCTCCAGGCATCATGGCTTTGAAACAAATTTCCTTCTCTGCTTTTGTCACTGGCTGAGATCAGCCGATTTCTGTACATGCTGTTTGCATTTTGTCTCCTCCCGCTTTGAGCACAAAGAGAGCACAAGCTTGCCTGTCCTTTCATTACCAATCTCTAGAATCTTGACTGGCAGGGATCACTGACCGGGTCTCTGTGGGCAGGGGTACAGCCTTTGGTGTTTCAGCCATGAGCCTCTTCCCTCCAAGAACGTGAAGGAAGGAAACACCCATCACACCCCATTGGAACAGGGGCAGCTCTGTGTCCAGGCCTCCTGGGCTTCCCGGAGCTCCCAGGAGGTCTGCACGTGCTCCCAGGGCCCGGGGCGCCGCCGACTCGGAGAACACACCCAGCAGTCGATAGAAGGCTTCTTGGTCCTCAGAGCGGTAGCTGGGTCTTCTCCTCTTGTTCATCCTGAGTTTTGCTCCCCCAATATAGCTGACAGTCCATATGTTCCCATTGCGGTTCCTCCTCTGCCAGGACTTCAGGTCAGCAACAGCTCCTGAGGAGGCTGAGCTGGAGGCAGGAGGGCTGCCATAACGGGGAGCTGTGGGAACGACAGACCCCAGTGAGCACAGATGTGACCCACCTGGGCACCCCTGGGCCTTCCCTTAAGCTCACCCTGAAGACCAGATCCTGCCTCATGTGAACAAGGGGACAAGCGTTCATGCAGCAGTGCCTGGCCCTTCGTGCAGGGACAAGGAGGTGGAGGGATGACGGAGGGCACACACCTGCCTTGACATCCCCCACATTCCTCGTCTTCCGCCTCCTCTTCCCCTGGGTGCTCTGCTCAGGAATGGCCACTGATGAGGCAGAAGTGGCAGCCAGAGGAGCTGCAGGGAGAGAGGATCCTGAGTGATCATGGATGGGACCCAGTGGGAAACGCTGGGCTCCTCCCTTCTCACTCATTCAGGATTTTGAACGTGATATGTGAGGGGATAAGGGGAATGGCCATTGTCCACTTTGCATTTATCTACAAATAAGGATAGGAATCAAGGTACTTACCTTTCTCTTCCAGACAAAAGCTGCTCTCCTGTGCCTCTTTCCATGGCTCTTTCTGCCTGGAGGACTCCTCTAGGGAGACAAATGTGGAATTCTCTGGTCTTCTGTCTTCCATAGCTACAAAAGTGAGCAGGAAGGTGACCTCCTGGCTCACCCTGACACCCTTCCCCCTGTGGAATCTGACTCAGGAGAGTTGAAGGAAGAAGGAGAGATGGTGCCGGGGCCATTGAGGGTCCATCACCCTTCATTCATTCAGGGACCATAGGCTAAGGGTAAACCACCGCACACACACCTGCCTTCCTTTCCATGCACGCCCTTTCTTCCAGCCCTTCCTTGCTGGGTCTTGTGGCCTTGGAGCAGTCTCTGAGCAGCTGATGTGCACGTCACAGAGATCCTGTCTTCTCTGGGCACCAAAAAATGTAAGGGACCGAACACGATTCCAACCAGGCCATTTCTTTCTGCTTAACCTGCTTCTCATGAAACATAGTAATAATTAAAAATTGCAATCATAGTAACTAACAGTTACTGATTACTTATTAAACATTAGATGTTGATCTGTGCACTAAGAATTGCCTCAATTTAATCCTTATAATCTGTGAGATAAGGTTTATAATGTAGCTGATTCCTGGATGAGACAATGATGCCTTGACTTGCCTACAGCTTGTTCCTTGATCTCAGCTAGAGCACTTCGGATTTGGGATTAGGACTGGTGTCTGACAAGTCCTCCCAGCATGATGGCTCACGGTGGTGACACTTGAGCCTCACTCTCATTTCCAGCAGGGTCAAGCTGATGACCTGGCATCCTTAGTTTCCATGCTATCAGCTCTGCCTAAATATCCCTGTGAACCACTATAAATTCATGGGCAATCAACCCTGGCCCAAAAATATGACCAGAGTGGCCCAGACCTGCCTACAGTGGCCTTTGAAACTGATTGAGGCAGTGCTTTGTGCCCCCCTCAAGAAGGCTGGTGACACCTACCGCTGGCTGGACATCTTCCTCATGTCTGGTAGATGCTCTGTTCCTGCTCCTGCCTCATTGTCCCTGTGGCTCCCCAAAACTCTCACGGCAGCCACTGATGGCCAGGTTCTCTGCGGGAGTTGGCCCTCTCTCCTGTCAGCCCTCCTTCCTTCTCTTTTTTGCCCTCATTCCCTTCTCTCCTCTCTTCCCCCCAAATTCAAAAACTGTTTTTATTCCTGGTGCATCCCAAATCCTCCATCTGAAGACTCACAGGAGGTCCCTTCCCCATCCCTGAGACTCCTTGGGAGAAGATAGTTCAGGATCCGAGATTTGTCTAGTATAGGAGTGAGCGATAGCTGCCCTGAGTGAGTGCCTTCCTGGCTCTCTGGAGTTTCAGGCCCTTGAAATGGAGCTTACACTCACCCAGAGTGCAGCCCCACCACGGAGTGAATAGAGTGCTGGCTGTAGCCAAGCGTTAGGGTCAAATGTGTTCCAAGATTCCAGAGCACTGGTCTAGATTCACTGATGACATCACATCATTCTACCAGGAATGGCTCTTTGGTTCATAAAAGGCACTCAAGGAAAAGGCCATGAGTCTCACAGGGAAGGGGGCTAGTGTCCCAGCCTGAATGCTGGAGTCACCTGCTCTTACCCCAACATGACCTTCACATGAGGCCTCATCTTGTGTTCAATCAAATCCATTAATGATTACAAATGAAAATGTTACATTCACATAGCAGAAAATGGGGAAAATGCAAAATTAAAAGTTGATTAACCCCTCATCTGTACTAAAAAGTTACTAATATTGTTTATTTTATTGCCTTGTGTCTAGTATCATATTAAAATTTAAAAATTTAAGCTTTAATATTTCATAGATATAATAGAGATAATCATAGAGATAATCATAGATTCACACGTTATTGTAAGAAGTGATACAGAGAAGCTCTAGACACCCTTCATCAAAATTTCTTCAATGGTAACAACTTGCATAACTATAGTTCAATGTCACAATAGGAAATTGAGTTTGGTGCAATCCATTGACCTTGTTCAGATTTTATCAGTCTTAGATACATTTGCTAGTGTGTGTGTATTTTGTTCTATGCAATTTTATCTCATGTGCACACTTATGTGACCATCATCAAGATACAGAACAGTTTATTATAAGAATCCTTCCTATTACCTTTTTTTGTTTGTTTGAGACGGACTCTCGCTCTGTTGCCCAGGTTGGAGTGCAGTGGCGCGATCTCGGCCTTCCGGGTTCAAGCAATTATCCCTGCCTCAGCCTCTGGTGTAGCTGGGATTACAGACGTGCACCACCACGCCTGGCTAATTTTTGTATTTTTAGTAGAGACGGGGTTTTGCCATGTTGGCCAGGCTGGTCTTGAACTGCTGACCTTAGGCAATCCTATTGCCTGTTTATAGTATTCCCTCTTCCCTAATCTCTGGCAACCACTAATCTCTACAATCTTGTAATTTTGTTAGTTCAACAGTAATTGACCAGCATGGTGGCTCACGCCTCTAATCCCAGCACTTTGGGAGGCCAAGGCGGGTGGATCATTTGAGCTCAGGGGTTTGAGACCAGCCTGGGCAACATGGCAGAACCCCATCTCTACAAAAAATATAAAAAATTAGCCAGGCATGGTGTTGTGCACCTGTAGTGCAAGCTACTTGTGAGGCTGAGTTGGGAGGATCGCTTGAGCCTGCAGTGAGCCATGTTTGTACTGATACCAGTGGTGAACCCCCGTGGGTCTGTGGCAACCTCAATTCTTGCCTCCTCAGAAGAAAGAATTTGACTGAGGAGCATAAGGCAGAAGGAGAGACTCGGGAAAGTTTTAGAGCAGGAGTGAAAGTTTATTAAAAAGCTTTAGAGAAGGAACAAAAGGAAGGAAAGCATACTTGGAAGAGACCCAAGTGGGCGACTTGAAGGAGAAAAGTGCAGGGTTTGACCTTTTGAGTTGGGGTTTTATATGCTGGCATACTTCTGGGGTTTTGTGTTCCTTCTCCCCTGATTCTTTCCTTGGGGTGGGCTGTCAGCATGCACAGTGGCCTGCTAGTGCTTGCCAGAGGAGCATGTGCAGTGTACTGACTGGAGTTGCACGCATGTCACCTGAGGCGTTCTTCCCTTACCAGCCGAATGCCCCTAGGAGGTCTTACACCAGTTAAACTCTGCCATCTTGCCTCTTAGTGCGCATGTGCCTACTTGCTCAGCTCCTGAGATTCTACTGGGAAGCCGCTGATCACCAGGTTCAGGTGTTTTCTGTTTATTGGGAAACTGCCTTTCCCTGGTGCTGGCTGTAGCCAATTATTATTTTAGCGAGACAGTTAACAACTGCTTGATCATCACCTGGTGGTCATCTGCCATTCCTGGTTTAGGGTTGCAGGGGGCCCTCTCCTGCCCTCCTCAGGCCTGACCATACCCACCATAACAGCCACTGTACTACACCCTGGGTGACAAAGTAATCCCGTCTCAAAAAAAGCAAAAACCCCCAGTATTACCTAAATGGAACCAGCTAGTATATAATCGGGGATTGGTGTTTTTCACTTAGTGTAATTCCCAATATCCAGTGAAGTTGTTGCACGAATCAATAGTTAATTCATTTGTATTGCCTAGGGGTGCTCCCAGTCATATGATAAGTGCACATTTCCTTTTGTAAGAACCTGTTACATTTTGTTCTAGAGTGGTCCTGCCATTGTACATGCCTGCCAGCAGTGAGTGATCCATTTTCTCTGCATCCAGTATTTGGTGTTATCATTCTTTTCTTTCCCTCCCTTCCTTCCTTCCTTCCTTCCTTCCTTCCTTCCTTCCTTCCTTCCTTCCTTCCTTCCTTCCTTCCTTCCTTCCTTCCTTCCT
>NW_016107537.1:2077628-2117840 GCF_001604975.1 Cebus imitator
AGAGCTGAGGTTTTATTTTGAACAAAAAAAAAAAGCAATTGCATTGTTTTGCAGCTGGAGGCATGGGCAAGGGGGTCCCCAGGCAGTAAACTCCCCACTGGTGGGCTGAGGGCTAGGGCTGAGCCTCAGGTTGGTCTCCTGTTCTCTGTGCTAATCCTTCACAGGAGCCTCCCTCTCGGGCTCTGGGAGGCTCAGGAGGGGCAGGCTGGGAGGGGCTGCCACAGCTGTGTTCACTTGGGCAGGATGTCAGAGGACTCGGACACCAGCTTCCCGTCGCGGGTCTCCATTTTCTTAGCAACTGCAGCCCTGATGGTGCTGGTTTGGCTGAAGGAGCTGGAGCCCACGCCAGAGCCAAGGCTGGAACTTAGGCCGTAGCCGAGGCCAGGGCTTGTGAGGTCCCATAGGCCGAGCTCAGACCACCTGTATAGCAGCTGGTGGTCTTCATATGGATACTCATGTTCTGCATCCCAGACTCCAGATGGCTCTCCTTGCCCTCCAGCAGCTTCCCGTAGGTGACAGGCTTGTCCAGGGCCAGCTTGACGTTCATCAGCTCCTGGTACTCAGGCAGCTGCTACCGTGTCCTGCTTGGCCCGCTGCAGGGTGCCCCCAGCTTGGACAGCTTGGTGTTGGCATCTTTAATGGCCGGCTCCCCACACTGCTCAGCACCTGTGCTGGTGGCCTCCAGGGAAGCCCTTTGGCCTTTGAGGCCCTCAATCTCAGCCTGGAGTCGGCTGATGTTCTGGTTCATCACAGATATCTCAGTCTGTGTGCCGCAGGTCATCCTCTTGCTTCCCAGTCAGTGTCTGCAGCTCCTCAAACTTGATCTGGTACATAGCCTCAGCCCGGCTGCGGTGGGTGATCTCCTCATACTGCACCTTGACCTCAGCGATGATGCTGTCCATGTCCAGGGAGCAGCTGTTGTCCATGGACAGCACCACAGACATGTCTGAGATCCGAGACTGCAGCTCCTGGGTCTCCTCTTCACACAGCGGCTGAGGAAGCTGATCTCGTCAGTCAGTCCTTCCAGGTAAGATTCTAGCTCTACTTTGTTCATGTAAGCTTATCTGCATCCTTCTTCATGAGGACAAATTCATTCTCCATCTCTGTAGGCTTATTGATCTCATCCTCATACTTGTTCTTGGAGTCCTCTACCAGTCTTTGCATATTGCCAAGCTCCACCTCCAGCTTCAGCTTCTCCGGGCCCCGAGTCTTCAACTCTGGAACATGTTGTCCATGTTGCCCTGATCTGTCTGCTACAGCTGCAGGAGGCTCCAGCATCTTGCTCTGCTGCTCCAGAAACCTTACCTTGTCTATGAAGGCGGCAAACTTGTTGAAGCTCTTGATCTGCTCCTTCTCCTGGGTGCGCATGGCCTGGGTGTTGGGGTCCACCTCCAGGTTAAGGGGGCTCAGCAGGCTCTGGGTGACCATTATGGCGGTGACACCTCCCATGCCGCTGGCCCCACCATAGCGTCCACCCAGGCCATGCTGGAAGCTGCTGCTGCCCACTCAGGAGAAGCTCAAGGAGCTGATGCAGGCACTGGGCCCACTCATGCAGGAGTGGCTGCTGAAGGCTTGGGGGCCAGAGGTGGAGACCTTGTAGGACTTCTGGGTCACCCTGATGGACACAGGGGAGGCAGGAGTGGAGGCAGGTGGGCTGAATCAGGCGGAGATTCCAGAAGGAATGGAGAAGCTGCTTCTTGTTATCATTATTTTCTACTTTAACCATATAAGAGTGTGGTTTTAATTGAAATATCTTTTTAATAACATCACACAAATGGCAAATAATGTGTTTATTCTTTGCCCATGTCTTCTCATTATTGGGCCATAATTCTTATAGTTAACAATATTTTATTGGGTAAATGTATTTGCATACTAATACATGTCTTAATTGTCTTTGTATATTCTAAATATAATTTCTTTATCATATACACAGCTTGCAAATATTTTCTCCCATTCTGTATGGTTTTATTTTATTTTTAAGATGAAATCTCACTCTTTTGCCCAGGCTGGAGTGCAGGGTTGCAATCTCAGCTCACTACAACCTCTGCCTCCCAGGTTCAAGCAATTCTCCTGCCTCAGCCTCCTGAGTAGCTGGGATTACAGGCACACACCAACACATCCAGCTAATTTTTGTATTTTTGGTAGAGATGGAGTTTCACCATGTTGGCCAGACTGTTCTCAAACTCCTGACCTCAAGTGTCTGCCCGCCTTGGTCTCTCAAAATGCTGGGATTACAGGCATGAGCCACCGCACCCTGACCTGTATGTTGCTTTTTCACCTGATAGTGTCATTTTGAAACATCGAACGTTTTTAATTTCGATGATGCCCAATTTATCTTTCTTCCCTTTGGTTGTTTGTGCTTTTGTTGTCATATCTAAAAAACCATTGCCTCATCCAAGGCTGCAAAGAGTTTTGCCCATGTTTTCTTCTAAGGGTTGAATAGTTTTAGCTTTTATATTTAGGTCTTTGATCTATTTTGAGTTAATTTTTGCACACAACGTGAAGCAAGTGCTATGGCTTGAACATGTCCCCCAAAGTTCTTGCATTGGAAACTTGATTACCAGTGCAGCAGTGCTGGGAAGTGGGAGGTGTTTGGGTCATGAGGGCTCTGCCCTTATGAAGAGATTAATGCTGTTATCGCAGGAGTGGATTTTCTATAAAAGGACATGCTCAACCCCGCTTTGTCTCTCTCTTGCCTTTCTGCCATGTTAAGATGCAGCAAGAAGGTGCTCAAAGATGTCAGCACCTTGATCTTGGACTTCCCAGCCTCCAGAACTGTTAGGAAATAAATTCTGCTTCATTATAAATTACCCAGTCTCCAGTATTCTGTTACTGCAGCACAAAATGGACAAAGACAGTAGGGATCCAACTTCATTCTTGTGTGGTGGCTATTCAGTCTTCCCAACACCATTTATTGAAGAGCCTGTCTTTCCCCATTAAATGGCATCTTTGTTGAAAATAGTAGGAAAGTTTTTAAACAAACGAAACTGGCTGCCATGTGGAACAGGCTGCTGTGTGAGGTATGAGGGACCTGTTTGGGGGCATGTTAGGTTAAACAGCATCACTCAGGGGCATGGAGAGGCGATTATGATCGTGAGAGACGAGTGGAGGTTTTACTTCATCTCAAAAAGGCTTTCTAATTCCGAGGTGCTGTGTTTTTGGGGGATGGTGGTAGGGATGCATATCTGTGTGTGAGTCAAGTTGAATAAGGGGGTCAGATTGCCTTTCTCTCGCATTTCAGGCAGACCAGCTTTGTTTGTGTTTGTTTTATTTACTGGAGATCAGTGGAGAAATTTGTTTGAAAAAAGGTTTTACTACTAAAAGTAATTTGAAACCCATACATTTCAAGTTGTACTTTGATAAATGAGATAAGTGTCCCTGAGGGCATCAGAGTCTAGTACATGACCACACACAGGGCCACGTGGCAGAGCCCAGCTCCCTTGACAGATGCTCTTTCCACTGGGAGCCTGGGTGCTGGGGACCAGGGACCAAGCCACAGACTCCACCATGGTTCCCTCTGGTTTTTGTCCTGTGAGAGCTGCCCTGCGGGGTCCAGGGCTGAGGGAGATGGAGGCAGCCCTCCTGTCTTCCTCCTTCTGGGCACTGTTCCTGCCCTGGCTGGGCCTGTTCTCCATCCCCAGTTCTAGCTCACTAAGGGATTTTCACTGAAGCCAGGGATGCCTTTTAGCTTGATGGCTAGGTTCCTGCCTCCGACAGTCTTCGGATTTCACACCAACTGAGCTCTCTTCTAGTGAGGTATAAATCATGGAGCGCATGTTGGGGAAGAGGAGAGAAGGGATATTTTTTAGATGGGGTATCACTGTGTTGCCCAACAGTGGTGTGATCACAATTCACTGTAGCTTCAAACTCCTGGCTCAAGAGATCCTTCAGCATCAGCCTCCTGAGTATCTGGGACTATAGGCGCATGCCACTATGCCTGGCTTATTTTATTTTATTTTTGTAGAGATACAGTCTTACTATATTGCCCAGGGTGGCATTGAACTCCTCAGGTCAAGTGATCCTCCTGCCTCAGCCTCCAAAAGTGCTGGGGTTGCAGGCCTGAGACACTGCACCTGGCCTAGTAATTCTTCATAAAGAGTCTTTATAGTCTGAAGCTTTAACTCTTTGAAATGTCTGGGTAGACAGAGGGAGGAAAGGCAAATTTAGCATTGTCACTACCTTGGAACTCCGTAACAGATGTCACAGCTGGGACAAGTCAGCAGCACCCTGTGTGGGGCCCTCATGGAGCTTGAGGGCATGAGAGGGCGTGCTCAGTTAGGGGGAGCTGCTGGGTACCCCACCCCACGTCGTGTATTGCCATAGGTGGGAGATTCATATTTCAGGGGTCCAGGTCTTGTGATGTTCCAAGAGAAGCCTGGACTTTTATGTGAAATGTTCCAAATTTTAAAGTAATGGCAACAAATCAAACATTTTGAAGAGTACTATTTATAAGGCACACAGAACCCAACTGCTGAGACTGGCCAGGGCCTCAGATCTTCTGGAGAGCCACTGGCCAGGGATTCCAGGATGTAGGTGGCAAGTGGCTTGATGGGAACTGCTCTGTCTCCCTTCTCTTCATCAGGCCATGTCTATGCAGGGCTAAGTTGAAGGGTGTCATGCTCTTCCTTTAAAATATTCCCTCTCTACACCTTCCTGTGACTTGAGTGTTAAGTAAGGTTGATGACAACTGCCAGGCTTCTCGAGGTCATTGTGGAACCAAGGGAGGAGAGGCAACCTGTGACCCCTGTTCCTCCCTCCCTTCCTGATGTTGGCTGTCATGGTATCAAGGAAGTGAGTTTGGAGGAAGAGGATATCTTCTATCACGTAAGCTTTTACCTCCATTTGCACTCTTCCTGTGGTGGTGGGACTGCAAAGCTCGTTTGTTTTGCCATAGTGGTAGTGGTGTGGCCACAGTGATGAGGACAAGTGTTCTCTTTCCAGGTCCATGAGAGGGCGTAGTTTTAAGGGCAAGAATTTCCCAGTGCCATGCCTGCCTCCCATCTCTCTTCCTCCGGGAGAGTTAACGGTTTATGTTTGAATTTCACCGGCATTGGGAGAAACTAAAAGTGAGTCACCCCAGTGGAAGTTTAAAGGAACTCCTTTCATTGGCCAGAGGAACTTGGGAAGGTGCGAATTTCTCCCAGGATAAATTCCCCTGCTCCTTCACGCACGCGGGATTTCCAGCTCTCTGGAATCCCCTCCCATACGGTGGGAGCTCCCTTTCACCTCTGGAATTTTCCCCTTTGGGATCCCCTTCCACACTCTTTGTGGAAGTCTTTCTCTTCTTTCCTTCTCTTTTCCCTACGTAAATAAAATCACCTTCTCAACACTTCTTGGGCCCGATATTTACTTTCACCAGCATACGGCTCACCTGCAGTGGTCCCATTGCTTATTCTTTAAGAGGTTGGAGGCCAAGAACCCATAGCATTCTCTCAGGGGGAGCTGTGCCCCACCAGCACCCAAGAAAAAACCCTGCTACAGTGAAAGCCCCAGTGTGGAGCTCTGTGTGCCTTTGTGAGTTTGCCAGTAGGAGGGTGCAGCTGAGCTGTCTCTGGCTGATAACACTGGAAACAGTCTGTGGGTTTCTTCTACTCCCTCTTCATTGACAGAGGTGTGGGAGCTGATAAGAATGCCTCTGTCTCTCCACATCCAGTCCCGCTCTGCATTTTGGTATCTGCTGTTGATCCACCAGGCTATTTCTATGGGTGGTGGTGTCGGTGGTAGGATGTTGGCTGTTCTACACTGTACTCTTTCCATGGAGGGTTTGCTTCTGCAAGCCTAGGAGAGGGTCGGGATGATACCGCGTGACCCTTTGAAGAACACAGTAGGGATTCTAGGGTTGTTTGTGGAATGGATGAATGAATACCAGTTCATGTTCAAAACATGTCATTGCTGTTATTGCTGCATGTTGACAAGGCCACCAAGTCTCCTGAAACACATCACCTGTCTTGGGGAGGAGTGGTGGGTAAGACGGTGTCCCCCTGTGCTCTCTGCTGACTAGGTCATATACGATTACTGCAATTAGAGGGGACCTTGTCATGGTTACACCATCAGCAACAGAGGGAGAATGACAATCTCACGTAGGTCCATCGGAGGATGAATGGAAGAGCCAATCCTACAGGACTTGCTGCTTTTCCCAGAGTGAGTCTGACACTACCCTGCGCTGGGAGGCAGCATATACCCCAAAGACCATTAGATCAGGAGCCAGGTTCCCCAGATGCAAGTCATCCTGATTAATCTGAGTAAACTTTGGACAAGGCAGATAACCCCTAGGATCCCAAAGATTCGGTAAGCTAAACATGAAGATATCCCTGTGCACCACACAGCAGTACATAAATATACCATTGCCCCAGCAGGGATTAATGAGTTAATGACATCAAGTAAAGGTGTAGATGAAGGGCAGGGTCACAGCTCCTACCAGAAGGATCAAATTTATCCCTCTGTCTTAAAGCTATAGGCGAGATGTAAAATCTTGTTCTGGAATATGCCCAAGGACCCAGCACAATACTATGAATCCATTTCTTGGAAACACCAGCAATAGATAGATGGTGTAAGCCAGATGCCTTGGCAAGGTTTGAGAACTATTTTAGATTGTGAATGGCGATATGGCAAATTTACCTAAGCAGTATTAAGAGCAGGGAAAAGAATTCCACTCCACAGAAAAGGATTCTAACCCCTACATAGTATAGCTCCCTACAGAGACTCCTCATAGGGTATTGTCCTCTCCTGTGGCCATGCATTCCTTGCATGCTGCTCTAAGATGGCTGGAGATCATGGAGGAGCTTATAGTGATGAGTTGGCATGTGGCAGGTTTGGGGAAAACCTGTTTAATGATTCTCCAGAGTCTTAAATTACCCCTCCTCTCTCCCTACTCCACTTCACCTTGGTGCATCTGAGACTAACATCTGTTAATGTATGATCCCTAGAGTGAGGATGAGAGTTAAGAGGAGTGAATATATATTTCCTCCCTCCCCTCTCCTCCCCTCCACTCCCTCCCTTCCTTCCTTCCTTCCTTCCTTCCTTTCCTTCCTTCCTTCCTTCCGTCCCTCCTTCCTTCCTCCTTTGCTTTCATTTCCTTTTCTCTTTTCTTTCCTTTTTTCTTTTTCTTTCATTCATTCTTTCTTTCTCTCTTTTCCTCTCTTTCTGTCTTTTTCTTTCTTCTTTCTCTTTCTTTCCTTTTTTCTCTCTCCTCCTCTCCTCCCCTCCTTCCCTTCCTTCCTTCATTCCTTTCCTTTTCTCTTTTCTTAGTTTCTTTCCTTTTTTCTTTTCTTTCTTCTTCTTCTTCTTCTTCTTCTTCTTCTTTTCTTTCTTTCTCTTTCTTTCCTTTTTTTCTCTCTCCTCCTCTCCTCCCCTCTCTTCCCCTCCCCTTTCCTCCCCTCCTCTCCTCTCCCTTCCCCTTTCTTTTTATTTCCTTCTCTCACCACATTGCCCAGGCTACAGTGCAGGAACCTAGATTCAAAGACACAATTATAGTACACTGCAGTCTTGAACTGCTGGCCTCAAGTAATCCTCCCACCTCAGCCTCCTGAGTAGGCCACCATGCCCAGCTTGAGGAGTGATACTTTGTCTTGTGCGTCCTCTGTCTTGCCTTTCCACTTAGCTATGCCAGGGCTAGAGTTCTTTTTTTTTTTTTTTTTTTGAAACAGAGTCTTGCTTTGTTGCCCAGGCTGCAGTGGTACCATCTCAGCTCACTGCAACCTCCACCTCCTGGGTTCAAGCAATTCTCAGTCTCCCAAGTAGCTGGGATTAAAGGGGCATGCCACCATGACCAGCTAATTTTTGTATTTTTGGTAGAGATGGGGTTTCACCATGTTGGCCAGGCTGGTCTTGAGAGAGTTTCCAATGTAGAATTATCACAGTTTTGGCTTTGAGAAAGAACTTGGTATTATTGTAGGTATTTTGGGAACACTTAGATAATATTTTCTATTACATCTCTTGAGAGGGGTTGGTTATTTAGTGACCTGTATTAAGACATTATAATATAAATTTAAAAAATGATGTATCAATTTCATTGGTAAGTTTCTTCTTTTCTTTAGCAGAAAAGAGCTAAGAATGTGCATTTATGCAAAAGAACTTGTCAAATGCTTTTTTTTTTTGCCATCAGTTAATATAATCATGTAATTTTTCCTCCTTAGTCTGTTGATATGGCGAACTACATTGATTGCTTTTCAAATTTTGAATCAGCCTTATATCCCTGGATATTCAATAACTTAGTCATGGTGTATAATTAAGGAAAAATATATATTGCTGAATTCTATTTGTTGACATTTTGTTAAGTATTTTTATATCTATCTTCATGACAAATATTGTCTGTAATTTTTAAAATACTGTTTTTATCTGGTTTTGGTATGAGGGTAATATTAGTTTCATAAAATAAATTAGGAAGTATTGCCTGATTTTTATTTTTGTAAGAGATTTTGTAAAATTGGTGTTTAAACTGTTCAAAACACTTGTCAGAATTCTAGAGGGAAATTATCTGAACCTAGAGATTTCTTTTTTGTGAGTCTTAAAATTTCAAATTCAATTACTTTAATTCAAATTATCGATTTCATCTTGAGTGTGTTTTGGCACTTTATAAGTTTCAAGGAATTGGTCCATTTAATCTGAGTTGACAAATTTATGTTTGTAGAGTTGTTTATAGTATTCCCTTATAATTTTAATGTTTGCCATATCGATATATTTATTCCCTCTTTCATTCATGATATTGGTAATTTGTGTCTTTCTGTTTTCTTTGTTAGACTTGCTAGCGGTTTATTGATTTTATTAATCTGTTAAAATAACTCTTTGTTTCATTGATTCTCTACTATGTTTCTGGTTTCAATTATATTAATTTCTGCTATTTATTATTTCCTTCCTTCTTTCTATTTTGGTTTTCTTTATTTATTTTAGAGACAGGGTCTTGCTCTGTCATCTAGGATGGAGTACATGATTATAGCTCATCGTAACCTTGAACTCCTGGGCTGAAGCAATCCTCCCACTTCATCCTCCTGAGTAGCTAGGACTACAGGTGCATGCTGCCACACCTGGCTAATGTTCTTTATTTTTTGATGGAGTCTTGCTGTGTTGCCCAGTTGATCCCAAACTCCTGGACTCAAGCAATTGTCCCCGCTCTGCCTCCCAAATCACTGGGATTATAGGTATGAGACAGCTTGCCTGGCCTCTTTTAGTTTTATTTTGATCTTTTTCTAATTTTAAAAGTGGAAACTCTGATTATTGATTTGATACTTCTTTTCTGATGTAAGCATTTAATGCTGTGGGTTTTCCTCTTAGCACTGCTTTAGGTGCATTTCACAACATTTTATGTTATAGTGTCATTTTCATTCTGTTCTATGTATTTTAAAAATTTTCTGAGAAATTGAGGACTTTCTTTTTGACCCATTGATTACTTATAATTGTGTTGTATATTTTCAAAGAATTTGAAGATTTTTTATATGTCTTTCTCTTTTGATTTCTAGTTTGATTCCATTATGGTGAGAAAATAATACACTGTGTGATTTCAATTTTAATTTTGTTTAGATTTGTTTTATGGCCCTGGATATAGTCTATCTCAATAAATGTTTTGTGGGAACTTGAAAAGATAATGTGTGCTGTCTGATGTCACTGGGGGAATGTTCTGCAAATCTCAATTGAATCTTTTCATTGACAGTATTTTTGTGTTCTTACAAATTCTTGCTGATTTTCTGCCTAGTTGTTCTATCAGTTGTTGAGAGAGAGTGTTGAAGTTTCCAAGTATAATATGATTTTTCTCTTTTTCCTTTTGGTTCCATCAGTTTTTGCTTTACATATTTTGCAGCTCTGTTATTTGGTGCATGTACATTTAAGATTGCTATGTCTTCCTGGTAGATTGACTCTTATTATGTAATGTTCCTTTATGTCTCTGATAATCTTTTTGCTCTACTTTATCTGAAATTAATATAGCCACTCCTGCTTTGTTTTGACTGATGTTTATATGGTAACTTAGTATATATTTTTTCATTTGCATATGTTTTACTTATATTCTTATATTTGAAGTTAATTTTATATGACTAGCATATATTTGGGTCATGATTTTTAATCTACTCTGCCAGTTTCTGTTTTTTAATAGGTCTATTTAGACTATTTACATTTAATGTAAATATTGATATAGTAAGGCTAAGTCTGCCATTTTATTTACCTACCTGCTTGCTTGTGTGTTTATCTCTTTGTTTTTTGTTACTCTGTTTTATCTTCCTTGTTTTTCTGTGGATTGCTTGAAAATATTTTATAATTCCATTTTGAGTTATAGTATTTTTTAAGTGTATTTCTTTGTATCAATTTTTTAGTGGTTGCTCTAGGTGTTACATTCTGTATAGGTAACTCAGCAAAGTCTATTTGAGTTGATGTTTTTATCAGATTGAATAAAGTATAGAAACTTCATCTCCCTTTAGGTCCCTTTACCCTATCATATTTTTAATATAATTCTCTTAAATAGTTTCTTTCTATATATTGAGAAGTATATTAGACAGTGCTATAATTTTTGCATCAACCATCATAGTTTAGAACACTTGAGAAGCTAAGTGTAGCATGTATTTATCTATATATTTTCTCTTTTTGTCCTTTCTTCCTTTCTGCTGTTAGAAGTTTCTTTCTATCATCATTTCCTTTCCATCTGAAGAAATTTCCTTTGTTATTCTTTTAGGGTAGCTCTGCTGGCAATAAATCCCATTTATTTTCCTTTATTTGACAATATGTTGATTTCCCCTGCATTCCTAAAGGATATTTGTGCTAGATATAGAATCAGGGGTTGGTAGGTCTTTTCTTTCATTACTTGAAAAAAATCTGTCACCTCCTCTGATCTCTGTTGTTTCTGATGAGAAACACATTGTCATTTGAATTGTTTTCCTCTTTTAGGTAAAATGTCATTTTATTGTTTTCAAGATTTCTTTCTTTGGTTTCAGAAGTGTGATTATAATATGTCTTCACATGGATTCTGGAGTTTGGGGTTTGGAATTTTCTCAGCTACTCGAATCTGTAGCTTTATATCCTTTGCCAAATTTGTCATTTTTCAACCATTGTTTCTTTGAATACTTTTTAAGCCCCATACTCTTTTCCTCTTTTTCTTGGTCTTTGATCATGCAAATGCTAGACCTTTTAAAAATAATCCCACAGATCCCTGAAGCTCTTTCCCCTTACCTTAGTATGTATTCTTTTTCTTGCTTAGATTGAGTACCTTTTATTTTTCCATATTCAAGTCCATTGATTCTTTTCTCTATCCTCTTCTTTCTGCTCTTTAGTCATATTGCTAAAATATTTATTTTGTTTATTGTATTTTTTTCAATTCTGAAATTTCTATTTGGTTCTTTTAAATACCTTTTTTTACTGAGACTTTTTAATTCTTTCATGTGTTTCAAGCATTTTCATAAGTGCTCACTGAAGGTCTTCTACTTTAGCAAGTGTCCTCTGACATTCTGTTGGCAGAGGGGAAGAGGGCATTGCCTTCTTAATGCCAGATGGGAGTGGAAGTCCAGGTTACCCACTTGGCAGCATTGACACCTACACAGGGAAGGGGTTCCTTGTTACTGCTAGGTGGAGTTCAGAGTCTAAGATTTCCATGTAGCTTTCACCAACACTACTGAGGGGGAGGGGCATGCTTTATTATTACCAGGCATGAATGAAATTCTTGGATCTCATCTGGCTTTGTTCAACACCATCCTGGCTAGAATGGGATGGGTAGGGTACTTGTTGCAGCCAGGAGAGGGAGCAAGTCTAGATTCTCCTCTCAACCTTTGCTAACAATTGTGGGGCTGGAGTCACATTTTTTTTCATGGCATTTGGCTAGGGGTGCTTGGTTTATAGACAAAAGTTTTCTGCTTTGTTAGGCTGACCTTTTTCTGGTCCTTTGGTTAGGGAGATCAAGCTTTTCTTGGGGCCTTTGTTTGGTCTGTGCCTGTTGGTATTTCTTGGTTGCTGGCTTCTCTGGCACCCAGTTTGAGACATAAAGAAGCCAGGGGCAGTGGCTCACACCTGTAATTCCAGCACTTTGAGAGGCCAAAGTGGGCTGATCACTTGAGGTCAGGAGTTCAAGACCAGTCTGGCCAACATGGTGAAACCCTGTCTCTAATATAGATACAAAAATTAGTTGGGCATGGTGGCAGGCACCTGTAATCCCACCTACTAGGAAGGCTGAGGTAGGAAAATCACTTGAATTCAGGAGGTGGAGGTTGCAGTGAGCTGAGATCGCATCACTGCTGTGCTCCAGCCTGGGCGATGGAGTGAGTGAGACTCTGTCTAAAAAAAGAAAGAAGCCACTTAGAGAACTTATGACCATGTTATTCATTTCTTTTTTTTTCCCCATTTATTTATTTTATTGCATTTTAGTTTTTGGGGTACATGTGAAGAACATGCAAAATTGTTGCATAGGAACACACATGGCAGTGTGATTTGCTGCCTTCCTCCCCATCACCTACATCTGGCATCTCTCCCCTTGCTATCTCTCCCCAGCTCCCCACCCCCCAGTGTCCCTCCCCTATTTCCCCCCAACTGACCCCAGTGTGTAGTGCTCCCCTCCCTGTGTCCATGTGTTCTCATTGTTCAACACCCGCCTATGAGTGAGAACATGCGGTGTTTGATCTTCTGCTCTTCTGTCAGTTTGCTGAGAATGATGGTTTCCAGGTTCATCCATGTCCCTACAAAGGACCCAAACTCATCGTTTTTGATGGCTGCATAATATTCTGTAGTGTATATGTGCCACATTTTCCCTATCCAGTCTATCATCGATGGGCATTTGGGTTGCTTCCAGGTCTTTGCTATTGTAAACAGTGCTGCAATGAACATTCGTTTTTTTGTATTTTTAGTAGAGACGGGGTTTCACCATGTTGACCAGGATGGTCTCGATCTCTTGACCTCGTGATCCACCCGCCTCAGCCTCCCAAAGTGCTGGGATTACAGGCTTGAGCCACCTCGCCCAGCCTGTTATTCATTTCTTATGTCCTGAGATTCTTATTCACTTTGTCTTCTTTCCATATTTTAAAGTCTTTCATCCTTCATATATAATGTCCAGTGTTTTCACAGCACTTAGAAGAAGGAATAGAGAGAAATTTATCTACTCCATCTTGTCCATAACCAGCAGTTCAAGAAAGTAATTTTATTTTGCCATTAAATTTTGAGTGTCTAGAGGCCATTGCTGTTCACAAACTTTATTCAACAGAGGGAGTGTTTACCCTGAAAGCTGCATTTATATAAAAAATAAGGTGCCAACAAATTAGGAAGAAAAATGCAAACTGAGAGTATGTGATAACTTCATATACACTCCCTTTCTCTTTTATTTGTTCGCTATTATCCCTAAAAGTTATGAGAATAGAGAATGACACTAATAATGTTCTGACAGTCCTTGGAATTGTAAGAGAATATAAGACATCCCTCTCTCTTTTATTTTAAGAAAGCAGGGAATACTGCTCAGCAATAAAAAGAGATGACTTGGGTGGATCTCCAGGGAATCATTCTGGGTAAAAAAGTTTCTGAAAGTTATATACTGCATGATTCCATTTACATAGCATTATTGAAGTGACAAATTTATGGAGATGGAGAACAGACTTGTAGCTGCCCATTTAGAAAAGAGAATAGGGAGAGGGATGGCTGTGGCTGTAAAAGAAATAGCATGAGGATTCCTTGTGCTGTGCTATCTGTGGTGGTGGTCATACAAATCTACACACAATAAAACTGCATACACACACACACACACACACACATACACCTACACACACACCCCACTGGCGTGCATGTAAAAGTGGTGAAATATCAATAGATGAATGGATTGTACCAATGGCAATTTTGTGGTTGAGGCCAGACACTACCCAGAGACTTCACTGACTCTTCCCCTGCTGGTGATATTGTACTATAGTCCTGCAAGTTTTCACCACTGGGGAAACTGGGCAAAGGGTGTATGGGAGTCTCTAGTATTTCTTTTAACTGTATGTGTCAGTCTACAGTGAATTCAAAAGAAAAAAAGTTTTAAAAAGCAAAGCAAAGCATTTTGCTATTTTGTACTTTCTTCCCCTGCAGACTGCCCTACTCACTTCC
Organism: Cebus imitator; assembly: GCF_001604975.1. Lineage (NCBI taxonomy): Eukaryota > Metazoa > Chordata > Mammalia > Primates > Cebidae > Cebus > Cebus imitator. Next base: position 2,091,666 of record NW_016107537.1, read on the forward strand.
TTGGTGCAAACAAAGAGGAAATTGACAGTCTAATGTGGCTTCTGCTTAATAGTCTCTTGTGTGCACAGAGAACCTGTTTTCCCAGTTGTATAAGAGTCGATTGTTCTTTTCCCCATGAGCTATTGTTTGGGCTTTGAGTAGTGAGGTGCAACGTAGTCCTATTCTGGAGTTACAACTGGGAGACTCTGACTTATGTAGGCACAATTGCTTTCCAGTGGTGTGCTTAATGCCCTCTGAATAATCCAGGTTATTTCCTCTGCACAGTCTTGAGGCTGCCTCCATGGAGACTGGCTCTGTACAAAGATGCCAAAGACCAGACACTCCCCAGAGACCTCTGGGGCCCCTCCCCTATTGAGGGACAGCAGAAGAGATATGAGCCTTTTGTGGAGGCTGACATCGCATGCAGACTTTGGCCTCAAGTCTTTGTCATGTGCCAAGTACAGAAGGAATACCATGAACTAGAAAGCTTTTGTGAGTTTAAGTAGGAGAAAAAAAATTAAGCCAGATTTGTAGGATGATTTATGTTTTTTCAAGTGTGTTCCCATCTCTAAAGGTAAACCACAGCACCCACCCATTGGGGCAGGTAGATGAGGTGATCCTGCACTAGTGAATTGCAGCATCTGACTTTCATAGAGAATGGTTTTCTTTGTAGAAACTGAGATACAAAAAAATGGATGCAGTTATGGGAACTTTGATATGAGATGCAAAATATCTCGGTAGAAAGCAGATAAATTGCCCTGATTTATGTATTTTACTGTAAAGTCGATATAATTCCTAGGTAAAATGCACAGAATTTCTCAATTTTCATGTATGAAATGTCTCATTCTCAAATGTCAGTAAGGGCCAGAAGAAAATGTGAATATAAGGAGTTAAATGCAAATATGAGGAGTTGGTGGATAAATAATAACAAAGCATGGGGCATCCTCAATAAACTGGAGATCTTGGGTTCAATATGAAAGTTTTCAAATTCAGTTTTAAAACATGGTGATGGCTGGATAATCACATCTGACCACAAATGGTTAGCAGCTGCTTCAGTATAAGTTGTGTTTGGCTTTTCTATATTATGAACCCAGAAATTAAGCTTTTCTGTATATAACAAAAGCACAAATATCAATGGCTTAAATAAGATTAGGTCATCTGGTTCTTGTTAGGATGTAGAAAGACACAAACACTTTTCTCCCATGGTGATGACAAGAATGAGCCGTATTAAAATCATATGTCTCATGGGGCTTTCAAAGATGGGAAGATATAAGGAAGCTCTGATGAACTGAATTGCAGAGGGTGCACCCTCTGTAGGTGAGCAGGGACCCTGGAGCTCTCTGGGGCAAGTACCTGAATGAGTCCAGGCAGGAAAAGAAGCAGCTGCCTACAGGTAGGAGGCTTTTCAGGGCTAAGAAGGAGGATTGTGCGTCAGGGGCCACATGTGGGTCTGGAGGAATTCCAAATACAAAAATCCATCTCTCTGCCCAACAACTCTCTTCCTTCCCTAGAATTTTGCTGGGAAAGTGGCATTAGAGAAGGGGTTGGTAGCAGGGAGAATACAGACACCCTTACAAATCTGTGAGGCTTGGGTTCTGGTGCCCTGCAGAGGGTAAACCTAAAGGTGAATCCAAACCATCTGAAACAATAACTACTCCCCAGCTTCCAAACACGAAGAAAAGATAAGAGCACTTTAATTACAGTGATGCAAGAGGCTGGGGTTTGGCTACCAGAGTTTCTTACATTAGATGTAAAGTGGTATGATATGAATTCAAGGTAGAGATTGCCAGACTGGATAAAAAAACAAGACCCAACCATATAGTATTTACAAAGACACACTTTAAATATGACACAGATACATTGAAAGTAAATGGATAGAAAAGGAAAAACATGGTTACGTCCAGACTCAATGTGAGAAGGAACTCACAAAGGCGTGGCTGATTTTGGCATTGGGAAATGTGACTCATTAGCATTGGGGCATGGGCCATTGGCACTGGGCCACATGGACCATTGGCACAGGGAGGTATGGCTCATTGGCACTGGGAAGCATGGATCATTGCTGGGAACCCTGGCTCACTGCACTGGGAGACGTGGACCATTGACTGAGAGGTTCAGCTCATTGCCCTGGGAGTGTGGACCATTGCAGTGGGAGGCAGGCAAGAACCATTACACTGGGAAGTGCAGCTCATTGCCCTGGGAGGTGTGGCTTGTTGGCACTGGGAGGTAAGGACCATTGCACCAGGAAGAATGGACCATTGCACTGGGAGGTGCAGCTCATTGCCCTGGGAGGTGTGGACCACTGCACTGGGAGATGTGGGTCATCACAGGACCGTTGCCCTGGGAAGTGTGGACCACTGCACTGGGAGGTGTGGGTCATCACAGGACCGTTGCCCTGGGAGGTGCAGCTCATTGCCCTGAGAGGTGTGAATTATTGAACCGAAATGTGTGGACCATTGCGTGGGAGGTGTGGGCTACTGGGGGCCATGTGGCATTTGAAGTATCATAGCAGAACGGGTCTGGGAAAGAGAATTCTGGGCTCAGAGAGTCTTCTATTCTTTCTTGCTTCCTCCTCTGGAATTGGCTGCCTGTTCTTCCCCAAAGGAAGCTGAGGAATGTCTGTAGCAGGCAGGCTGTGTGGGGACCTCTGGACCACAAAGGCCTGTCTCTTTCTGTGACTATGTAGGCCTGGTGGGGTGTTCTGCTCTGTGGAGAGAACATGGCTGTGGTCTTTACCAGCCCTCCATTCCTCCTCTGCTCATAGACCTGTAAGAGAAAACACAAAGCCCTTCTACCTAAAATGAAGATGTGTTGCTTCATTTTAGATAGAAGGGCTTTGAGGACTGGAGAATGCCTAGGGAGAAACAGGTGATCAAGATATACTATTGTTTCAGGATGTAATTGTAAAAAAATTTGGGCACCGAATATGAATTCAGGAATCCTTGGTCCCTGTACCAAGGCAGCCAAACTCCTGCACAATGTGGGAGCAACCCCTGGCGTTGGTGGGAGGCCTGGCTGATGCATGATGGGTCTGAAAAAACCTCTCAGGCTTTGCCAGGTGTGTGTCAGGCACTGATGGCAGCATTTGAACCAGCCTAGGTTGGCTTAGCACACCCTCTAGTGGGGGCAGGTCTAAAGAGCAGAATGCCAGCATCCTTGCCTCAGGGCAGAGATGATGCTGAACATGCACACCACATCAAAGGACAAACACACTTAAGGGACTTGTATTTAGCAATTATTGTGATTAGTCTGTTCTCACGCTGCTATAAGGACATACCTGAGACTGGGTAATTTATAAAGGAGTTTCAATAGAGTCACAATTCCACATGGTTGCGGAGCCCTCAGAATCATGGTGGAAAGCAAAGGGGCATGTCTTACATGGCTGTGCAGGGGAACTACCTTTTATAAAACCATCAGCTCTCGTGAAACTTATTCACTATTGCAAGAATAGCAGGGGAAAAACCTGCCCCCACGGTCAATTACCTCTCACCAGGTCCCTCCCACGACATGTGGGGTTTATGGGAGCTACAATTCAAGATGAGATTCCGGTGGGGGTGCAGTCAAACCATATCGGTCATCATCTTAAATTATTAGTATAATGGAATTTATTTATGTCTGTTGTAAAACAGGCCAGTCGCTTAGCTATTTCATGGGGGTTTTGAGGAATTACCATCATAACTTATGGGAGAGTTTCAGTAAATGGTTACATAAGTATGAGGAATTTTAGTGTTTTCATTAGAAATAATGCGTGGAATTTATAGGACAATTTGTTAAGAAGCTCAAGTGTATGTGTGGTCATTGATTAATCCAGGGCCACTTCTCTTTTAGAGAAGTTGGTAACCATTTTTGATTGCTGTCAATAGAGATTGGGTCCATGGTAAGCCTCCCTCCTTGGAGGGCCTTTTGGTGATCGGATGGTCAGGTGAGGAAGGGCCATAATCCTGCGCCTCCTAATTCTGAATTACATTTATTGGGCCATGCAGTCTGGTTAAGTGCCTGAGTTTATGTAAGGGAAATGAATTCCATTTCTACATGCTGGGTTCTTATCAGAGCAGAAAAATGAACTCACACTACACTGACAGGTAAATGTCACCCATATGAACAAGACACCATCTTCAATATGGCATGAAGGGGACAGAGCGTGTTTAGATGAAGCAGGCTGGTGCAGACCTCTGGGGTCGACCACAGCTGGCACTAAAACTCAGTGAGGCTGTGGCGAGAGGGATGGAGGGGATGTGGGAGGCGACTACGCCTGGAACCTCTCCTGACCTGCCCCAGTTCTTCCCAAGCCTCTCCTTGGGAATAATTGGGGGCAGGTCAGGGGAGGTTCCAGGCAGAGTCAGAGGCAGCTGGACTGGGGTGGGGAAAGCTGCTCTTGCCCTCCCTGTGAGTCTCAGGGTCAGGGTCACTGCCCTGCTTTTCTGCTTCCAGATGAGATGGAGTAGCAGGGATTGCGTTTATCCTTCCACCTGGCATCATTAACACAGGACAAAAGAGATGGGGGAAAAACAACAAAGCAAAACAGCTGCCATAAGACAGCACAGAGCTGTGGTCCCTGAGGGGCAGACAAATGAGAGGAGTGCTAGGATTTGCCCGGAGGTCGTGGCCTGGATGCTTTCCAAGTTGTGGCCCATGGATGTGGCTGCTGACATGGTGGGGTCCCTTCTGGGAAAGCACTTTGTCAGTGAACAGCAACATTCTTTTCTGATTTTTCTAGTACCATGCATTGTTTTCTCCCATTGTCCGAAAAAGGAGGCAAGAATTCAGTGTGCCACGGTCTTCCTGCGGCATCGCTCAGTGGCATACTTGAACCTTGCTTTTGTGTTTTTGTTGCTGGCTGAGTCAGTGAGTGTGCTGTGGTGTACCTCCAGCATTTGTGGAGCTTTTCAGCACCCTCTTCACAGTTTGAAAACACTCCGCAGTGTACATCCTGCCTTCTAATGAACCTCCAAATGTTCCATTTCACAGCTGTCCTTGCTTTTGAGGTACAAATATATGATTTAGTCCAGTGATCATAGACACTCACTCAAGGCTTTCGTTCTGAGCAATTCCCGTCACTGGGGCAGATTGCGGTAGAGTGGCAGGGGCAGGGGCAGGGGGAGGGGCTGACAGCCATAGCAGTGGTGTCCTCCACACGGGGCCAGAGCAGCTGCCCCTCACTGCATTAGTCCTATGGTGTGGCATTGGGGGTCTCTTTCTCCAGCATTCAGTGATTTGGTATGCTATCTTTTTTCCTTTTTTAATCAGCTTTTCATTATCTCTACTCACAAGTTATTACAATATTAATATTTATCAGTTTAATGTTACACATATGATAAAAACAGATGATTAAAAAGTATATTAACAATAAGAACCTTATTTTGTATAACTGAATTACTGAATATGCAGCCTCTTGCAATAATAACTTAGTGGACCCAACTCTACCCTCTGAATGGACCAATTTTATGATTCTCGTAAAACGTTTTGAGTTGGATATAGTTTCTTGTTGCGTCTTTCTGTGATCCAAGACTTAAGAATGAATCCCTGGGAATCAGCAATTGGAACCAGACCTCCCAGGATCAAAGAGGACAGGAGTGGGAGAAAGGACACGGGACATGACCCCCGCAGTCTCCAGCACCGCACCGTATGTCTGACTTCAGAGCATCCAGGCACTCAGGTCAAGTGCGCAGCCATGTCTCTATCCTGTCACCTCAAGTGCCTGCAACTGTGACAGTTAACAGGATATGGGAGAGAGGAGGCATATCATGGAGGAACGAATCAATCCCAATAATTATGCAGACATTTCTGAAATTTCAATACCAAGGACTAACTTCTAAAATACAAGTGTATAGACAGAGCCATAGAGCTAGCTAATAACTGAAATGCATGTACAATACACTGAAGGAGCTCCTGTGCTTACAAAACCACATATGTCTCATTTATCTCTAATTTTAAAATAATTCATTCCCTTGCTGGGTATGCAAGTGAGCGGTGGAGAAAGTGGTGCATCTGCAATGCTGGCTGGGGCTAAGGATTTCAATGCTTCCAAGCTTCGATTGTGCAAATTCTAGTTGTGGTTGAGGATCGTCTCCAACAGTTTTTTGAGTTATTCCTTAAACTCTTTCTTTTTCTACTATGTTTTCATGAATAATTCTTGAATCCATATTTATATCTAGGCCAAGTCTTCTTTCCTGTAGAAGTGTTGTAGAGTTGCAAGTTTTATTTATTTATTTAGAGATAGGTTTGCTCTTTCACCCAGGCTAGAGTGAAGTGGTATGATCGCGGCTCACTAAAACCTCTGCTCCCTGTGTTCAAGTGATTTTCCTGCCTCAGGCTCCCAAACAGCTGGGATTATAGGTGTCTGCCACCATACCCAGCTAATTTTTGTATTTTTAGTGGAGACGGGGTTTCACCATGTTGGCCAGGCTGATCTCGAACTCCTGACCTCAGGCGATCCACCCGCCTTGGCTGGGATTACAAGCGTGAGCCACTGCACCCGGCCAAGTTGTGAGCTTCAAAGATCTGATTATACTGTTTAAAAACAATAACCTTGAGAGTTCAGATGTCAGCTTCGAAGGTCCATTCTCAGAATCTGATGGTGTCTGCTAGCAATTGTCAGTGCCTGACCCGGAAGTGGTCTGTGGCACCTCAGCTTGGAGGAAGAAGTGAAGGCGCATGCAGTCTGGGAGGGAGACACCACGTAGGCAGGTTTGTGTGTACTGGTTTTGGTTTGCGCGTACTGGTTTTGGTTTGCGCGTACTGGTTTTGGTTTGCGTGTACTGGTTTTGGTTTCGTGTACTCGTTTGGGTTTGTGTGTACTGGTTTGGGTTTGTGTGTACTGGTTTGGGTTTGCGTACCGTGTCCTCAGGCAATTCTAATCCAGACTGCATTTTCTTCAGTGTCTCTGAAGCTGTCACATTTTTAAGTGGTGGCCGAAGAATTTTCTTAAATGAATTTTTAAGTTGTTTCATATTAAAAAGGTCAACATCTTCACCTGGTCCTTTAGTCATCTGGAAAACATCCCAAACTTTCTTGTGCTGACGAAATTGAGTGTAAACTGTTTCTCAAAGGGCTGCGTCATAGGGACTTGCATGCTTCTCCTCACACAGCAGAACCAAGTGCTGAATGGCAGATTCCTTTCTCTGCTGGAAATTTACAGTCTGCAGTTGATTTTCAGGCAAAAAATCCCAGGCTTTTAGGGTTGTTGTCATTTCCATCATGGGTCTCTCTCTCTCTTTTTCTTTCTTCTTTTTCTCCTTTCTTTCTTTCTTCTTTTTCCTCTTTTCTTCCTTTTCTCCTTCTTTCCCTTCCCTCCCTTCCTCTTCTCTCCCCTTCCTTCCTTTTTCTTTCTTTCTTCCTTTCTCTTTCTTTCTTTTCCTTACTTCCTTCCTTTCTTTTTCTTTTCTTTCTTTTTCCCCCTTCCTTCCTTCTTCTCTTTTTTCTCCCTTCATTCTTTCTTTCCATCCCTCCCTCCCTCCCTCCCTTCCTTCTTCTCCTCTCTCTTTTTCTCTCCCTACTTTCTTTTCTTCCCTCCCTCCCTCCCTCCCTCCCTTCCTTCCTTCCTTCCTTCCTTCCTTCCTTCCTTCCTTCCTTCCTTCCTTCCTTCCTTCCTTCCTTTTGTGACAGGGTCTTGTTCTGTGGCTCGGGCTGGGGTGCAGTGGTGAGATCTTGGCTCACTGTGACCTTGACCTCCTGGGTTCAATCAATCCTCTCACCTCAGCCTCCTGCGTAACTGGGGCTATAAGTGTGCACCACCATGCCTGGCTAATTTTATTTTTTGTAGAGTCAGGGTCTCACTGTGTTGCCCAGGCTGGCCTTGACCTCCTTGGCTCAAACAGTCTTCCTGCCTTGGCCTCCCAAAGTCCTGGGATTACAGGAGTGAGCCACCACACCCAGCCATGGGAATGTTTGAAGTGATCCTCTTAATAAACTCAGCAGCAGTCTCATCCATCTCTCTGTCATGGCCCTTGTCTTCAGCAACCTCTCTCCTCCTGTATGCTATCTTTGTCCTGTAATAATCGTTCACTCCTTAAACTTGGTAGAGGGGATTCTGTTGTCTATAACCCTCACCAGTGCATTTGTATTTAGCTGTTAGAAAGAAAAATCCTTTTGGCTGGGCATGGTAGCTCACACCTGTAATCCCAGCACTTTGGGAGGCCAAGGCGGGCAGATCACCTGAGGCCAGGAGTTAGAGACCAGACTGGCCAACATGGTGAAACCTCATCTCTAATTAAAATATATAAAAAACTTAGCTGGCCATGGTGGTGCACTCCTGTAATCCCAGCTATTCAGGAGACTGAGGCAGGAGAATTGCTTGAACCTGGGAGGTGGAGATTGCAGTGAGCCGAGATCACGCCATTGCACTCCAGCCTGGCGACAGAGTGAGGCTACATCTAAAAAAAAAAAAAAGAAAAAAAGAAAAGGAAAAAAGGAAAGCCCCCAGTGAATGCAACTAACAGGAGGCACAGGGGAGGTGGTCCAGGGTGGATGATTCAGCCGTTCAGCGGCTTCGTGAAGAAGCCAATTCCTTCCATCTTTCTACTCATCGTTCTGCAGCTTCTTCCCCTTTGCGATCTGGAGGTGGATTCCATCTTTAGTCTTCCAGCATCTCTTCTTTTCCCTGTGGTGCTCAGCAGGCTGCAGAGGGTAGCTCTGATGTTGGCCAGAAATGGAACTGATGAGGTCAGGAGACACAAATCCATTCAGAGGAGGTGGCTTCTCCTTGGAAGGAGAATGTCCCTTTTTATATCTGTGAGAAACAGCCAGGAGAGAAGGAAGCCAAGGCCTTTCTCCTTTTTTGTCCCATGCCAGTGCCCGCTTTGGCTATGAGGAGCAGGTCTTTCTCCCTTCAGTACTGTGTTTGGTTGAGACTCAGAGGCTGCTTTTGCTGTCGTCTACTTGGCCTACGTGGTAAGTTTCTGATTTGAGGCTTGTCCCCACTTGTAGAGTTTTTGCTTGATCATGTGTTGTTTGTCCAGCTTTGGTTGAGGCCACTTAAACCCTGCCTGAAGGAGACTTCGTGTGCAGGTTCCCATTTCATTGTCATCGTGTTTTGTTGCAAAGTCAGGTTTGCATCTTGGAGAGCTTTCTGGTCCCCCTTCCTGAGTTTTGTGCCCAGTTCTGTTGATGGGAACATCATAAACCTTGTGGATGGAATCTTCCAGTTGCTTTTTGTTCTTTTGTTTCACTTGTGCAGGGGGAGAGAGAGAGAGAGAGAGAGAGAGAGAGAGAGAGAGAGAGGGAGAGAAAGTCCAAATTAAATGAGCCCTGTTTTTACTGAACGTCTCTTTCTCCCTGACCATATTATGTAAAAGTTGATCGTAACTTCTCCTTGCTGACCAGCACTTCTAGTCCTCTTTATTCCACCTTTTCTTTCTCCATAGCACTGATCATCTTTTCCTATGCCCTCTCTGCCTCCAGTTCCAGAATATAAAGTCCTCAGTGGGAAATACCTTTATCTCTTTTGTTCACAGAGGTATTCTAATTGCTCAGAACAGTATCTGACACATTTTAAGTGCCCAATAAATAGTTTGTGAATAAATCAATAAATACTCAGGCTTTCCAACCAAAGCCACCAAAGGAAACCCACTTAATTTATTCAGAAAGTGGGAATCTTGGGTGGGAGTAATTCCTTCTGAGACCTGAGAAAAGTATAGGTGATAGTTTGTGTGAGTGCTCGTTGAGCATTTTTATGGAAATAAAACAGAAACACATCACGATTGTGCACATCACGAGGATGCAGGTCCTTTGCTGGCTTGTTTATTTCAGGGGTGGTTAGGCATTGTCGCCCTGTGTGGAGTGGTCAGCGAAGAGCCCTCTGAGGCCATCATGTGACATCACCTGGGCATCTCCTAGTCTCTGTCATTCCCGATGCCCCAGTGCCAGTGTCCTTGGCCTTGGAGACCCCAAGCCCTGCTATTTTCCCATCTCCCTGGCTGTCCCTTTCCAGTCCTTTCCTACATCCTGACCAGACACTGAATGTCCTTGGGGCTGGTCTACTGTATTTCTTGTTATATTCTGTTTTCTTTTTTGAGATGGAGTCTTGCTCTGTCACCCAGGCTGGAGTGCAGTGGCACGATCTCAGCTTATTGCAACCTCTGCCTCCCAGGTTCAAGTGAGTCTCCTGCCTCAGCCTCCCAAATAACTGGGACTATAGGCACGAGCCAGCGCACCTGGCTAATTTTTGTATTTTTTAAATAGAGATGGGGTTTCCCCATATTGGCCAAGGTGGTCTCGAACTCCTGACCTCAGGTGATCTGCTCACCTTGGCTTCCCAAAGTGCTGAGATTACAGGCATGAACCACCGCTCCTGGCTGCTATATTCTCTTTCTATTCAATTTCATTCTTCCCTGTGCCTCCACTTACCATGGGGCACCTACTTGCAGAGGATGCCTGATTCCATGCTCTGGCTGCCTCTTGGTGGCCTGACACATCTCAAACTCAATATACACAACTCTGTGCTCAGACCTTCCAGCTCAAATGCACCCTGTCTCAGACATGCTGCAACCATCTTCCTGAGGGTCGACACCTCCCCACCATGTCCCCTCATATCCAGTCTCTTAGCATGTTTCTTTGATCTTAGCTTCTAAAGTGTCTTTGAAACTGCTTACTTCTACCTCCCACATGCCCACCAGACCCGGCCCCTCCCACTTTTTGCTGAGGTGACCTTAGTGGGATTTGCACTGACCTCCCCTCATCCTCATACACACAACAAACCATTCTCTACCCCAAAGCTGGTGTGGTTTCTGAAAAGCTCAAATCGGATTGTGTCTTTAATGCATTCCCATTGCTTTGAGTTCCGTGTGGCATCTTTCATAAGGAAGGTCATAACCAGCTTCCTTCCCCTTCTCTTCCTATGTTCCAGCCACGATGACCTACTGTCCAGTGGTCATGAGCTGAGTCCCTCATGCCCAGGGCTTTTCCAGGGACCTTTTCTCTGCTGGAACACTCTTCCTGTCTTGTGTTGCCAAGATCCACATGTTCATCAAGTGCCTCTTAAATGTGAGCTCCTCAGGGAAGCCTCCCCGACTCCCATGGCCCATTGCTCTGGCTCAGTCAGATCACCTGTGTCTTCCTTGCTGGTGCTCTCTCCTCTTGTCATTACATAGCTCCACGTTTAATGTCTGTATCCTCCGCTTGACTATGCTCTACAAGGGTAGGGTCTAGGCTGGCTTGGATGTTATGCTGCTGAATCCACAGGGTGAAGTATGGGAGGTGCTCGATAAACTGACCAGATTCTGAGTAGATGTCTCACTGGGGGTAATGCTGAGGCATGGGGTTGTTCTCGATCCTTACCATAGACTCTAAATGCCAGTGCTATTGGGTGTTGCCTCCTCTGAAACGCTCCTTGAAGCTCCGAGTCTCCTTTGGATGGTTTTACCCAACTCCGCTCATGCCTCCATCCCTTGCTGCCTCTCCAAACATTACCTTCCTGTCACTCTCGGGCCATCAGCTGCAGTGACTGGGAATGTGTGCCACTTGGCGGTCACACTCACCTGCTTACTGTCCTTTCCCTCTCACAGGAGTTTATCATTGACTCTTCTCATTTCCTTGCCTTCCTCTCTGCAGCACCGATAAATGACCAATTTTACCCGAACTTCAGAAAGACGCCGTTCCTTAATTTTGGCAGAAGCACAATGGAGTCGTAAGTGACCAAGGAGGTTGACTTCTGATCATGTCTGTTGTGAAATGCCTTCATGAGCTCCCACTGTTCTTGGGGTTAAGGCCTTTAATGTATGTTACAAGGTTGGAATCACTTTGGGGAAATGACCGAAACTCCCTGAGCTTTGTTTCCTCAAGAGGAATGTGAGGTGGATTGGATTAGATTCCATCCACAACTATTTCCATCTCTTACATTTCCGGAATTTGTCCCAGAATCACAGAAGCAAACCTTGTTTGGAGAGGCCATATCTGGCTCTGCAAAATAAAAAATAGTCACTGTGCTGGTGAGATGGGCCCCAGTCCTGCTCACATTTCTCTCTTCCCTCCAGACATCTAGGCTTCCTCCTCCTCCTGCCTCCCCAGGACATGAACAGCCCCCTGAGATTTGAGGATGTTCCTTCACCCAACTCCCAACCTCTCACCCCAACTTCCAGATTTCTTTAAAAGTCAAAGAGAAAGGAAATTTTCAGGAAGGAGATCATGTATAAGAACTTTTTTATTAGTCTTATATTTCAATTTCCTGTAGACTTGAGTTTCTTTCTTACTTTCGTGTGGAGGGTCAATACCCAGTGGCTGTTTGACAGTGGCACCAGGAAATGGAATTTCCATCCTGATTCTGCCTGGAACCTTGGGCAAACTGCCCAAGCCCTCTGCCTCGCTCTCCTCCTGGGAGTAACAGTCCCCACCCTACAGCTTCCTGGGGGTGAGCAACAGAGATCTAGTACGAAAATAGAGATCTGATGGATATAAAGTGCTCAACGAATGTATGCAGGTATTATTTGTCAGTTTCTGCCATAGGTAGGCTGTAGCCCCCAGGCAAACTCTGAGTGGAACGAGCCTATAAACAAGCCTGCTTCTCTCTTGAAGCCCAGGTTCTGCTCTGGTGTCGCCCTAGCTGTCACTGCCGGCTGCCTGCACACTGGGCCCTGTCTCAGTCGGGTTGGTCATGTGAGGAGGAGTCAATGTCGCCCTGCTTCCCACCAAACGGAGGCTGCCATTCTTAGGAATAAGGAAGTGAGCCTGGCTCTAGGAAGGTTCTTTTCCTATATTTCAGGTACAATTCTAAACAGGACACCATTAAAAAAAAAATGAACCTATCAAGACATGCATTTTCTTTGGCACAATTCGGTTTGAAGTGGTCACATTTGGGGTTTTTTACGTACTTGTTCCTATTACTCCTTAAACTTCTGTGAACGGGTTTCAGAACATGAATAGCCTTCATGGTGGCAGAGTCTCATGACTAAAAGTTACTTTCTTAGTTGAGAAATAGCCCCGCAGAGTAGGTGATGGCGTAGTCCCCACTTGCCATTCTATCTGCAACCCAGAAGGTGGTCAGTCCATAGTCACTGAAATGAACCAAGAAATGAGACTGTGGCTCTAAGGTTGAGGATGTTTATTTGCTTGTGAAGCTTCTAAACAAAGTCATCCAAACTGTTAAGAGAACACTTGGATATCTTTATGATGGTGTGTTTGCTTTGAAAAATAAACACGAAAGAGAACCATTATGTTATAGCTCCACTTTCCAGTGAGTGCCCCATCAGGCTTCATTTCCCTCTGTATAGCTGTGGAAAGGCATTTAACCCAAAGATTGAAACTCTCTGTGCCTCAGTTTCGACTCTAAGATAATAATAGAACCTAGCTCACACAACTGTTAGGGAGGATCAAAGGAGGTAAAATGTTGTGACAAAAGTTGCAGAGCACAGTGACGTGTGTTTCATTCATCCCCAAGTCTGATATTACATGCAGAATAATGCCACAATCTATGGCCCTGTGTCCTGAAGTCCCCTTCCTCCAGGCCCTTTTGGAACAAGAACTCCAAGGGGCTGTTCCTTCAGATAACAGCCTAGGTGATTGGAGCCCTTGGCTGGAGAGCACAGACCTGGAGGTCGGTTCCAGAGTGGGGCAGTTGGTTGTATTTCCCAGTCACCCTCTGCCAGGCAAAGTGGACGAGGCAGTGACTCTGGTCAGTTCATTGGCAGGTGGCAAAGCCCTCTCCTGTCTTTGGCATTGGGTATGTGATACCATCAGTGGACAGTAGGTGGCACAAGTTGCCCATCACTTCCGCCAGCTTTGCTCCATTGTGCTTTCTCAGAAGGGAAAGATCTATTTCTAATCCAGTCCTGGCTTTATGGCAATGCTTAATCACATGGAAAGGAACATGCAATAACTACTGGTATTTCTGTAAACACGCATGCTAAGAAGCAGCTGCCAGTTGGAAATGAGGATGGAGGGAATGCTCAGTGAGAGGTCTCCTGAGGACAATCTAAAAAAGGAAAACCCTGAGGGTTTTAAAATTTTAAAGACAGTTAACCTTTGTGACTCATGGAGAGAAACATTTAGAACCCAGAAGGACAATGAGAATACATTCTGTGGATTGTAACCTGGTCCAAGGCCCACACTGCCCCCTTCACCTTCTTTCAGCTGTGAAGTTTAGGAAGGAGAGACAAGATCACCTTGCACGGAGCCAGCTTGCCTACCTGATGACCCCCAGCAAGGCCAGACTACACCTTCTGGGCTGTTAGCTTATTTTCTTATTCTTTTGTCCTGGCAAGTTGCCTGCTTCTTGGGTTTGTCCTTTCCGTGGTGGAAAGTTTATTTGAATCTCATTCTACCATTTATAAAATTGGCACCAGATAAATAAGAAACTGATGAAGAGACACATCACAGCAAAACAAAAAGTGGAATGTGTTTAACAATGGGGCAGTGAGGATTTTGAATATATGTGGACACTTGTCAATAAAACATTTTAATTGTAGTGAAATACACATAACATAAAATTTACCGTCTTAGCCATTTCTAAGTGTGCAGTTCAGCAGTGGCAAGCACATTCACACTGTTGGGCAGCTGATCTCCAGGGTGCTTCATCTTGCAAAACGGAAACTCTCTACCCATTAAACAACTCCCTAAGTTTCTGTCCCCACAACCCCTAACAGCCACCATTCTGCTTCCTGTCTCTATGAATTTGACTACTCTAGTGTCAATGAAAGGAATCAACCTCTGTAAGATATTTGAAGAGATTTATTCTGAGCCAAATGTGAATGACCGTGGCCGGTGACACAGCCCTCAGGAAGTCCTGAGAACATGTGCCCAAGGCGTTCTGGGTGCGGCTTGTCTTTATACATTTTAGGGAGACCTGAGACTTCAATCAAATACATGAGACTTCAATCAAATTTAAAAAAGACATTGGTCTGGTTCAGAAAGGCAGGACAATTCAAAGCTGGTTCGGTGGGGCTTCCACCTTATAGGTAAAAAGTTGTCAGTCAGGCATGGTGGCTCACAACTGTAATTCCAGCACTTTGGGAGGCTGAGGTGGGCAGATCATGAGGTCAGGAGATCGAGACCATCCTGGCCAACAGGGTGAAACCCTGTTCTCTACTAAAATACAAAAAAATTACCTGGGTGTGGTGGTGTGTGCCTGTAGTCCCAGCTACTTGGGTGGGGAATCGCTTGAACCTGGGACGTGGAGGTCGCAGTGAGCTGAGATTGTGTCACTGCATTCCAGCCTGGCAACAGAGCAAGACTCTGTCTCAAAAAAAAAAAAAAAAAAAAATATATATATATATATATATATATATATTTTTTTTTTCTGGTTAACAATTGGTTGAGTTTATCTAAAGACCTGGGAGCAATGGAAAGAAATGTCTGGGTTAAGATAAAGGATTATGCAGACCCAAGTTTTTATTTTGCAGAGGAAGCCTTCAGAGAGAACAGATTGTAAAATGTTCCTTATGAGACTTAGAGTCTGTGTTGGTGTCAGTGCTGGAGAGATATCATGAGGCATGTCTGACCCTGCTTTCCATCATGGCCTGAAACAGTCTTTGGTTAAATTAGCCCTGGCTGAGGAGGAAGTCCTTTCAGATGGTTGGCAGGTGGGTGCTTAGAATTTTATTTTTGGTTTATACTAGGTACCTCATATAAGTGGAATCACAGTATTTTCTCTTTTAGTGACTGGGATATTTCACTTAGCATAATGTCCACAGCGTTCATTCATGTTGTAGCATGTGTCAGAATTTCCTTCCTGTTTAAGCTGAATAATATTCTACTGCATGTGTGATGGCTACTTTTATATGTCAATTTGACTGGGCTAAGGGATGTCCAGAGAGCTGGTACAACATTATTTTTGGGTTTGTCTGTGAGGTAATTTCCAGAAGAGATAAGCATTTGAATCAGTAGGCTGAGTAAATTGATGCTCGCCAATGGGTGGGCATCAACCCAGCTGTTGAGGGCCCAAGTAGAATAAAAAAGGCAAAGGAAGAGCGAATTCTCTTTCTGCTCTTAGCTGGAGTATCCATCTTCTCCAGCCCTGGGGAATTGGAGCTCCTGGTTCTCGGGCTTTCTGACTCAGGGACTCATCACCCCAGGGTTCCTGGGCCTTCAGCTGAGTGGTGGTCACACCATTGGCTCCCCTGGTTCCTAGGCCTTCAGATTCAGCCTGAACAACACCAGGGCTTCCCTAGTTCTCCAGCCTGCAGATGGCATAGGGTGCGGCCCTTTGGCTCCCTTAACTGGATGAGCCAATGCTGGCAGTAAATCTCCTTTTATAAATCTGCATATATTCTACTGGTTTTGTTTTCATGGAGAACCCTGACTAGTAGAGCATGTCTATACCACATTTTGTTTATCCACCCATACACCAACAGACACTCAGGCTGCTGCCATTTGGCCACTGTGCATAATACTGCTGTGAACATGGTATAAAATGCCTCCTCAAGACCCTGCCTCCAGTTCCTTTGGGTATATACCCAGAAGTTGAATTGCTTGATCATTCAGAATTTATTTTTAATTCTTTTTTGTGGAACAGCCATCTTATTTTCCATAGTGGTTGCCTTATTTTTTATGTCCATCAACAGTGCACAAGGATTCCCATTTCACCACATCCTTGCCAACATTTGTTATTTTCTGTTTTTCTTTTTCTTGATGGTAGCCATCCTGATGAGTGTGAGATGGTGTGTGGACACTTTAAGTTTGCTCTTTCTAAGACTTCTTCTGAAGTGGGCAAGGCTCCCTGATCTTTTCCTATGACAGTGCTGTTACTATAAAGATGACATTTTCCTGCTGGTCATGGTGGTATGTGCCTGGAATCCCAGCTGCTCAGGAGGCTGAGGCGGAAGGATTGCTTGAGCTGAGGAGTTTGAGGCTGCAGTGCACTATGAGTGCTCGTGGAAATAGTCACTGCACTGCAGCCTGGGTGATGGAGCAAGACCCTGTCTCAAAGAAACACCCATCAAGACATTTCCCCCTTTGCCATCCCCTCAGAGCTCTGCCTAGAGAGCCTGCTGAGTGTGGGTGCCTCTGGGTTGTTCTCTCCACCCTAGGAACCCACTTGAGAGTGACTTTGTTTGGAACAACGTTCAGTCACAGGAATCTTCTGGGATGTCACCAGACCATTGTTTTGAAGGGGACACAAACTCATATCGTCTGGGGACAGGAGCAAGGCAGGCTGATGTAGTAATCACACTATGTCACCCTCTTGCCCCAGAGGTTAGGCGGTCCCAGGAGCCCCCCCTCACCAAGATCCTTCTCAGAGTGGGGGTAGCAGGGTGGGAAGTTTTAGGTCCTCAGCCTGGCCTTCAAATATTCCGTTACATTGCTGGGGACATAGCATACCCACATTTATCCAAAGGGGACAGGGTCTTCAGAAATGTCTGCCCATGATATCCTTTGGTTACCTCCAAAACATTCTCTTGAAGTTGTTTAACTGCCTTATGTTGTTGTGGGCTGGCCTTTTATTCCCAGATTTACTTCTTTAAAAAAAAAAAAAAAACTCTCAGGCATCTCCAAGGAGAAAGGTTATATGGTAGATGCAAGTCAGCAAGAGGCAGAGAGCAGAGAAGAACGGGAGGAGAGGCACAGGGCTCAGGGTGTGACGAGCTTCTTGGTGAGTGGTCAAGTGCGTAACGGCCAGGGAGGCGGCTGGCAGACGTGCTCAGGCAGACTTGTGTCTGAGTCTCAGACTGGTCACTAACTGGGCAAGCTCCTTCCCTTCTCTGTGCCTCAGCTTCCTCATATACTAGATGAAGGTAATGAGAGCTGTCGGGAGGTTTAAACGAGAGGATGATGCAAATAGAAGTTTCTGGAATAGCGTAGGTGCTCTTTAGTGTTCACCTACTGCTATGGTTTGAGTGTGTCCTCCAAAGTTCATGTGTTGGAAACCTAATTCACAAGGCAGCAGTGTGTGGATCAGGAGCTTCGAGGGGTGATTAGATCGTGAGGGCTCTGCTGTCATGACTGGATTAATGGTGTTCCCCCAGGAGTGGGTTAATCATTGAGGGAGTGGTTTCCTGATTAATGGATAAGTTCAGTCCCCGTTCTCTCTCGCCCCTCCTGCTCTTTTGTCCTTCCACCTTCCACGTGGGGTGACACAGCAAGAAGTTCCTTGCAAGATGCAGTCTCCTTGACTTTGGACTTCCCAGCCTCCAGAACTGTAAGAAACATACTTTTTGTTTGTTTTATTTTTAAAATGAACCACCCAGTGTGTGGTATTCTGTTATAGCAACACAAAGCGGGCTAAGACACTTTCTTTCCCACTAGCCACTTGCTCAGTACAAGTTGAGAGAAGAGTGTTGTGGAGCCCAAGTTTAGGCAGAGAGGAGAAGGTTAGGGCAAGTGAGCAGGCAGGGCTTGTCTCTCACCCACCTGCATTTAGCCAGCAGCCATCAGTGGCAGCTGCTGGGTTGGTGGACATGTTCCCTGCCACGGAGAGAAGCGGATGGTCCAGCTGCAAGGCTCTAGTTCTGGGAACCTTTCCTCCCTGGCAAAGGGATAAGTCCCTACACAGTAACTGCCACTCTCTTGTTAACTGGAGGTTCTGACTCCAGAGGGCTCATCTTTGCAAGTGAAGCCCTCGCCCAGATTTCTTTTCCTTTTTTGAAATGGAGTCTTACCCTGTTGTCCAGACTGCAGTGCAGTGGTGCAATCTCGGTTCACTGCAACCTCTGCCTCCTGGGTTCAAGTGATTCTCCTGCCTCAGCCTCCCAAGTAGCTGGGACTACAGGTGTGTGCCACCATGCCCAGCTAATTTTTGTATTTTTAGTGGAGATGGAGTTTCTCCATGTTGGCCAGGCTGGTCTTGAACTCCTGACCTCAGGTGATCTTCCCGCCTCACCTCTGAAAGTGCTGGGATTACAGGCATTAGCCACCATGCCCGACCTCCTGCCCAGATTTCTATTTTATTCTTGCACTCAACCAGCAGCCTGGCTGCCCAGAGGCTGGTACAGCTTATTCAAGAGCAGAGGTCAATTTTGCTATTTAAAAAATCACATAATTAACTGAGTATCATAGCTTTGAGACGTTGTTGGTTTATAAAGATGAATGGGCTATTTGGGTAATAGCTTTTTATTAAATGGAAGCTAATAACTTTGGTAGTTTGTCTGAATAGTAATCTTGGCTAACAGTTTCAAGTTTTGTGCAATAATCTTGGCTAACAATTTGTATACAGGTTGCCTTTCACTGATTTCATAGCATTTATTCTTTACAACAGACATAACACCCACTTTACAGATAGGGAAATGGAGGCTGAGGCTAAGGGCACAGGACAGCTCTGGGGGGGATTGCAGTCCACAGCAGCCTAGGGGGTCTCAAGGGCATATTCCTTTTAATCATGGCTTCCTATGGTACATGCATCCCTAATTCTGTTCAGTTGGCCCCTGACTAAAGCTCAGCTGTAGGACAGGAGTTTTAAAGTACAACCTCATTATATCTGCAGGTGTGGGCTGCAGGGAAGGCTTGGAGATGTAAAATCCTCTCTTGGTGCTACGTAGAGAGAGGACAGCCTGCCTGCAGACCCAGCCCTGCTACTCACGGCCTATACAGTCCTGCACATTTTATCCCAGAGTTTAAATCTTTTCCCTTCTCATAGCTCTTACTCTGTCAATGAACCTGGAGCAGGACATAATTGTCTGTTCTTCTTATGGAGGGGCTAAGGAACAGGAAGAATGATAAGGAGCAAAAAGTGGGGCCAGGTCATTTGACAGGGAGCCCTGGGAAATGGAAAGGTTGTCTATTCTTTGCTGAGCTGGAGCATCTGTGACCTTCCTCTATTTTCTTGTGAGTTTACAGGGGTAGCAAAGGCCCAGGTCATCCCTGTGGCTTTTAAAACCAGGTATGTGGGCAATGCTCAGCAGAGACTGAGGGCCATGGCCGGGGTGCCCTGCAACCCTTTCAGGCTGGGCAGCTGCAGCCTTTAATTTGGGGGCTATTGTGGTATTGTTGGTACTACTCAGGGTTTGGGCCTCAAGAGAACCTGTGATGATTTCTTTGTTATTTCACAGAAATTGGTTTGAGTGGTTGTCATGTAATGTGGTGGCACTGGTTCTCCTGTGTTTGCCCAATACCTTGCCAGGCGAGCCAGGCAGTGGGTGGGCGTGTGGTCAGTGTGCTGACCTGCAAACACCACCATCCACACCTCATGCTCTTGCTCAAGAATTTTCCCAGGCTCCGTGTGTGTGTAAATTTGCAAAAATAACAAAGCTGACCTTCAGTGTTTGTCCTCTAAATGAGAAGAAGCTTCATGGTTTGTTTTCGAGTGAAACAGCAAGGGAGAATTTTGATCCTGTGGAATTTGGCCACACTTTACAGGGATGAGGGGCCTCTGCACTCACACACTTATGTTTGCCATGTTCCTGTCTCTCTTCCTCTCACCTTTGAATGACTCCTGGAGGCAGAAGCTCCCGGCTCCTACTCCTCAGACCCTTTGTGTGATTTCTGGCAATTTTTTTTTTTTTTTTTTTTTTTGAGATGGAGTCTCGCTCTGTCACCCAGGCTGGAGTGCTATGGCACAATCTCAGCTCACTGAAACCTCTGCCTCCCGGGCTCTAGCGATTCTCCTGGCTCAGCCTCCTGAGTAGCTGGGATTACAGGTGCGCGCCACCATGCCTGGCTAATTTTTTGTATTTTTAGTAGAGATGGGGTTTCACCATATTGGCCAGGCTGGTCTTGAACTCCTGACCTTGTGATCCACCCGCCTCGGCCTACCAAAGTGCTGGGATTACAGGCATGAGCCACTGCGCCCAGCCAATTTCTGGCAAATTTCTAAAGCTCACATGGACCTTTCTTTCATGCTCCAGGATCCCACAGGGTTGATCCCTGAGGCCTGTGCTGCTCTCCGGGCACCTGTGACACCCTGCCCATCTTTGCTTCACCTCTGAGTAATCACTGTGCACTCACCCCGTTGTCTTTGGGGGCTTGTTTTTGTGGGTGATAGAGTGCATCATCTATGGGATAAAATCTTTCATGTGTGTTTGCTTATTCGGGATGCACTGGTGACCAGGCTGTGCTCATTCTGGCTCGCTGAAGTTGTATTATCATCCTGCCATGGAGCACCCAGGCCCCTGTTCCAGGTAACCACAGCGTTCTGCAGGAACAAAGGTACAGACGGAAAGTAAGGTAAAGGACAGGGCCGGGGCCTACACACTGATTTTTTGAAGTAACGAGGTGGGCCCTTTTGAAAATATTGAGATATAATTTACATAAGTTGAAATTTACAGCTGGGAAGGTGACTCACGCCTGTAATCTCAGCACTTTGGGAGGCCAAAATGGGCGTATCACCTGAGGTCAGGAGTTGGAGACCAGCTTGACCAACATGGCAAAACCCTGTCTCTACTAAAAATACAAAAATTAGCTGGGCTTGGTGGCATGTGCCTGTAATCCCAGCTACTGTGGAGGCTGAGGCAGGAGAATGCTGACGTGGAGGTTGTAGTGAGCCAAGATCGCGCCACTGCACTCCAGCCTGGACAACAAGGGCAAGTGAAAATTTGTCTCAAAAAAAAAAAAAGATAAAATTTACCTATTTTAAGTTCACACAATGAATTTTGGTAACCGTATGTATTTGATAACCACCTGATAATGAGATACAGAAATCTCCATGACCCCCAACAGTTCCCTTGAGCCTCTTTGCAGTTGCTGCCCTCCCCTTGGCCTCAGTAACCAGTCTATAAGTCCAGTTTTGCCTTTTCTAGTCTTTCATATAAATGGAATCAAGAAGCATGTGCTCGTTTATGTCTGGCTTCTTGCATTCCTCATATTTTGGAGCCTTGTCCATGTCACTGTATGATTTCTTTCTATTATTGAGTAGCAATGCATTGTATGGAGGTGCCACAATTTGGCTTTTTATTTACCAGTCGGTGGATATTTGAGTTGTTTCCAGTTCTGGGCAATTAAGAATAAAGTTACTATAAACATTCACGTACAGGTCTTTGTGGGGAGTTCTATTTTCATTTCTCTTTGGTTAATATCAAGGAGAGGGTTTGCTAGGTTGCAGGATAGACATATGTTGAAACTTTGTAAGATGGTGCAAAACTGTCTTCCAAGGTGGCTATATCATTTTGTATTCAAAATCAACACTTTTAGCCTAGAAGATAGAACTGGCCTTCCTGAAATCCGTGGGTATCTGTCTGTGCAATGGTTTTAGAGACCTTTTATTGTCTCCCACATGTAATTGAGTTTCTTGGCTTTTAGGCAAAAGATAGTACTATGTCTATGGATGAGATGACCCTAGTTTTGAACTCTGGGTTTTGTAGAAAAGTTTGCATGGTCCCCCTCCAGAGGAGGGCAGATACATCCACCACAATGCATGTGAGTCAGGTCTCCTACATGTCCTCTGAACCAGTTTTGCGTATATGCCTCTAATGGTAGTTTTGAGTTCATCCTGTGTTGAGATAACACCTGAAGGTGAGAGGGAAAAAGTACCTGTGGTTGTCAAATCAGGTGGAAAGTGATTAATCGTGGAGACATTTATGGCATGCTGAGCTGTTTCCTTTCCTGACCTTTATCCCATGTGCGTTAGGGGCAGGCAGGGTCAAGTTTAAATCCAAGCTGACAAGTGTCAGGGTCTAAGGAAGGTTTCTGCTGAATACCTGGCTTAGAGTCAATAGCTCTGTGTCTCACACCTGGTAAAACCAACTCCCAGTTTAAAGAAACAGCATGGGAGTGAAACACTTGCCGACTTGGCGTTGGGCTAGAGCTTCTTGCAAGGGTTTTAGAACTGACATACCCTTTGGATGTGCTGGGGGCATCCTGGTTTTTGGCAGTCCCTGAGTCATAAACCCTGGAAGTCCTTTGCCCACAGTGTTTCTGTACCTTTGGGAGTGCATTACGGCTGTTTCTCTTAGCGTCCTTTAACCTCTTCCTCAAGAGGCAGCTTTGTCAACTTGAGCTTGCCTATCTCATGGCAGGCATGGACTCGTGCCTGGGTGTCCCATTTTGTCCCCAGATCATGTGATTCGTGGGATTTAGCCAGTGTCACTCACTTATCATGAGGTCCAGGGTTATGTTTAGGTGAGGCTCACTCCATCTATGCTGTGTTTAGGGAGAGGGAGGGTCTCTATTGTTTCATTTAGAAAAGTGACGGGACACTAGAAAATGCCACAGAACAAATATTTGGACTACAGCTTGTTTTCTGAAAAGGTCTGGGGATCCCGTGTTAGTACAGGAAGACCCTTTGAGGCCCCGTCCCCTCCACCCAGTGGGCACACAGACCTCTGACCTTCAGTGCCACGTCTCTCTTGGGGTCAGCTTCTCTCCATCTTTCACTTCTTTTCTCTTCCTGTCACCCCTGCTGGTCGCAGCGACAAGGTCCCCACCAACTGTGGTGTGCACCCTGGCGGGCCTTCACCTCCCTTAAAATCCAGCTCTCGAAATCCCTGCGAGAGGGCAGCCTGCAATATCACCTAATTTGTCTTTAATGTGGTACTCCTATGATAATCCCAGAGAATAGATTGGCGGACTGTGCACACCCTGGATTACCCAATAAAGAACATGATGGGAAACGGCAGTATTTTTCTGTTTTAAAATAAGCAGGTTTGGAGGGAGCTGGGAAACTGCAGGCTTTGGTTACAAAATGACTATAATTGTGGAGACGTATTTTCTTTCAATTTTGAAATGCATTGGACAGGATATACAATTTAGAAATAATTTACAGTTAGAGAAAGGCTCTTTCATCTGAAAGGGGGCATGTCTCCTGCCTGGAAAGGGTGGTCCCAGGGGATGAGGGATCGGGCCCCAGGTGAGCTTCATCTTTTTCTCTTCTAACTTCAGTGTGGCCAAACAGAGTGGAAAGTCATCATGTAGAACAAAGTCCATGTTTTTTTTTTTTTCTCTCACGAGAAGCAGGCAAGTGCTGGTTGAGAAGGTGAAGGCTCACCTCTGGCAGGCTTGCTTCAACTGGCTGCAGACCACAGGCCACACAGGGGCTTTTGTCACCAAGGGCGGCATGGTGGGTGGCCTTCTCCTTGCTCATGCAGCTCTCATCAACAAATTTTTACTGAATGCCCACTCTGTGCTGGGTACTGTGCCAAGCATGTGGAATGCCAGGACCCACAAGGACCTGTTAGAGAACCACAGGACCTGTTAGAGAACCACAACTGGTAGCTGCCAGTCAGTGGTAAAGGTGCAAAGGTTGGCCTGGCCGAGGAGGAGCTATCACGGAGTGCTCTGTGGGGCAGGGCCTTGGATGGCACAGTGGGAATGTGTCAGCAGAGTGGAGGGGCTGGAGGAGTGAGCCCAGATGTGCAAGGGCATGGGTGGGCCAGGAGCCTTGGGTCTGGCCTGGATGAAGGCTCCCCTGATGAGGCACTGGCAAGTGGGCTTGATTGGAGGCAGAGGGTTGACCGGACACAGCCCTGCAGAGATCAGCCCAAAGTGCTTGGATGCAGGGCATCTGGGATGGCTCTCGAGGTGAACGCATGAAGCCTTGTTTTAGACACATGTGCCAGAGGCCGCCAGCCTCCCCGCAGGCCCTCCTCCTTTCTCCTCACAGGTGAGGCAGGTGCTGTGTCTGCCTTAGATTCCTTCTGCAGGCTTCTATCTACCTGCCAACAGATGCCTCTATATCTGTCAGCTCTCAGAATGTCAGGCACATGCACTCCCACCTGTGTGTGTGAGGGGTGTGTGTGAACATGTCAGCTATCCATGGCAGGCTCTCCTCTGTTCAGTGTGAGTCTCCAGGCTGGGACCTGGGGGTGCAAATAGTCACCGCCTACGTCTGTCTTCTGAGTCTCCCTTAGGCATCTCCAACTCGGCATACCCCAGCCTGAACTCTTTATCCACATCCCTTTCCAGCTTGCTCTTCCTCCAGCCCCTCCTGACCCCATCATAGGACAAAGCCATTCCATTCTCCCAGTTACTCAGGGCGACAGCTTTGAAGTCCTCATCGATGTCTCTTTCCTCTCACGCCTGACACCTGACCTGTGGCCATCCTGTTGACTTTCCCCTTGAAATACATCTAGAATCAGCCCCTTGTCCCCACCCCAGCACTCACAGTCACATTACAACCAGTCTGCACCCCAGCAAGTGCTACCCGGGGGAACTCCCTGCTTCTCCCCTTGCTCCACACGTGTCTATTCTCGGTAGCCTTTAAGAGCAAGTCAGACCATTTCACTGTCCTGCTCAAAAACATTAAATCGTTTCCCATTTCCTTCAGAATGGCATTCAAAGTCCTTTCCATCATGGCTCTGCATGACCTGTTGTGCCTCTGTATCCTCATCTCTGACTCAGTTTACTCCACCCCCTTCTCCTCCTTCACCAGACTCCCAGGCACTCCTTTACAAGCAGCACACACCCACCCCAGGGCCGTGGCACCAGCTGCTTTCCCTACCCAGAACACTCTCCTCCCCACATCTTCACGGCCAGCTCATTCACTCCCTCCAAGTCCCTTATCAGAGAGGCTTTTTCAGTCACTTTGAATAAAACAGAAACCTGCCCTTCCATCCTTCTTTACCCCTTAACGAAACCTGCTCGAGTTGTTGTTGTTTGTTCGTTTTTCACTTGTTACCACTTGATATTACTTTTGTGGGAATCCCCTTGCTTTTATGGAAATATGTAAGTGTAAAGAACTTCGACTTATTTTCTGATTGTCCCCAGGTCCTAGAACAGTGCTGGCATTTGGAAGCTGTTCATTAGGTATTTGCTGAATAAATGAAATGAATCACCCTGTAATTCATTGTGTATTTGGAGGGACTGGCATAGGAGGTTGGATTCTACAGTGGTAATCTTGACATGGCATAGTAAAGGTGTGGAGTGGAGGAGTGCCCACAGAAATGCAAAGGAAGGGTGACTGAGTGAGAGGCTTCCAGCTCAGATGTTGTAGGACAAGGATGCTTGCCTGGCAATGCTTTGGATGACTCATTATAAGCGAAGTCCTCCAGACTCAGGATCTGCGTTAACCATAAGTTTTCACATGCTTCCTGGGGTCCAATCAACTCCCATGCTAGTCCCTTGTTCCATGATTCCAGGCCCTGCCCCAATTCCTTAGCCCTCCTTCTGTAACCGTAACCCAAATGTTGAACTGTCTCTTTAAAACTAAGTAGGAAAAAGACAATGATGGATAAAATGTAAAGATGTACAGAGGTACCAGTTTGTACCTGGGTGTTCAAATTTCTTTAAATTTTGCTCTCAGTTGTACATGGCTATTTGAAATGAGTAATTTAATATTCTGCTTAGTTTTAAATACGTAGATCTTTTTCTTTTTTTTTTTGTTTTTTGTTTTTTGAGACGGAGTTTCGCTCTTGTTACCCAGGCTAGAGTGCAATGGCGCGATCTTGGCTCACCGCAACCTCCGCCTCC
>NW_016107537.1:2119695-2132041 GCF_001604975.1 Cebus imitator
AATCTATTCCTGCCTTTCACTCCTGATTTCTATTTTATTAGCATGCATTTCTCAGGAAAGATTGTTCAAAAGGCAAGGAGAGAATGCCATTCTACCATTCCGCCATTTCAGGTTAGACCAGCCATTTATCTCTGCTTATTCACTTCCTGTTTTCACCTACTAAATTTATTTAAAGACAATTTATTAAAGAAAAAGTTGTCTTAGGAATGTGAATTGTAAGTTGTTTTACAGATGTGGTCCAGCAACATG
Source organism: Cebus imitator (assembly GCF_001604975.1). Taxonomy (NCBI): domain Eukaryota; kingdom Metazoa; phylum Chordata; class Mammalia; order Primates; family Cebidae; genus Cebus; species Cebus imitator. Next base: position 2,119,945 of record NW_016107537.1, read on the forward strand.
TCCTGACCTGCACCTTGCCACGTCTGTAATTAAGACGGGGGCTTTGCTCTGCAGGAGCCCATTCTCCTCCTTTGCCTGGGGGCTCTGCACTTGATCTTGCTGTTTGTCTGTGGAGCTGAGGTGCTGGTTGGGAATCAGGAGATGCCAGTTCTGGTCTTGGCAAAGCTGCTGCGAGGTGTGGGGCAGAGGTCTGGCTTACTTGGTATGCCACATGCCCTTGATTTCCCTGTGGTTGGTGCTCCTGATTCTGCTTCAGTCCTTGCTGTGCATGCAATTTACACTAAGGTTGCAAATAACTGCAGATTCCTGTGGGACTTAGTTTTTCCCTTAGGGCCAATATGAAAAACTTACCTCCTTAGTCACCACCTACAGATTTGCAGACAAACAGGGGAAAGAAATGGATGAAATTTTAAAAAATGGGAAAATGTTATCCAAAGTTGGAAATAAGAATAGAAGATGACTCTATGCACTTTCAGTGTTATACTAGGAGAGACTGCTTTATGTAGCACCACTATTCTGGATGGAGAAATCTGTGGTTGCTTTAGTCATGGAAACCGTATCATAACTAGGGTCGTCCTTATATTTTTGAGATGGGTGTGAGGGGGGAAGATGGGGGTACAGCATTCTAGAAATGGCCTCATTTTGTATTTCCTTAGGTCCAAAGTTGAAATAGGTTTCTGTTCTAAGAACCTTTAAAAGTGATTCATTTCTTTCTAAAATCATTAATTGAACATTAAAAGACATTGGTAAGAAAAATTGAACCGAGAAGCGTTTGGGTTATACTCTAGGTCACTGAGCTTTAAGTGTCTGTGGCTCTGAAGCTCCATGGGTGGGCGATAGCAGAAGTCAGTGCTCTGAGTGAAGCTCAAAGAGGAACTGATGGATTTTTCTGGTGGCGAAGGCCTGTGGCTGCACTCAACACAGCCGGGCTGGGGGGTGGGGCACTGCCACTCTCAGTTCACAGACCCACTCTGATCTTCGAATGTGTCTGTCCTGAAATAGTGGGGAATCCTGCAACATGCTGCTTTGTGTAGACACCTTTTTCCTTTGCAACTTGTAAAGGTATTTGCCTCCTGGGTTTCATTTAAAAAAATTTTTTTTTTTTTTTTTTTTTTTTTTGCCAGATGCTTTCACTAGGAGCAACATCCAGGAAGCTATGTTTCTAATGTACCGTGTTGCGTTTCCTGGGCAAATGGGCTTGTTTACATTATTGACTCATCTAGCGGAAAATATTACCCTGATTGGGATGGAGATGGGGCCATTCTGAAATAACTACGAAAGTTTACCTGTTTAGGTGGGACATAGCTTCTTGTGTTAGTCACAGATGAGTTTTGAAAATTTATACATAGTGCAATAAATGCTGGTTTCTCTCCCCTTCCTCATGCCTTCCTGGGGCCTATATGTGTGTATCTCTAACACACACACACATATACAGGCACACACACATACAGGCACGCACACATGCACACACACACACACACACACACACGAGGATATATTGCATATACAACTCAATGCTACAAAGAAGCCCTTTTAGCAGAAGAGCACACAGGAGCTCCGGTCAATTTTGGCATTGTGATTGTCATGTGGCTATTCTACACTGAGGCCAGATCACAGTGAGGGCCTCCCTCCTGCCCCCAACCACATCAAAGAGGGGTGGGGGTCACAGGGAGCAAAAGAGGAGCTTTCTGCCGTCACCTTGAGAGGGTGACCACAGGATACTGGCTCTAAGGTCGGGGTGGGGGTGGCGACTGGTGCCTGCAGATTCTGGAGGGGTTGGAGTACGCAGTCCGCTGAGAAGTAGAGCACAGTCCTGTGTGTCCATGTGGACTCCGAGGGCGCACCGTGGTTTGGAAGTCCCACTGGAAGCAGAGTGCTCAGTGACGTTGCCAGACAGTCGGATGTGTGTAAACAGCATTGTGAGTGGAGAACATTCTTTGACCTTATTTTAGCACATTCTTCTCCCCTACCTAGCCTCTTATCCTTCCCTATCTACTCATCTATCTAGCAATGACTTAAATGAAATAATTTATGATTGAGTCCCATGAGGCTCTTTTTTGGAAGCTGGATTTAGTGAACAAGGCAGACTCCTGCGTAGGGCTTTGCCTCTTGTTATTCAGAAGGAATAGCTTGTTCCCAAGTTGGTTGGTGACCCCAGCTGAGGAGGAATGAGTGGCAGATGAGTCCCAGGGAAGACCCGCAGAGGGAGTGGTTGGAGGTAGCTGTGCCAGGAATGAAAAGAGTGGGGTGGTAATGAGGGGAACGCAGCCCCTCTTGCAAAGAAGTGAGTGTTTGAAATCAGTGGGTGACTATTTTTTTGGCAATGTTGACTCCTTAGGTCATACACAGTGGCCTTAGAAAGCCAGCCCTACCTCTCTTCCCTCAGCTGATTGTGGATTTTGTGTGATGAGAGCACAGTCTTCTTGAGAAACACTTCCAGGGTAGGCTTATTACAAAGCCTCCCCCGGTGTTCAGAGCAGGGGGAGCTGCAAGGCCCCGGGCTTTCCATTCTGAAAGAGCTGTGGGTGTTGGGGGTGGCTGCCAGTTGTGACAGCTCTGTGGGTGGGGACTCTGTCCCTCAAAGCCATGCACTCAGGCTTGCCCCTTCTAGTGTCTCTGTGGCTTACACGAAGCTGAGTCTCTCCAGGAATGGGGAGCTCCAGTGGGAAGGCTATGGAGTTTGAATGCAGCATCTGCCTTTAACTCAGGCCTGAGGGGAGTCAGAATCTGGTGAGAAAGAGGCCACTGAGTGATCTGACTTCTCCTCATCTGGCCTCGATCATTTTTCAAGTGAAACTCAGCCCGGCCCTTAGGGGCATCCCCCAGCATCCCAGTCACCTGTGAGTTGTGATTCCCTCTCAGGGCTTTGGGTAAGGTAGCCAGCGATTAAAAGAAGCTGCTTACATGGCTTTCTTTATTGTGTGGTATTGAAAAAACTCTTTATCAAAAGATCTTTATGATAGGCTGGGCAAGCTGGCCGACACCTGTATTCCCAGCACTTTGGGAGGAGGGAGGATCACTTGAGCTCAGGAATTTGAGACCAGCCTGAGCAACATAGTGAGACCCTGTCTCTACAAAATATGAAAAAAATTAGTCAGGCATGGCTAAAAAACCATCTTTATGACAAATTGTTAAAGAATGTAAGTGATGGAATGATATATGTAGCAGATTTTTATCTGTATGTATGCAAATATACAAAGTCCTGGAAGGTTGTGCATGAAACCATTGACAAAGATGAAGAGTAAAGAACTTTACTTTTTTTATTCTATAGGCTTTTGCCCCAACAACATTTCAGAACTTCTTTTTTTATTTTTTGGGACAGGGGCTTGCTCTGTTGCCCAAACCGGAGTGCAGTGGCTCCATCATAACTCACTGCAGCCTTGATCTCCCAGGCTCAAGCAGTTTCCCCACCTCAGCCTCCCACGTAACTGAAACTACAGGCGGGCAGTCACCACGTCTGGCTAATATTTTACTTTTTGTAGAGACAGGGTCTCACTATATTGTCCAGGCTGGTCTCAAATCCTGGCCTCAAGCGATCCTTCCATCTCAGTGTCCCAAAATGCTGGGATTACAGGTGTGAGTCACTATGCCCAGCCAACAGATATCCTTGAAAACATGATTTATCATGTAATACAAACAATTGGTACTCTCCTTAGCAGTTGAAATGTCTCAAAATGAAAACCTGATTCTACACTATAACCTTCTGTTACATCTGACATGAAAAGAGCCCAGTCTCCAAATGTCACGTTTTCTCTGTAGCCTTGTGGTCCTCAGCCCTGGGCTGTAACTCTTTATTCCAACCATCTCTCTTTGCTAATTCCTTCCATCATCATGGGCTTCATTAGTGTCAATTCCTAATGAAGCTTCAGTTTTACAAACCCAGCCTTTACATTTTGATGAAGAAATTTTGGGTGATTTCCCACAATTCGGGAGAAAGCATCTGGAACACTGCAAACTCGCAGAACAAAGAGCACCAGAGGAGTCTCATGATGCTTTTGATCTTTTCTTGGTTCTTTTCTGATGCTTTATCATGATAAGCTTTTCTTTTCAGCCATGCATTGCCTTATTCTCATATACTTGAATTAAAAAAAATCAAGTTACTAGATTTGTATGACTATTCTGACTATGGAGATTCTCTTGAAGTAGTTTCACCACTTAACCATTCTCTGTTGATAAACTCATCACAACCAAGTTCTTCTGTCAGAGGACTGGTAGCTTCAGATGCAGTCAGAGCTGCAGTCAATGTTAAAATATCAGAATCCATCCTCCAAGGGTTTCTCTGTTGTTCGGCATCAAACACCGCTTCCCTTGCTCTGCAGGCCTCCGCTAATCGCCTGCGGCCTTCTGCAAGTTCCTGCATTCTGCTTGGGGCAATAGGGTAATTAATTCCTAAGACGATGACAAGTGGGTGATGGAGGCAGAGATTCGGCAACACAGCCAGCTGGGGAAGCTCAGGGGCCCAGACCTGGGCGTGGTCTCTGCACTCTTCCCCCGCCCACCCCCGTCTGCTCTGATAACAATCAGATGCCCCCGATTGTCAACTGGGCCTTCCCCGGCCTCCTCAGGCTGCACCACCTGGGCTCCCACCTTCCCTGGTCTCCCTCTACTTGCCTGCCCAGCCTTAGACCACAGGGTCAGCTGAGCCTCTCCTAGGAAAATTGGAATAACAGCAGCACGGCTGAGTGCTCACACACCCTCACATGTCCTGCAGACCTTTGTCCCCATGTAGACATGTTCCCATGAGTAAGGACTTGAATTTAAATACTTAATACGTTTATACAAAAAAACAATAGTGCAAGAAGAAAGACAGCGTGTGTAGCAGGCCCCAGACAGCTGAGTTCCCTAGGGCAGAACCTTTTCCCAGCCTGGTCTCTGGCATCTGGTAAGGCTACCCTGCCTTAACTCCTGCTGGAAACACTTAGCTCACGACTGCTGACAATTTGATGCTCAGTTTTCACTGCGACTGTGGCGGATGTCCTGGATCTCACTGAGGAGTCAATGGAGGGTCGTTTCCTAATGCATCTCTCTGTCTCCTCCCCAACTCATCCACCAAACCAGGGGTGGCCATCTGGGTATGCAGTGAAAGCATTGGATCTGCTACCAGTGCAAACGCAAATACTGCACACCTTGCATGACATCTTAGGGCCCAAGGGTCTGGGTTGGGAGCTTGTGCCTTAGGGAGGTGCTTGCTCCTTTAGCAATGAGTTCTGTTCTCTGCCCTCCTTCATCCAAGGACATGCAACCATAACCTGCCAGCAGCCAGAGACTAATGTCCAGGGAGGAAGGCAGGATGGTCCCGGGGCTTGAAGGTTTCCGGGGCTGCAGGTGGCTGCTACGGTAGGACTCTAGGAGACTGCTCAGTTATGGGGGAGCCAAGAGCACAGCTGGGGCTCTGTGTGTCCAGGCATTTCCTAAATATACTAGTCACTGCTGCGAAACCTCCCACACTTGGTTGCAGGGGGCAACCAGTTGGCTTACACTGGGTAAATTGCAGCTAGGGGCAGACTAGCGATAATGTCCGCCCTGTCCTCACCACCCTTTCCCCTCTCTTTCTCCATTCTCTCTCTCTCCTGCCTAACTGCGGTTGCATCGCAGGAGATGCATTGCAGATACTGTTGGTTTTGCACATAACAAAGTCTGTGAGGGTCTCTGCTGACATTTTGGCCAGAGGGGCCGAGAATCCACCTTGCACGGTCCACCTCCATCCTCAGCCACATCACTGACATTTTGGAGTGAAGAAGCCCTTTGGTGAGATGCTGGCCAACCTGGATTTTGCTCAGTGTTGTGCCTGGGCCCCGGGCCCATTCCTGCATTCTCTGCACGTTAGGGTATGGCTGTCAGCTGAGACATTTCAGGACAGTGGGGCGATCCTGAATGGAGCTGGCCTGCCTGTGCTCAAATTCCAGCCCTACCATTGACCTACTGGGTGACCATGGGCAGGTTTCTTAACCTCTTTGGCATTCAGATTCCTCAGCCTGCAGTGGGGATAATAGTGGAAGCCATGTTATGAAGTCACTGAGAATGAAATGAGATCTTTCTTGTAGAGTTTTGTTTGCATTGTTAGGCCAGGCATACGAGAAGTACTTGGGACTCATGACTTTCAATCGTGTTTGGCCCCAGAGAGAGGGAGTGTGGTTCTGAGCCACTTCTCTGAGTAAGTGTCCCTCCTTCTTCCACATCACTGTGCACATAGTTTTTCTTTAAAACTTCAAATACAAAAATTAGCCAGGCATGGTGGTGCGCACCTGTAGTCCTAGCTAGTCGGGAGGCTGAGGCAGGAGAATCACCTGAACTCGGGAGGTGGACGTTGCAGTGTGGTGCGATCCGAGATCACGCCACTGCACTCAAGCCTGGGTGGCAGAGCAAGATGCTGTCTGAAAAACAAACAAACAAACTTTGAGTTGAATTTTTTGCTATTAGTGACTTGAGTCCAATGGATTAATAGAAGTCTTTGTGACACATAGTAATGCAGATGAACCATGGTGGTTCATTCATTCATTCATTCATTTAGCAATGACTTCTCTAACTGCACATTGCTGGCTGGGATCAGGTATTTCAGAGTCCTGAGTGAAACAAGCCTGGGGCTTGTGCTCCTTCTGGGGAGAAGTTTGCTTGCCCTTTTCAGCCCTGGGGTTGGGGTGGGGTGAGTGGTCGCTGTCCGAGGGCTGCGTTAGGACTCATGTAGCACTCATGTGGCCTGGATGGCTGCCCGCTCACCTGGGGTGTGAGTTCTTCCTTTTCCTGGAAAGTTCTTTTCAAGTGTGAGGAGTGGGATGAGGACTTTGTCCACATGTTTTCTCCTTGCACTGACTCACTTGCAGTTTGTGTTCCCGGATCTCCTCTGCCGTGTTTGGTTTTGAGGGAGTCGTGTGTGTGCGCCTTGATTCTCCCCACTGGCCTCGCCCCCTTCACCACATCAGACCTTCCAAGGAAACATTCTGGATGTGCAGTTTTCTAGCAGTTGAGAGAAGAAATGGTAAGGGATACTTTTTTGCATCACTTTTTTCTTGAACATTTTTTAGTTCAGGAAAACGGTAATACCACACCCAAACTAGCGTTCCACTGCACTCACCTTTTAGAAACATGACAGAAACTCTTGAGCTCAGCTGTTGTGGACCCACCTCCAGCCTCTGCCCATGTAAACCTTGCTCTCACCCAGCTCCCAGCCAGTCTTATCTGCACTGTTGAGTCCTCCCAAAGCCTCCAGGCCACAGGGCTTTCTTGCTTCCTGTGTGGTACTGGTCAGGGTGGGCTTTCTACCTTTGCCTTTTCATTAGCTTCTGGCACATCACCCCAACTTGACAGTGAACTCCTGAGGAGGGATTAAACCCTGACATTTTCAAAAAGTTTTTGCAAAATCAAATCATAATCACTGCAAATTAAAATAATGCAAACAAAACAAAAGTGCAAGGAAGCAAGTCAGTATCAGTTACAGTCCAGCCCCCCAGAGACGTCCACTGGTCCTGCCGGCTGCAGCGTGCCGCCGGCTAGCTCTCTCTACACCTGTATCAGGTGCTGCTTGCGGAGGCTGTGGCAAGAGTGGGATGGTACTAGGCCCCGCTGCTGTGGGACTGACCAGCATTACACCGCTTTGTCATTTCTTGCCCTTGCTTTGTCATCTCTTTCCTTCCCAGCCATTGGGACACATTTTTAGCATAATATTATGTAAGAAAAAGGTACTCTAGCAAGCCTTGATTGATGGCCTTTACTGATTATTCCACACACATTTCTTTCTCTCTCTGTGTATTATTATACCTTAAGTTCTGGGGTACATGTGCAGATTTTGCAGGATTGTTACATGGGTACACACGTACCATGGTGGTTTGCTGCCTCCATCCTCCAGTCCCCTACATTAGATATTTCTCCCAATGTTATCCCTCCCCAATCTCCCCACTCCCCACGATCCCTCCTCCAGCCCTCCACCCCCCAACAGAGCCCAGTGTCCACACACATTTCTTAAGAGACAGAATGACACATGGTCAAGAACACAGCCCAGTAGCCAAACTGCCAGGGTTTGAAGCCTGCCTCTACCTGGCTGACCCTGGGCAAGTTACATAAATTCTCCATGCCTCAGTTTTCCTATTTCTAAAATGAGGATTAGAATAGGACCTACCTCATACGTTTGTACTAATACTTGATTGTGTTCTAAACAGCTCCTGGCCTGTGGCAACTGTTGGTGAGAGTTATATTAACCATCTATTAAAATACAAAGTCCTGAGAATATGAGGAGGAAAGGCTACAGCAGCTCTCATGAGTCATTCCATGCACACAGCGAATGATACCGTAAGAGCCACTGGAGGGCAGTCAGCTTGGGACCTCTATCCACGGCAGCATTGAGGAAGGGCAGGAGAGTATCCTCCTGCAAGGGTGCCCTGGCCTTCCTCACCTCCCCGCCTATACAGAGAGTAACGTTTGCACCACTCACGCTGGGGAGTGCTGGTGGGATGAGGCTGCTTGTGGCTGAAGGGGACCTGCCCAGCTCTGCGTGCTCTGGGCATCCTAGTCTTCCCTGCACACCCTCCGTGGCAGGGGTGAAGGACTCTGATGATGTATGTCACACCTGAGCAGCTTGGGTGGTAAGACAGGGTTTCTTGGCCCTGTCTGTTCTTTTCTGTTGCTGTGTCCTTGACTTTAGTCCAGCAATCGTATGGGCCCTGTGTCCTCTCCTCCTGGGCTCTTCACCTCAGAGGCTGGTGATCTCCAGCTTGATTGAGGACCATTGCAGAAGCAACAAGGAGCTTGGAAGTTTATTTCCATCCAACAAGAAAAGATCATGACTCTCTTTGTTTTCCGGTCTGGATACTAGAGACAAGAGATCAGGGAGAGGAGAGGTTACATAAACTAATTATACCCAAGCAGGTCTTTAAAACTCATTCACACTAACCAGCTATCTTCTGAGGGTGCCAAACAAATGCCTCTCATCTGAGGCTTGCCCTTGGCCTTCAGATGCAGCAGGAGGGCATTCAGTCACATCCCCAGTGTGGGGGCTGCCTGAGTCTTGCTGTGAGCCAGGGACGTGAGTGATGTAGGGTTTTGGGAGATGGAGGCGAGCAAGGATTCTGCAGGGAATTCCCAAGTCCACTGTTTTGGTTAGATTCTCTTGTTCTTTCAGTTCCCCAATAGATTGTACCATCACATAAATCAATGCTGAAGTGAGTTGTGGTGTGAGTAGTTCCAAGCAATCCATGATCAGTATGTACATTTAGCACTGGGACAAATGGCTCAGTTTCCATTACAAAATTGACCTTCAATCATGCTCGGTTTGGGGTAATATGGAAAGACAGTCTCACTGAGAAGAGCATGATTGGGGTGTTGGTGTAACTGCCCAGGGGATTCTCCCTGCCCCCTGCCCAGATGCAGCCAATTTATCAAGACAGAGGAATTGCAGTAGAGAAAGGGTTAAATTCACACAGAGTCAGCTGAACAGGAGACTGGAGTTTTATTACTCAAGTCAGTCTCCCTGAAAATTTGGAGGCTAGAGTTATTCAAGGCTAGTTTGGTAGGCAGGGGCTAGGGGAAAGGGTGTTGCTGATTGGTTGGGGATGCAATCATAGAAGTGTGGAAAATGGTTCTTGTGCTCTGAATTCACTTCTGGGTGGGGACTACAGGAGCAGTTGAGTCAAAAGTCATAGGTCTGGGTGTGGCCACTTGGTCATCAGAAATGCAAAAGCCTGAAAGGACATCCCAAAAGGCCAACCTTAGGCTCTACAAGAGTGATGTTACCTGCAGGACTTGGTAATCATTTATGCCTACACCTTAGCAGAATTCAGCCTCCTGTCAGCCCCCTAACTTTGTGGTTTCTCATTAGTTTTACAAAGGTGGTTTAGTTTTGGGGAAGGGCTATCATCATTTAAACTATAAACTAAATTTTTTCTGAAGTTAGTTTGGCCCAAGTCCAGGAATGACCAAGGATAGTCTTGGAGGTTAAAAGCAAGATGGGTGTGGTTAAATCAGATCTTTTTCCCTGTCATAATTTTCTCATTGTTGTAATTTTTGCAAAGGCAGTTTCATTGGGAGGTTACCTGGAGGTGGCAGGATACCTGTGCATAGGTGAGTCTGCAGGGGAGTAGGTGCTGGTCTGGAACTGCTCCTGACCTTGAGTAGACATGTCACGTGACCTCAGGCAAATCCCTTAACCTCTTTTCTTTTTTCTTTAAAACTAAGAGCAGTAAATTGTGTTCCAGACGCTAGTGGGTATCTCACTGAGAAGGTTCCACTGGAAGAAGCTGGTCTTCCTTGTCCTCTCAATTACAAGTTCATTAGCATATTAAAGACTCTGCAGATTCCTGCAGGAAGAAAACTATATGATGTTCAGCAAGCACATTCCCCTTGTTTGCTGACCACGAACACTCCTTTTTTTGTAGTGATGATGGTGATGGGGGATACATTTTGGGAAACATTGGTCTAGGGGTTCTTACTGCTCTCAAACCTTGTAATGTAAACATTTTTGCCAGCTAAGTGCATGTTGTTGACCTTGGCCTTAGCAGCCTCTGCTGACACCTGCTTTAGGAAAGCAGGAAGGAAAGACTTGGACAGCAGAGTCACAGAGCTCGGCCCTACCACCAGCTTCCAAAGTGTGGCATCCAGATGAGCCACTGTTTAAAACCAAACCTCACTGTAAAGCAACTGAAATTCTGGCAAGTTCCCTGTGGGTGAGGAACACAGGGCAGTGTGTGTGCACTCTCTCTTGTGTGGAAGCTGCCATGTCCAGCAGTGCCAGGGGCCTGGCCCTCTCCTGGGCCACTGTCGTTAGCCCAGCTGACTCCCAGCCCCTTCCCTTCCTCTGTGCCTTGTGCCCCCAGTTCTCCTTTTAGAGAAGCCAGGCTTGGCTGAGCAAGCAGCCAGCAATGGGAGGGAGCAGAATAGCTCCTGTTATTCCCTCCCTTCCTCAGCTTGGAGCAGGAAGCATCCACCTCTTAACTGAGTCACCGATGACTGTATCTGGAGGCTTATTCCTTTCAGTGGCCTGAAAAGAGCTTTTTAAAACATGAAAATAACTTGCATTCACATAGCCTTTTCATTCGTCGACGTCTTCACTCATGATCGGGTTTAGTTGTCTTCAAGCCCCACGTCTGGAAAGGCAGTGGGCAGAGACATATTTTATAGGCCCTGCAGCCCACAGTGCAGAAGAGGCTGAGGGTGTCCTTCACGTTGTCCTGGCGGGGCAGGAGTTCTGAGCAGCCTCCCTGAGCTGTGATGGCCTGGCTCACTCCACAGATAGAAGCTTCTAGGCTGGCTGGAACGCTGCCCTTACCTGTGGATTTGGGTTGACTCCTGGGCTGACCACAGAAAGAAGTGTCCCCTACTCCAGAAGCTCAGGAGTGAGGGGTGTAGAACGCCCTGCCTGGGAACTTCTGTATCAGCAACAGGGGCTTTCTTGTGCTGCTTTGTCAGTGTATTTGGGGCATGCATGAGTCTAAGGCCCTGCATTGGAGGAGCAATTTCCTTATCCAAACATATGAAGGGCAAGTGGAAGAAGCCAGGTGGGAGAGCTCTAGAGGCACGCACATGACTGTGTAGAGTCAAAAGCACCCATATAAGGGACGTATTGGCAGCACTGCTGGGCTTCTTACTAGGGAGGATACTCCTTGCTGCCTCCATCAGGGACATGATGCCCAGTTCCAGGCCTCCTCTCTGCTGCAGCCGTGGGGCTTCAGAAGCCTCAACCAGTGCTCCAGGTAGCCAGGGCTGCCTTGTGAGATGAAAGCTGTTGCTTTCCTCAAGCTCCACAATGGGCAGATGAACCATCAGTAACTTTATGTATCCCGTGGCTTATACCTGATACGTTTCTTTGTTTTAAATCTCTCAGTGTAAACAGAGTAATTGTATATAATACTTTCCTGCAACCATTACAGAGTTAAAAAAAAAAAATCTCAAAAGACACAACAAACAGCTGGCTGTCCTGTCAGGTGTGCTGAGACATTTTGTTTCGAATTTCCAGAATTATTGCAATCCTTTGCTGTTCACCCTTGGCTCCTGCCCTATTTTGATCTTGGGAACAGGAACCAGAGGCTGGCACTGGGCACCAAACTCAACACTGCAAGGGCAAAGCCGGACCAGGACAAAAGCTCTTGACTTTTTTTTTTTTTTTTTTTTT
>NW_016107537.1:2132067-2164713 GCF_001604975.1 Cebus imitator
AAAAAATTTTTTTTTAGATGGATTCTTGTTCTGTCACCTAGGCTGGAGTGCAATGGCACAATCTCGGCTCACTGCAACCTCTGCCTCCCAGGTTCAAGTGATTTTCCTGCCTCAGCCTCCCGAGTAGCTGGGATTACAGGTGCTCACCACCATGCCCAGCTAAATTTTTGTATTTTTAGTAGAGACGGGGTTTCACTATGTTGGCCAGGCTGGTCTTGAACACCTGACCTCGTGATCTGCCCAGCTTGGCCTCCCAAAGTGCTGGGATTATAGGCATGAGCCACTACACGCCCAGCCAAGAGCTCTTGATTTTTACAGCTGTGTTTAACTGAAATTCCACATAGAACATTTCCTAATCAACCCAAACTTTGAACCACTAACTAGAACATTTTTTTTCTTATAATTTTTCGTAGAAATTTCTTTTCAGTAGCTTTTTAAAATTATAAAGTCAACATATAGAAAATAAAAAAGGGGTAAAAAGAAGATAAAAACCATAATCTCACCATCCAGAGATATCCACTTTTGACAGTTTGTTATATTTCTTCCCAGTTCTCTGTATATACATATATATGTGTAATTTTATTATTGTTTTGGAATTCGTTGTGTATAAATTTTATACTATATCTTTCCACTTTGCATCATATAACTATGTTTCTGCATCATTAAATAGTCTTGAAAAACACCATCTTGAAGTTCCTACAATAGATCCCATCTTATAGCAGTGACATAATTATTTAACTGTTCCCATATTGTGGGACAGATGCACTGTTGCCAGCTTTTTACAACTATATATAAGCTTCAGTGAACATCTTTGCAAAGAAATCCAAGTTTCTGACTCCTTCCTTCCCATAGTTTGCCAGAAGGGTTACTGCCAAGTGGAGGGATATAAACTCCTTTATTATAAAGGCCCCGAACCCAGATTGCCAAATTGCTTTCCAGAATGGTTCTTCCAAAAACAGATGCCTGAGGCTGCCCGCAACTGCCAGCAACCTCAGCTGGGGGCTGTGGAGGTGAGAGGAGGTCATTTATTCATTGCACATTCTTCCTGTGATTTCTGAGATGAAGAGAGAGGTTGAGATTTGACTTGTTGCTTGCAGAGCGGTAGGCCAAAAAGGAGGAAGGGAATGAATGAATTTTGAGAATGTACCTGTGTCACATCTGGTGGGAACAATAAGGACTCAATGCCTATCACCCAAGCTACGGTGAGCAGTAGCGTCCAGCAGGTGTGCGGACTCCTGACTTCCTGACGTTTCTTCTGGCTCCTCTCTGTACGCAGTTAACAGTTGGCATGTCCCGGGCACGCTCAGGCCCAGGCTGGACTCAAAATTGTCACTTTACACATAATTCTAAGTACACAGACTCTGGGAAGGCAGCCCTTAGGCTGTCTCGAGAGGAAGTGTTGGCTTTCTGCAGTAATGTTTCTCTCTTCTTCAGGTTCAGAGGCTTCTTTTCTTGCTAACTGCTGGGTTCAGAGCCTCCTGGGTGAAGTAGATTCTGAGCGCCAGAGAAGCAGAACATAATGATCCTCAAATTTAGGTTTATTTCTTTTAAATAACCATAAAAAAGATTTGTAGAAAGGTCTTAGCTGAAAGCATGGTGCCTGGAGCCAGCCATACACTCAGCCACTGTTTGCGATGCTGAAATGAAATGAAGTGACGGATATCGCCCCAGGAGGTGTCCAAAGAGCACACTCTGGGGATTAAAACTCCCGCCAGACGTCCACTGCCACCTCTCCCCAAGGCAGCCAAGTGCCCAGGACCACTGTGGGGCAGAGGGTCAAGCATTAGACCCTCCAGGCACCTTCTACCCCAGGCTGGCGTCTGCCCAGTGCCAGGTGCCAGTAGGAATGTGAGAAACTGTCCTGCTGCAAGTGCGTGGTGACACCACAGTCATGGGCCCTCGTGGCTGCTGTCCATGGGATTGAACCTGGGCTCCAGTGGCTCTGCAAACATTATTTAATCTCACTCATCATCACATCCTTCATCTATAAAGTTGGGCCAACAGGCTGTCCACCTCTTAAGTGGTTGGGATCACTGATGGAAAGGTCAGATATTAGAAGCATATTGAAAAGCTCAGGAGGGCCAGGTGCAGTGGCTCGTGCCTGTAATCCCAGCACTTTAGGAGGCCGAGGTGGGCAGATCACTTGAGGCCAGGTGTTCGAGACCAGCCAGGCCAACATGGCAAAACCCAGTCTCTACTGAAAATAAAAAAAATTAGCCATGTGTGGTGGCCTGCGCCTGTAATCCCAGCTATTAGGGAGGTTGAGGCAGGAGAATCACTTGAACCCAGGAGGTGGAGGTTGTAGTGAGCCAAGATGGAGCCACTGCACTCCAGCCTGGGTGACAGAGTAAGACTGTGTCTCAAAAAAAAAAAAAAAAGAAAAGCTTAGGAGGTGCTAAATGAATGTTACCCTTCATGTGCCTCGTCCTACAGATTGAGCGATCCAGGAGCAGAGGCAGTGACGTAGAATCACCAGGGGTGATTCTCATAAGTGATTTTCGGTATGCACAGGGGCCTCTGGGGGTGATACTTTCCCTTTAACTGAGGGAGGTCTTGTGTTTTCAGGTGATGCTGATCCCATGGGCAGGATGTGCAGTGGCTCCTACACACGGGACTTGGCAATCCTGTCCCTCCTCACCCTGGTGCCCTGGCAGCCCCTTCATATATCTGTCCTTCACATCTTCTTTGAATTCTTAGCTGCTGCCTTGGCAGTGAGGCCTGAACACTGTGCCTATTGGTGGGTGTTTAAAGGGAAGAGGCTCATAGGAAGGTCAGCTGGGCGCAGGGCACAGCACTGCAGGTGCATGGAGGCTCAGGAGGCACAAGGGTATTGTGGGCAGATAAGGTGGGGCCGTCCCCTCTCCTTCTCTTGCTTAGAGAGAGACCGGGGGAGGGTCCCAGTCCCCAGCAGGGCAGCCTAGTGGTTATGGTTTGGGAACAGACAACTCATAGCACACTGCCGCCTGTTCATGGCTCAGCCTATAGAAGGCAGCCTTGGCTTGCAGCCCAGTCCAAGTTCCTTCCAGGTGTGACCACAAGACCTGAGCTATGTAACACAGAGTGTGACAACTTTCACGCTGGCCACCTCTTCCAGAATGGCTATGGGGTCTGGCAGGTCCCTGCGCCTCCTCAGACAGCTTGGCTTGTGACAGTAAGTGATCAAACAGGGACAGGGCCTGGTGTGTGGCCATGCCTCTGCCCATAGGAGGCTACCGGGTCTGGGCTGAGCTGGAGCTCCATAGCACTGGTTTCTAGAATAGTGCAGATGCTGGGCCTATCCTGGAGGCTACACTTAAAAAAAAAAAGAACAAAATAATCTTTCTTAGGGTGTAACACTTCACAGTTATTCCTAGTGCACAGGGGAGCAATCATTCATGATGTTTTCTGGAGCTTCTTAGAGGAAATCTCACCTTCTCTCGGGTGTGGCTCTTGGCTGCTAGGAACAGACACAGTTTATCTTGCAGAGAAAACTGTTTTGCAAGAGGTTTCCCACCATTATGGTCTGAGGGAGGGTCCCTGCCAGCTTTTCTTAGTCACTTGGGCTCAGAGGGAAGGTGGTTTTGGTATTTTTCTTTTTTCTGAAGGCAAGAGCCATCTGGGGGCAGGGCACACATGGGTAATTACCCTGACTTAGGGAGACAAAAGGACTGCTGATCAGCAGTTCTCAGGACCGCTGCAGGTGGCTGACGCTTTTGGTGGAATGTCACAAAGTACCCAGGCTGGGGGTGAGTCAGAAATCCTTAGGTCACTTGTGGTTTTCTTTCATGGTTTTGCTGTGACTATTAACTTGTTTTTACTTAACAAGAAAAACAGGTGTTTGGGTGTCTGTTTGAAACAGTGCTGCCTTGCTGTTAGCAGCTCACTGTAGTCGGGAGGCTGCCCCGGACTGGCGACACTGAGTACCTAACTGGAATAAGGGGCATAAGGAGCACACGCTGGAGGAAGCTGGAAGTTAGTCCTGTGAGAGGGATGGGGCATATCTGAGCACTAATACGGTGCCCGGTTTTGGTGGCTTTAAATCGAACTTGGAGTCAATCAATCAGTTCATTAATTTGAATTGCTTACTTGCTGTGCCAGCCCCCAGCACCCTCCTGGACACCTCTGGAGATGAACTTCCACCTTGGAAGTGAGCGTGTGTGCTTAGACCTTGGCTTTGCTTTTATACATGTAGCCAGGTGAGCCGGCAGCTCTCACCTGAGTTCTGTTGCTTTCTGGAGGGAAATAGAAGCAGTGCATTTGTCCACATGCTGCTGTGGATTTTCTTTCCACCTGGCCAGGCAGCCAGATGCTGTGGCTTTTTAAGTCTCACTAACGTCAATGTATGTACTGCCCGTTACCAGTACCAAGAGATTGTCAAGAACTCCTGCCTCCCCAGCTGCAGGTGCTGAAGGCTTCCCTCGAGTCTTCAGGCCTTAAAGGATGAGTTTCAGGCTTTCTGCAAAGACCATCAGAAATAAGAATCTGGCTCAAAGCAAGTCTGTGCAATTCTGCACAGGGATCAAAGGAAATGGAGGCGCCAATTTGAGTCCTGGGGTTTGGGCCTGGCCTGGATGTTGCTGGGATCTGCCAGAAAAGCAGACCAGGAGCGCTTTTTTTTTTTTTTTTTTTTTTGACAGTTTCTTTCTCTGTTACCCAGGCTGGAGTTCAGTGGCATGAACGCAGCAGCTCACCACAGCCTTGACTTCCTGGGCTCAAGCGATCCTCCCACCTCAGCCTCCCAAGTAGCTGAGACTACAGGAATGTGCTGGCTAATTTTTCAATGTTTTGTAGAGATGGGGTCATACCATGTTGCCTAGGGTGACCTCTGACTCCTTGGCTCAAGTGATCCTCCTGCCTTGGCCTCTCAAAGTGCTGGGATTACAGGCATGAGCCACCATGCCCAGCTTGCTCTTTTTTTTTTAAACTAGGAGTTAAAAGTGACCCAAATGTCCTCCTTTTACTTTGTGCTTCTTGTGCTAGCATCATGGCTTATGTCTGTGACCTGTAGAAACAGAGGTCCCCAGAATTGGGGCTATATTCTGCAGCCTGGAGTGCAGGTGATTGGAATGGCAAATAGTGATTGCTCAGGGCATAGCCTTCCCCATCCCCTGCCACCAAACCAGACCCAAAGGCTGTAGGGATCCCTGGAAATCATGGGGTGCTTGTGCTCTGTCCTCTATGGCTGGGAGCTCCAAGATTTCCTGCTTTGCTGTGCCACTGAGGCTGGCAGGGAAGAAGCAGGGCAGCCGCCGGTGACTCAGACACTCGGGGTTATTGTCGCTGAAGTCATTTCCGAGGGAGATGGCCAGCACCTCACTGTGACCAATTGCTCTCTAGGAGGCACCAGCCGCAAAGGTGGGAGAATGCAGTTGCTGCAGGCAGACTTTGCTCTCTACCTTGCTGTGTCCCCAGTACTGTGGACATGCCCAGATCCCAGCAGGCAGTTCATCTGTTGGATGAATCTGTTTTTTTTTTTTTTTTCTTTTTGAAGAAGAGGCAGTCCAGGGTGGGAAGTTTGTCAGAGCATCACCCGTCACTTTAGGGGCCATTTTTGCCTCCTATTCCCTATGTATATAAGACGGGGGGGGGGGGGGGGGGGGGCGGGGCTTGTGGGCCCTTGCTGGGGTCTCCCTGACGTGTGATTGCCTGTGTGAAGGGAAGTTGAAGTTGGCGGCTCGTGGGTCCCCTAACAGTGGCTGCAGGTGAGTCCTGCGCCGTCTGGGCAAAGCCAGCTGTCATAAATGGCCAAGCAAGTTGGCTTGTGGCTAAAATGATGTCCTCACCAGCATGTCCTTGCCAGAAGGGTGAAAATTCATCAGGACAGGCCCCGAGCCAGTCGCAAGCTGCCCTTGAGGCAAATGAGAGATTCCTTCCATCTCTGCAATTCACACACTTGGGGAGTGACTGTGCTTCGCAGAGGCCCATGGTGAAGAAACATACGTGGCTTATTGCCTGTCTGGGGAAGCCCAGGGCTCAGGGCTCCTGACACAGAGAAGGTGCTGGAGCCCACAGGCTTCTGAGGGCCTGGGCGAGGATGGCTGGTGGATGTCTGTCCTGGCCATGCTCACTGCTCACCAAGGCAGAGTTGGCTCTGCTTAGCCTCTGGATGCCTAGGAAGAGTTTGTTGTGTGGGCAGGGACAATGAGAATCCAGGGTTAGAGGGGGACAAGGGTCCTAAAATCCACACAGGCCACTCCTAAGGTTTCTTGATTTGAGTAGCATGAATTAAGTGCCTACTGTTTACAGGGAACTGTGGCAGGTTGACAGGGATGTATCTGTGGCTGGTAGTGGATGAGATGAGGCATCGAGACAGGAGCTGTTGTCAAGCTTCTGGAGCCTGAAGGTTCTTAGGGAAGTGGAGATGGGGGTGCCAGGGGCATTCAGGAACTGCCAACAGGAGAGAGGCATTTGCTCCTTTTCCCCCTTTTTCCCTCCCTCCCTCTTTCCTTCACTCCTTCCCTTCCCTCACTTTCTCACTTTCTCTCTTTTCTTTCTTGTCTAACACTGTGGCCCAGACTAGAGTGCAATTGTGTGATCATGGCTCACTGCAGCCTCGGTCTCCCAGGTTCAAGTCATCCTCCCACCTCTGTCTCCCAGGTACCTGGGATTACAGATGCACAGCACCACACCCGGCGAATTTTTGTATTTTTTTTTTTTTTAATAGAGAAGGGGTCTTGCCATGTTGCCCAGGCTGGTGTCAAATTCCTGGGCTCAAGCAATTCACCCAACTCAGCCTCCCAAAGTGTTGGGGATACAGGTGTGAGCCACTGCACCCAGCCAGCTCTTCTACGTTTAAATTCCAGTCCTTGGTTTTTCTTTCTCCATCTGGCAGTGGTTTCAGGAATACAATCACTCCAGCATGTCTGCCGCTAACCTGCCCAGTCCATCTTCCCATCTATCACACTTGGGCACAAGTGTGGCCAGTTGGTGCCCAGAAGAGAGACCAGGAGGAGTCTGGTGCCCGTCCGCCTCTGTCTACCAGCTTCCGTGGAAACCAAGGCCGCGCTTTACTGCCTGTGCTCCACTGTCCCCTCACTTCCTGGGACGGACACTGAGTCCCCTTTTCTCTGCCCCTACATCGAATGACCCTGACCTTTCCTTCCTCCACGGTCTGCACTTCACCAGAACATGTTCTCATTCTGCGCAAAGATGCGTGTGGTCGGGGAAGGTGAGCCTGCCTGGCCCGTCCTCCCAGAGTCTGCCTTCGGGAGAGAGCGAGGAGTCCCTGGGCTCAGGCCGAGTGCCTCTCCCCCCAGCCACTGGGAGTCCGCCAGCTGGACACGGGGGAGGGTTCTTCATTCTGGGGCTCTCTTCCTTTGCACTCACTCTCTCAGGAGAGAGGGAGCTGGGAAAACCGCTCTAACACAAGCGCCTGGGAGGCACGGTGGACCTGCGGCGCCCTTCAGCTGGGGTTGGTGGGGAATTTTCTTTCCTTGCTCTCGGTTCCCGTGGAGGGGATTTCCTCTCCCCTGCCGCGCGGGGGCAGTGTTGGGCTGAACACTTTGTTTTTCTGCACCCAATTTTCTGACTTGCCCCAGGGAGGAGCTGTGTCTGGTCTGATCAGAGATACTGGACAGGGCCTGACCCTTGTCGACCCAACTTAGTGCCTGTGGCCGCCATGCTGCCATCATTTACTCTCTCTCTCTCTCTTGCTCACCACGGGTCTCACCACCCGGAAGAAGTGCCAGGGCCCTTCTCTTTTCTTTCTGAGGGAAAGCACATCTGTGGTAGAACCAGTCTCTTTTAACAGCCCATTTCTTGCCTGCCGTGTGCTGGACCTTTGGGCCGGGGCATCACCTTCCAAACCGGACTTGGCAGACCCCATTCTCCCCTCTGGCAGTTCCAAACCCTAGACTTGAGGGTGATGCCAGCAGCCTCCAGTTCGCCCTGTGGGACCAACCAAGCTCTCTAGTCCAGCTTTTCCACGGAACGGTGAGCTTTACAAGTTTGCAGGGGATCTAGTCCTTCCGTTCATCAAGTGTCTCTCCAATATGCATTGTAAGATTTCAGGGAAATGTAAGTTTTCTTGAGCACTGACTGATCACAAACACTCTTAGAAGTGTCTCCACTCATTCATGAGTATTATCCATGTCCTCGTTGCAGTCACATTTTACGAGTTACACTGATCTCATTGGCCAGTCTCTGCTCCAGGGTGTCCAGGACCTCAGCCGGTGAGCTGCACAGCGTCAGGTGAGGTGCAAAGGCTGGGGCCTGGAGTCCTCCAAGGCTCCCTTGCACTTGTGGTGCTTGATGTCGGCTATCCACTGGGACGTTGGTTGGAGCAGTTTGCCGGCACACCCACGTGTGGCCTGGGCTTTCTCTCAGCACTGTAGCCTCAGGGTGGGAGTGGGTGTCAGATTTCTTACTTGTGGCTTAAGATTGCAACTACCAAGGTGGAAACTGCATCTCATTTTATGACCCGACCTTGGAAGTCTTGTGAGACACTGGCTACATTCGTTTGGTTGCAAGCAGGTCCCAAACCTTTCCAGATTCAGGAGGTAGGGAATTAGATTCTAGCTCTTGGTGGAGGAAGATGAGTTTCTAGAAGAGTATGTGGGATGGGAGGTGTTCTGAGGTTACCTTTGGAAACACAATCTACCATAGACCAATCAGGGAGAAGGAAACTGTAATACTTCCTCTTTCATCTGCCCAGGTTTATTAGTGGACACATGGCCGAGAAGAGCAAAAACTGGGCCAGGTGTAGTGGCTCATACCTGTAATCCCAGCACTTTGGGAGGCTGAGGTGTGCAGATCACTTGAGATCAGGAGTTCAAGACCAGCCTGACCAACTTGGTGAAACCCCCTCTCTACTAAAAATACAAAAATCAGCTAGGCATTGTGGCAGCCACCTGTAATCTCAGCTACTCGGGAGTCTGAGGTGGGAGAATGGCTTGCAGTGAGCTAAGATTGCATCACTGCACTCCAGCCTGGGCAACACAGTGAGACTCCAACTCAAAAACATATAAATAAATAAAAAAAGCAAAACGTGGCAGGAAACCCCCCATGAACAACCAGTAATGGAAACGGTTGCAGATTTCTCATGCATTTGACCAGGAAACACCCACATGGAGGGCAGGGGGCTGAGGCACCTGTGGTTGGCCAGCTCCAGCAGCTTTTCTGTACTCTTGAATCTGAGTTCTTGAATTATGCAGTGAAATAGCTATTTCCTTGCCATTTTGGGTCAAAAATAGTACCACAAAGTGGGGATGATAGCTTTCCATAAAAGTGCTTTGTGCAGTGCCTGGGACCTAGTACATGCTCAATAAACAAGAATATTATTATTTTTGTCTGGCTTTCTCATAATCGCTAATGCATGCCCTGGAAGGAATAGTGTATCCTTTCTCTCTCTCTCTCTCTCTCTCTCTCTCTCTCTCTCTCTCTCTCTTTTTTTAAGACAGAGTCTCACTTTGTTGTCCAGGCTGGAGTGCAGTGGTATGATCTTGGTTTACTGCAACCTCCGCCTCCCAGGTTCAAGTGATTCTCCTGTCTCAGCCTCCTGAGTAGCTGGGACTGCAGGTGGTCACTACCATGTCTCGCTTACTTTTTTGTATTTTTAGTAGAAATGGGGTTTCACCGTGTTGGTCAGGCTGGTCTTGAACTCCTGACCTCAGGTGATCCACCTGCCTTGGCCTCCCAAAGTGCTGGGATTACAGGTGTGAGTCATCACACTCAGCCTCTCTTCTTTAGTCCAGAAGATGGAATGTGTGAAGAAGGTCTCCACCTGGCCACTGCCCTGAGGGTTTATAAGAGTCCACCTCACCCTTACCAGCCCAAGTTCCGAAGAGCTGAGGAACTTTATGGTAATAATTTTAACATTACAGTATCTGTCAAATAGGTAGAAAATTGCCTTATTTTAAAGTCTTTAGATTGTTATGTGTTTTGGGCATTCTAGTGCCTATCGAATGAATCTTGTGTGGTGAACATAATTATTCCAAAACATCTATGATCCGAGGATTCTTTAATATTGTCTCCTTGAACTTGCCCTCTATCACTGTTCAGGTGGAAAAGAAAGTAAATTTCTTCTTCTTTAAACAAGTGGCTTCAGGGTCACAGTAACTTTTGTTGTAGGGTTGTGTGTGTCTATCATGTTTTGATATTTAGATGCCTAGACTCAGAGCAGTAGCTTTGCTGGGGACATACTGAGTGACAGAATACCAGCAAATGGCCACATGTGGGTGTGCGTTCTCCGTGTATGGATCAGAGACCCTGAGCATACGGAGGTTCTGCCTGCTTGCACACCAGCATTCGGCAAGCAGATGGTCCTGGCAATGTCTGGAGCCATTGAAAATCATATTTTCCAAGAATATTTAATGACAGAGAGAAATATGATCTAACGTGAAGTGAATTGCCTCAAGACTCTGAACTGTGTATCCAGGATGGTCTGATGAGTCGGCTATAATAACCACAGGCAGGAAATGGAGCCAACCAAACCCTGCTGACTCATTCCCAGGGAGGGGGAGAAGGAGAGGAAGTGCCTATAGAAGATACAAGCCCCCAGAGAGGTCAGTTAACACCTGACTGACAGGGTCAGAGGAGGAGGATTGAGCCAGGCAAGAAAGGGGCGAGGCTGCTGGGAAAAGGACAGGGCAGCACCCCTGCAAAGGCCATCATGGGGACAATTTCCCAGGCGCTAACCCTGGTCATGTCAACCCCAAACTGTCCACTCCCTTCACTAAAGGGTGTTGACTGCCAAGCTCTTGTTTGGCAGGTCCTTGCTCCCTTAGAGTCACGTCAACATGGTTTTTAAATTTTAATTTTAGAGTACCATTTGAAAGGCAACTTGAATATGGTCTAGTCCCATAACTAGAGGGTCTGCTTAAATGAGCTATGTGGCTTCAAAAATAAATTGCAAATGTATCTTTCAGTTGTCAACCCTAATAGTTATCAATAACTTGCTTTGGGAAAGATCTTTCATCTCTATGTGTTTAACATGATTAGAATCTATTAATATAGATCTACGTGGCCTTTGCAAAGAGTGGTGTTTACTTATTTGTAGCTGTCGGTTAGACAGAAATGAAAAGGATGGAAAGGGGCTTAGGAAGGTGAGGAAATGGAAAAGAACACCTGGTTCTGAAGTCCCCGCTTTGCCTGTGCCATTTTCCTGGCCCCGCTGCCCCATGACCTCTCCCAGGATCACCTAAGGAAAGCTCAGACTTCCCTTCAGGGCCTGATACCCTGGGGGCTTGGCTGCTGCAGGCGTTTCTTGGCATTCAGGCAGGGGTATCCTAATTCTTGCACCTCAGGGGCCCTGTCTCACTTCCTCCAACAGTTACTGACAGGCATCACGGCATTCATTTGTCTGTGTCTAATTTCCTTCCAAGAAAAAAGTTGTGCACATCCTTGTTAAGAGGAAAAAGGGAAAAAGAAGCTAGTATTTTTTCAGGAGGTATACATGCTTATTGTTGAAAATGTGTATATTGACTCTTTATATCTTCCTGTTTTTTAAAATTTTTATTTTGAAATAAGTATAGATTCGCGTGAAGTTGTAAACATAGCATAGAGGGGTCCTGGGTACCCTCCGCTCAGATTTCCCCATTGGTTATATCTTACGTAAGTATAGTACAACACCACAGCCAGGAACCTGGCGTTGGTGTATGGTGTGTGTATAGTTTTATGACATCTCATTACATGTGGAGAGCCCCAAAACCACTACCATGAGCAGGACACAGAACTGTTTCATTGCCACAAAGGGACCCTGTGCTTCCCCTCCACAGTCACACCTCCCTGCCCCCACCATCCCCAACCCCTGGCAACCATTAATCTGTTCGCCATGCCTATATTTTTCTTATTTTAGAAATGTTATGTAAATGGAATCACACAGAATATGACCTTTTGAGGCTGGATATTTATTTTTATTTATTTATTTAAGACAGAGTCTGGTTCTGTTGCCCAGGCTGGAGTGCAGTGGTGTGATCTCAGCTCACTGCAACCTCTGCTTCCTGGGTTCAAGCGATTTTTGTGCCTCAGTCTCCAAAGTAGCCAGGATTACAGGCACGTGCCACCACTCCTGGCTAATTTTTGTATAATGTTTTTAGTAGAGACAGGGTTTCACCATGTTGGCCAGTCTCAAAGACCACCATGGCGGCTGGTCTCAAACTCCTGGGCTCAAGAGATCTGCCTGCCTTGGCCTCCTAAACTGCTTGGATTACAGGTGTAAGCCACCATGCCCAGCTGGTGGTTATTTAAATTTTATTTTATTTTTTTCAGTCAGCAGGATTGCCTAGAGATCCAAGTTGTGGCATCTATCAATAGTCCATTTTTATGTTGCTGAGTAGTACTCCATGGTGGTCATAGATTTTCCATGCCAACTTGGCTAGGTCACGATTCCCAGATATTTGGTCGTGCGTTATTTTGGATGTTTCTGTGAAAGTATTCTTAAAATGAGATTAACGTTTACATCGGTAGGCTTTGTGTAAAGAAGATTATTCTCTATAATGTGGGTGGGCCTCACCCAGTCATTTGAAGGCCTTAATAGAACAAAGGCTGGTGTTACCTAAGGAAGAGGGAATTCTGCCAGCTGACCTCTTTTAGACTTAGGCTGCTACCTCAACTCATTCCAGCCTGGCAGCCTACCCTGCAGATTTTGGGCTTACCAGCCTCCATAATCATGTGAGCCAATTCCTAAAATAAACCTCACTCTCTCTACACACCACACACACACACACACACACACACACACACACACACATCCTATTGGTTCTGTTTCTCTGGAAAACCCTGACTAATGCATCCATGGTATGGATATACTACAGTTTGTTCAACTGTTCACTCATTGAAGGATATTTTTGTTGTTTCCAGTTTTTGGCTATTACAAATAAAGTAACAATGAACGTTTGTGTAAAGGTTTTTGTGCAGACATAAATCTTTATTTCTCTGGGATAAATACCCAGAATTGCAATTACTGGGTTTTAAGGTAAGGGTGTGTTTAGCTTTTTAAGAAACTGCCAAACGATTCCCCAGTGTGGCTATACATTTTTGCATTCCTACCAGCAATGTGGAGAGACCAAGTTCTCCACATCTTTACCAGCATTTGCTATTGTTGCCACTTTTATTTTAGAGGTTCTAATAGGTGCATCATGATATTGCATCATCATTGGTTTTAATGTGCATTTCCCTAATGGCTTGTGAGTTAGTTCATTTGCATTGCCATAAAGGACTACCTGAGGCTGGGTAATTTATAAAGAAAAGAGGTTTATTTTGGCTCACAGTTCTGCAGGCTGTACAGGAAGTATGGTGCTGCATTTTCTTCTGGTGAGGCTTTAGGAAGCTTTTAGCCATGGCAGAAAGTGAAAAGGGGGCTAGTGTGTCACTTAACGAGAGAGGAAGCAAGAGAGATGCCAGGCTCTTTTAAACAACCAGCTTTTGTGTCAACTCACCGAGAAAGAGCTCAACCATCACCCAGCCATTTATGAGGGATCTGCCACATGACCCAAATACCTCCCACCAGGCCCCACCTCCATCAGGAATTGCCTTTCAACATGAGGTTTTGAGGGACCAAATATCTAAACTATATCAGCTTGCAATGTGGAACATGTTTTCATGTGCTTATTTGACATTCGTAAGTAGTCCTGCTTAAAATTTCTCTTCAACTCCTTGCCTGTTTTCTAATTGAATTTTTCCCCTATTTTTCAAGTGTTAAAGAATATATTTTAGATATAAGTTCTTTGTTACAAATATGGTTTGCAAATTATTTCTCCAAGTGTGTGATAGCAAGAACTTTTAAATGTTCCCCAAGATTCTTAACCCCTATTCAATGAAACATGGATCTAAATACTGCTGTGAGGGATTTTCAGATGCAATTAAGGTTACTAAGCAGCTGACTTCAAAATAGGAAGATTTTCCTGGATTATCTGAATGAGGAAAACAGGAGAGATGAGGCAGAAGAGGAGGTCAGAGTGATTCCAAGTGTGAGAAGGACTCAACCTACCACTGATGACTTCAAGATGGAGGAAGTGGGGCAGGAGCCAAGGAGTACAGGAAGAGCCTAGAAGCTCAGAATAACCCTGGGCTGCCAGCCAGTAGGAAAATGGGAACCTCAATCCTATAACTGCATGGAACTAAACTCTGCCAGCAACCAGAATGAGCCTGAAAGCGCAGTAATCACCAGAGCCCCCAGAAAGGCACACACCCTTCCTGCTATGGGAGATTCAGAACAAAGAAACCAGTTGAGCCCACCAGATTCCTGACCTACAGAAATATGAGATAATAAATGGGTGTTTCAACTTGCCAAATTTGTGGTAATTTGTTATGGAAGCAATAGAGAACTAATACATAGACTGTGGTTTGTCTTTTCATCTTCTTACCAAGGTCTTTCACAGAGCAATAGCTTTAATTTTGATAAAGTCTAATTTGTCAGTTATTTTCCTTTATGGATTATGGTTTGGTGTCAAGTTTAAGGACTCTTTACCAAGCCCTGTGAGTTGAAGATTTCCCCCTAAGTATTCTTCTAAAGGGTTCATAATTTATATTTTATTTCTTTTATTTTTATTTTTATTTTTTTGAGACAGAGTCTCTCTCTGTCACCCAGGCTGGAGTGCAGTGGTGCAATCTCAGCTCACTGCAACCTCCACCTCTCAGGTTCAAGCAATTCTCCTGCCTTAGCCTCCTGAGTAGAGTAGCTAGGACTACAGGTGTATACCACCACACCTGGCTGATTTTTGTATTTTTAGTAGAGATGGGGTTTTACCATGTTGGCCACACTGGTCTTGAACTCCTGACCTCAGGGGATCCACCTGCCTCAGCCTCCCAAAGTGCTGGAATAACAGGCATAAGCCACTATGCCTGGCTTATAGTTTACATTTTATATTCAAATATAGGATCACTTTTTGAGTTAACTTTTGTGTAAGAAGTGAGGTATAAGTCAAAAATTTTTCCTTCTCTCCCTCCCTCCCTCCCTTCCTTTCTTTTGCCATTGAATATCCACTTACTCAGGCATCATTTGTTGAAAAGACTACTCTTTTTCCATAGAATTGCTTTTGAATCATTGTCAAAAATCAGTTGGGTTTCTCTTTTGTTTCATTGGTCTGTGCATTAATTTTCCTGCCAGTGCCACACTGTCTTCATTACTGAACTTTATAATAAGTTTTAAAATTGGACTGAGGGACTCCACGATTTTATTTTTTGAAATTGTTTTAGCTATTTTAGTTCATTTTATTTTCCATATAAATCTTAGAGTAAGCTTATTTATATTTAAAAATATATTTCTAGGATTTTAATAGAAATTATTTAAACCTATACATTGGGGCAGGGAGGATGGAGAGGGATAACACTGGGAGAAATGCCTGATGTAGGCAACAGGTGGTGGGGGGGATGCAGACAGCAAACCACCATGGCATATATGTACCTATGCAATAATTCTGCAGGATGCAGGACATGCACATGTACCCCAGAGCCCAAAGGCAATAATAATTAAAAAAAAAAAACTATACATCTATCTGGGGAGAATTCACAACTTTACTGTGTTGTGTGTTACAATTCATGAACATGGTATATCTATTTATTCAGTTCTTTGATTTCTTTCATCACCATTTTTTGGATCTAGGCATTTTAATTTTTTGGTAGATGTAATAGAGTTTTCCATGGTCATCATCATGCCATTTGCAAAGAGCAACATTTTACTTTTTTCCTTTCTGATCTGTACACATTTTCCTCTTAGTTGCTTTTTTTGCCTTACAGTGCTACTAAAACTTTCAGTACTAAGTTGATAATAGCAGTGAGAACAAACATCCTTACCTTGCTCTTGATCTTAGGTGGAAACATTCCCTTTATCAAGTTTGGTGTTAGCCATAGTTTTTGTAGATGTTGTTCATCAAGTTGAGAATATTCTTATCTGTTTCTAGTTTTCTGAGAGTTTTTGCCATGAATGGGTAATGAATTCTGTCAAATGTTTTCTCCACATCAGTTGACATGATCATGTGATTTGTGTTCTTTCACCTGTTGATGGTGGACTACACTGATGGACTTTCAAGTATTGCACCAATCTTGCATCCCTGAAATAAACCCCACTTAGTCATATGGTATTATTCTTTTTATATATCACTAAATTTTATTGATATTTTGTTAAGAATTTTATCATCTATATTTCTGAAAGATACTGGTTTTTAAGTTTTTTTTTGGTACTGTCTTTGTTTGGTTTTATATCAGGTGATACCAGATTCATAAAATAAATTGAGAAGTATTATTTTCTGGAAGAAATTGCATAAAATTGGTGTTTTAAACATACTTATTAGAATTTCCTTCGGTGAAACCACCTAGGTCTGGAGATTTTTTTAGAGAGAGTTTTAAAATTATAAGTTAAATTTATGTATTAGTTTCAGGGTTATTGATAGTCTCTATTTCATCTTGGTGAATTGTGGAGGTTGGTACTTGTCAAGGAATTGGGTTATTTTACTGAAGCTGTCAAATTTGTGCATGTGGCGTTGTTTGTAGTATTTCCTTATTAACTATGCAGTATTTACAATAGCTATGGTTTTCTTTGATTTCATTTGTGATGTTGGTAATTTCTGTTTTCCCTTTCTTTTTTCTTGCTGGGCTTGCTAGAGATTTGTCAATTTCATTGATTTTTTTCAAAGAACCAGTTTTTTGTTTCACTGATTTTCTCTATTGATTTTTCTGTTTTCAGTTTTATTGATTTTCGCTTTGTTCTTATTTCTGGTGTTCTTCCCCCACCCTCCAGCAGGAGAGGCTTGAACTGGGTCTTAGAAGATGTGAGTGGGCAGAGGAAGCTGTCTCCACTTTAGGGGGTTGCTGATGGAAGTGGTGGCAAACAGCTTCGGTAGCCGAGAGGGGGCGCTAAAGCAGGTGTTGTTGATTCACCCTCTGACTCCAGGTTGCACTGTAGAATGAGCTGAAGGAGGTGAGGAGGCAGCCCCCACCAGCACTTCTAACCTCTCTTTAAGGGAACTCTGGTTCTGGCACGGCTCTGGATGCTTGAAAGGTACTCTCTAGTTTAAACCTCATAGCCCTGTCAGGAAGAAATGAATGAGGAAGCTGAGACTCCCTGAGCTTCTGTGTGGGGAGGTGTCCCTCCCTCCCTGCAGATCCTGAGAATTCTGAACTCTTCACTTGCACTTAAGGAAAGCGACCTTGGGAGAATTCTTTCTGAAAATGTTTGCACTGGACATCCTAGTCTCCTACCTGGGTCCAAGAGGACTTTCTTGGCTGTGGTGGTGAGGTGGACTGGGTAGTGTCCAGTCTACCCTCCTACCCTGAAATGGCCTGAGATGTGTCTGTGTTTGAGTTATCCCAGGTTGTCATGGAGCAGCCAGAGGCGAGCAGAGTGAGCGGGGCTTGGTGGGACAGCAGGGCCTCCATTTAACGGGAGAACCCAGGCTGCTCTCCACATATAAATATAAAAGGGGAAAGTTTCCCAGACCTTTTGGAGTTTAAATAGCTCTTATAAAACGGCATTTTGATGAGCTGAACATAAATGAATTGGAAACATTCAGATAACATTTCCCCAGGGTGTATAAACTGAGGACAAAAGTGCTTGGCAAAGAGTTTGAGGGGCTGGGCCAAGAGTTTGAAAAATGATTTGAGATGTTGTGATGAACCCAAACTACCACCAGCTTCTCCTGGCTCGTTGCTTCAGAGAGCCTGGGAGAGGGGGCCTCAGGCAGGAGAGGAGAGGTACTTGCTTTCCCTGTGAATGGAGAGAGCTGCTTTGAAACCATGCTCACCTACATGGAGCTTCCCTCCTGGGCTGTGTTTGCTGCTAGCCTCCATCCATCCATCTGTTCGTCTGTCCATTCGTCCATCCATCTATCCATCCAACTATTCACTGTCCATCCATCTATCCACCTACCATTCATCCATCCCTTCATCTGTCTGTCCATTCAACCATCCATTCATCCATCCAGCACTCGTTCAACACCTACTGTGTGGATGGCTCTGGGAAGACAGAAGGTAACAAGACTTGGCCCCTTCTCTTGCAGAGCTCAGTGTCATGGTGGGAGAATCTTATACATGAAGCCTTGAGGACCGGCAAGTGCTGCAGAATCTCAGGGAGAAGTCACATTCCTGTGAAACTATGAGGGTGACAAGCTTGCTAAAGCTTCCAATGTTACCCCAGCAGGGTGTTAGGATGCCTCTAAGTTGCACCAGAGACCGCCAAGATGAGATGTTATTTGGGATAGAAGGTAAAGGAAGGGCTTCACCTTGCTCCTGAGCTCATAGCTGCACCAACCTATTGTAAGACACTGGAATTTAGACATCACAGCACTGGGATGATCATCATTGGTCAGGGAGAGACCTCTCTTAACATTGACCCTGGGACACTCACTGCTTTACCCCATGCAGCTCCTAACCCAGTTCATAACCCAATCCTATGGGGAAGATACTGCTGTTCTCTCACAGGAAATGGGGGCTAAGGATAAGGACTCAGTTCAGGGCCACCTGGCTGGCAAGAGAAGAACTGAGACTTGAATCTGGGCCCATTGACTCCTGTACTGGGCAATGGGGCTTCTCCCCAGCAGGTGAGAGTAGAACTAGGGGCAGACTGGTTGCTGCAAAATCCAGGCTCTGTCATTGGACTACGGGTGTAGTGTTTGACCTTAGCCAGGTAGGGGAGTTGCTGAGAATGGCAGGGCTGTAAGCTTCAAGGATGTGCAGGCCAGGGAGGTCTCTTTTTGAGCCTAGGTCCTTCTTGGTGCAGGAGACAGAATCTTGGAATAGATTTGGAGGCCATATGACCTGATTACCGATTACACAAATCATCCTGTCCCAGTAGGGAACTTTTATATCATGGACTTTTTTTCTCCTAGATGTAATTATGCTCTGTGTCAGCGGCACACGTTTAAGTGTTGGAGAACCTAGGATAAATATTTCAACTTTCTTTTCCTCACTTAGGTCTTTAAGTCACTACCCCAAGAAGTCCCTTGACAATGTGCCCTGCTGGGGAGAGGATTTTCTGAATGATGTCTGCATACTGACTTGCTTCTAAACGCAGAATCACCATCACTGACAAATGCATACTGAAGCTGGGGTGTGGTGCTGGCAACTGAAATACCTGGAAAGCAATGCTTTTTGTAATTAGGTTGTCCAGCCTAGTGAACGGTTCTTAGAAAAGTTCCAAACAAATCAAAATACAGGCTTCTCTTGATGGGTACAATGGTTGCATTCCTGGGAAATTCAGCGCATTTTAAGCCATGTTAAAAAAAAAAAAAAGTCAGGCCAGGTACAGTGGCTCACTCCTGTAATCCCAGCACTTTGGGAGGCCAAGGCGGGCAGATCTCCTGAGGCAGGAGATTGAGACCAACCTGGCTAACATGGAGAAACCCCGTTTCTACTAAAAATACAAAAATTAGCCGTGCGTGGTGGCAGTGCCTGTAGTCCAGCTACTTGGGAGGCTGAGCAGGAGAATTGCTTGAACCTGGGAGGCGGAGGTTGCAGTGAGCCAAGATCGTGCCACTGCATTCCAGCCTGGGTGACAGAGAGAGACTTTCTCTCAAAACACACACACACACACACACACACACACACACACACACACACAATGTTTACATATAAAATGGAGTTAGGTTCCAGGCTCAGGTAATTAATAGGTTTTTACCTATGTGGATGTCACTGAGGATGTTGGAAAATCATTTGGGATGTGAGGTGATTCTTTGTGGTGAGGGATTGTTCTGGAGTTCTTACTGCATCTGCCAAATGATGTCAGTGTCCCTTCCCCATCATGGTGACAACAGAAAAGGCCCTACTGATTTTTGAAGTTTCCCTGAGGGGACCTCCTCCCACCCCTACCCTGAGAAAACCTACTCGCATGAATGAAACATTCTATAGAGCATCAGAAAGCAGATTGCACCTGCCATGGTCTCCATTTGCTCAAGAGGTGCTTCTCTCTTTCCCACTGAGAACACATGAGCATTGTAGAAGTCCAGAAACTTCTGAGGGTCATCCAAAATTAGCCCTTTGAAACACAATGTGTTACAGTGGTTTTTCTAGACAGGTAATTTGTTCCCCTATACTGCCTGAAACGACCAAAACAACCACCATAAAAATACTCTTTATAAAAATCGGTTCTTTAGAAGGCCCTCTGGTCTGAACCGTAGCAAAGGTACTAGGATCATCACTTGCATAAACATTGCCAATGACTAAACATGGGGGTGTGAAATATCATGTACTTTACAAGGAGCCCCAATCACCATGTGGACAAAAGGCAAAATTCTGTCTTCCGTACCCTTTGTCCAATGTTGGTGGTCATCAAGCTCCTGGGCACAGCTTCTGGTGGGAGATGCCCCCACTGGATTGCCATGGGCTTGAACCACGGCATGGGAAATCGCTCAGGCTCCTTTGCTGGGTGGCAGAACTTGGAGGGTCTTGGATCCACAGGTGGGACCTGAGTGTGATGAGGTCAGGAGGGCCTGTCCTCAGCCAGGCCGGGATGTCCAGCTGTTGCTGGTGTCCCAGCAGGGGCTTGGAGCAAAGCTGGGAGGCATTCAGCACTTACCATCCCAAATTCAGTTCCATCTGTGAATGGAGTCCCACTTAAGAATCGACACCCGCCCTTGGTCAGGAAGTTTGTTTGCACAATAGAAGTTCAGAGCTGCCCCTTATGTACACAGCTCAGTGATAGGAGCCCTAGAGAATAAGAAAGAACTCGAAAGCTGTGCAATGGTGGGTGGATGGGGGTGGAATCTTGGCCGGGCGTGGTGGCTCATGCCTGTAATCCCAGCACTTTGGGAGGCCAAGGCGGGAGGATCACTTGAGGTTGGGAGTTCGAGACCAGCTTGACCAGCATAGTGAAACCCCATCTCTACTAAAAATGCAAAATTAGCTGGGAGTGGTGGCACATACCTGTAATCCCAGGTACCTGGGAGGCTGAGGCGGAAGAATCACTTGAACCCGGGAGGCGGAGGTTGCGGTGACCCGAGATTGTGCCATTGCACTCCAGCCTGGGCAATAAGAGCAAAACTCTGTCTCAAAAAAACAAAAAACCATAAAGTGACCAATAGGTTCTTGTGGGGCCTCCTTCAGCAGTGGCTGTGCTTTGGAAGCTCACTCACTAGTTAGTAACAGCTGCGTACCCGCAGGGCCAGGCATGGTTCAGATCACTTTGCAGACACGCAGGCAGCATGCAACCTAAGCCTGCTTCGTTTCCCATGCAGAGCAGGGAGTGGGAGTTTGGACAGGGAGGAATACCAGCTCCACTTTAAAAACTGCATCTCAATCTATTTACTCCCCGAGGTGTGACAGCAAGAGCTCTAATGATGAGAGTTTCTGTAGCAAAGGTGGTGCATTTAGTTCCCCAACTGTTTAATCTTCTCCCTCTTTCCATCCTCTGATGCTTTGCACTTTCCCCATCACCCTATGAGGGAGATGCTGTTAAGGCCCTTGCATTAAACTGAGGACCAACAAGTGAACCTTTCGGTCATGTGACTTGCTCATATTCTAGGGACTAGAATGCAGGCTGCTGGGCTTCAAAGCCTGCAGCAGAGCTGGTGTGCTGACAGATGACAAACCCGAGCAGCCAGGCTCTGGGACCTCCTGGCCCAGGGAAGCCCCTCACCAGCGCGGGAGGTCTGGGTTTTGTCAGGGAAGCTCTATCTTCTTGCAGGATGAGAGAATAGGAAACCCAAGGGTCAACACGGGCCCCACAGTGCTGCGGGTTCTGGAGCGAGCCTGGGAAGTTGAAGATCAGTTTGTGCTCGCCCAGAGAACTGAGGCCGCACACATCCCTGCCCCCTCATTGTCTGTCAGAAAATCTGCTGTTAGAGAGAGGGCCCCAGGCCACCTCAGATCATGTCCTGCCATCTCAGAGCACTTTGAGAACATGGGAGGCCCAAAGGGCGTTTTGGAGGCCTTGAGACCACCCTCCCATTCTCCATCAATTATGAGCAGTGCTCGAGGGACAGTCTCTACTTCTTAGTGTGGCAGCTGGCACCTCCTGCTTCTTGTGGCTGGGTGGAGAGTGTCACCAGTCCTGGCCAATTTTCTATGAGCTGAAGTGACACTGTTAAGTGCTGATTTGAGACCCTCAAGAGTGTTCCTCTATCAGTCAGTGTCCCCGAGTAACCTCAGTGAGCATCAGAAGTTGGGGCTGCAGTTGAAAACCAAGGCCCTCCTAGCCCTGGGCAGTGATGGGCATCTGGCAGAAAAAGCCAAACCAAGAGAATTAGGTGTTCAAGGAAAATATTGGTCAGAGAGCTTCAGCACTATGCCAAAACTGTCACATGGCTGGAAGTTGGGAGGCAGGATTTGAACCCAGGGCTGCTTCCAGAGTGCAGGCATCCTACCTCTCCGTAATGGACTTGTGGTTCCTCGTGTAGACAGCTTTGGAGTGATGATAAGGAGAGGGCCAAATGGTGAGTGACAGAGGCTGCTTCCCAGAGTACCTGGTTCCCTGAAGACATGGTGGTCCTATAATGAATTGGAGCAGAAGATGTGCTGGAGAGAGGAGCTGAACACCAACCTTGGATGACTCAGAAAGCTGTTAGAAGTTATTCAGCGAGCGGGTGGTCTTGTTGTACTCTCCTTTCTCTCTCTACCCTGCACTGGGCACTGATTCCATGCCAGCTGCTTCACCTATGACCCCGTGAAGGCAGTGCTTACTATGCCGGGTTGCAGAGAAGGCCCTTGAGTGTCAGAGGGCAGGTCCCTAACCAGCCCACTGGCCACTGGATCAGCTCTGCACTCGCCTCGCCTGTCACTAGCTTCAGGCCTGCAACACAGCACATGGGGACAATTTTAGAGAGCTATCGCCTGAGTTAGAATCCTCAAGCTTGGCTAGGTGTGTTAGTTTAGGCCACAGAAATACCATAGACTGGGTAATTTATAGGTAATAGAAGTTTATTTCTCACAGTTCTGGAGACTGAGAAGTCCAAAATCAAGATGCCTGCAGGTTCAGTGTCTGGTGAAAGCATTTTCCTCATAGATGGCAGTATCTTGGTGTCCTTACAAGGTAGAGGGACAGAAGCGGGGTGGTAGCTCTCTGAGGCTTCTTTTAGAAGGGCATAATCTCATCCATGAGAGTAAAGTGGTCATGGCCTAATCACCTCCCAAGGACCCTACTTCTTAATACTATCACCTTGGGGGTTAGGTTCCAACATATGAATTTTGAAGGGAAACATGCATTTAGGTCTATTAGTATAGACCTAATCCATTATCAAGGCTTGGCCTGGGCAGGAATGAATGTGAGTTGTATGGAGATGGGGGTGACATGCTGTTTAATCTTCACCAAGTCTTCAGAGCGTTTTCCGGAGAAAAGTGACTTATTTCTGGTCCTTGGGCATGTGGTTGACACCAGTACTCCTCAAACTTGAAAGTGCACATGCATACATGTTTATAGTGGCACAATTTTCAATACCAAAAACGAACCAATGCAAGTGCCCATCAACCAACGAATGGATAGAGAAACTGTGACACACACGCACACACACACACACACACACACACACACACACAATGGAATACTACTTAGCCATAAAAAGGAAATGAATTAATGGTATTCATGCAACCTGGATGAGATTGGAGATTATTGTTCTAGGCAAAGTAACTCAGGAATGGAAAACCAAACATCGTATGTTCTCATTCATAAATGAGAGCTAAGCTGTGAGGATGGAAAGGCATAAGAATGACACAGTAGACTTTAGGGACTCAGGGGGAAAGGGTAGGAAGGAGGTGAAGGATAAAAGACTACAAATTGTACACTGCAGTGTACACTGCTTGGGTGATGTGTGTACTAAAATCTCAGACATCACCACTAATGAAGTTACTTATGTAACCAAACACCATCTGTTCCCCAATAACCTATGGAAATAAAAAACAAAGAAAACCCCCAGAAAACCCTTAAGAGGGCCCATGAATTATCAGGAATATTGTTGACAGGCAGATTCTGGAACAGCAGTCCTGGGATGGGGCCTCAATTCTCTGGAGGTGCCCCGCTGTTCTGATGATAGCAATAACTGATAAGATACTTTAATACCAGGCCCTGTGCAAACAGGTTTCAGAGTAGGCTAGATCTTATTTGGTCTCTGAAATTTTGCCAATTTGGCCATAGAATAGATTGTCAGCTCCAAAATAAGTTTCATTTTCCAGCATATTGAAGTAATTAGAAGAAAGGGAGCCTTTCCTGCTCTTTTGGAATCAAGAAGACAAAGAGGCCTGTGAACCAAGGCTAACCCACTGTGGTAGGTGGAATTCTAACATGGCGTCCAACATGCCGGCTCCCCTGGCTTACACCCGGCTTCTGCCAGCTGTTCAATCAAACATGAATTGAGGTGCTGCTGTGAAGGGATCATGCAGATGTAGTTAAGGTCCCAAATAAGTTGACTGTAAGAAAAAGAGACCACCCTGCATGAGCCTGACTTAATTGGGCGAGCCCTTAGAAGGGCCTGGGCTCTTGTTGGTGTGAGAGATCAGGAGTATAAGAGGGGTGAATGCGAGGGAGAATCTCAATTGCTGGGGTGGAAGAACTGGCAGGGAATGTGGATGGGAACCAACAAGGAGAGTTCAGTTTCCTTGTGGTCCTGTAGAGACTTTCGTCCTACAATTCATTCATTCAACAACTTAAATGAGCTTGGCAGAATATTCCCTTGAACCTCTAGAAAACAACGCTGCTCATCTGATGCTTTGAGTTCAGTCTTGTGAGACCCTGAAGGGAGAATTCAGGCATACCACACCCAGACTTCTGACATAATGAACTGTACGTAACAAACAGGTGTTGTGTGAAGCTGTTAAGTTTGTGATGATTTGATATGCACCAACATAAAATGAATAGTCACAAGAGGGGAGCTTTACAGCCTTAGCCGCACATGTGGAGGTGCAGACCCGTGCACGTGGGTTAGCAGGGTTCATCTTTTATATTGACATGATGGGTCAGAATTGTTATAGATAGGGCACTTGGAATCTGAAAGACAGCTTTAGTATCTAAAATTTGGTTTCTTCCATTTTTCTTGTAGAAAAAAAGGCTGCATGTTAAGGGAAGAAGTATTATTTCCTTAAAGTAATTGTGCCTGTAAAGACAATGGTAGTATTTTCAGTTTGATATTTTTGTTTTCCTGTCCAGCTTAGTAGGAAAAATATGGTTTGAAAATATTTGGTTAAACACTTAACTCACCAAGGGCAGTGAGGGTGGGGAGTGGGGCAGGAGCTCTGAAGTGGGGTGTGAATGGTGTCATATGTTGCATGTTTACTTTCCTTTTGGTTACATGTTATTTTGGTTGCTAAAGATCTCAGTTGCTTAGCTAAGAGGTGTGTAGCCCTTCTCATAAGAGCTCTGAAGAAAGACTTCTCAGGGGTATATTCCATTCCTCTGTGCTCCCTAAATCCAGCCACTAGGGAACTCCCACCTGGATGAGATCAGACTTTGTTTTATTTATTTATTTATTTTTTGAGATGGAGTCTCGCTCTGTCACCCAGGCTGGAATGCAATGGTGTGATCTCAGCTCACTGAAAGCTCTGCCTCTTGGGTTCAAGAGATTCTCATGCCTCAGCCTCCCAAGTAGCTGGGACTACAGGTGTGCATCACCACGCTCAGCTAATTTTTGTATTTTTAGTAGAGACAGGGTTTCGTCATATTGGCCAGGCTGGTCTCGAACTCCTGAACTTGAGTAATCCACCCGCCTTGACCTCCCAACGTGCTGGGATTACAGGTGTGAGCCACCGCACTCGGCTGAGATTGGACTTTAAAGACTCTGAAGAGATCTTAGTGATGGGGCTTTCCATGGGTGATCTTGTAAACCCGACAGGCTTAACCTCATTTTCAAATAGCCCAACATCATTCATTATTAGTATTGTGCCATAATTATTATGATGACTTTAGTATTTTAGCAGGGGCACAGATCTCTGACTTCTGGGAGAATTCATGTCTTATTCTTCAATCTTGAGTTGAAGCTTTTCAACAGAACTGGCTTAATTTGGAGGCACAGTTCACCTTAAGTCATTTGTAGCTTCATCTTTCCTCACTCTGGCCTATTAGATGGATTAATGCCTGGACCTAACTTCAGAGTGGATTTAAGGGGGCAATTTAAGTGACCCAAGTCAACTTCTTGACTTATGTGTTCTTGAGGGATCTAGACTTTAACACATTGGTAGATTAGAGGGTATTTGGGGAAGGAGTGAGTGACATGCTTAAGCTGGGCATGTCCCCATTAGAGGTGTAGCACGTGTGGTCTGCGGAGGTGTGCAAGAAGCATTGCCAAGTGAGAGACCAGAGAGCAGCGGCTGTGTGGAGGTGATTGCTAAGGCCCATATCAGAGAAGGGAACCTGGAGGCAGAGGTGAGGATGGGTGTGATGTGGGAGGTGTGGGGGAAAGAGAAGGTGAGCTTGATTGTAAGGCTTCCAGCCTGGATACATGAACAGATGGAGAAACAGGAAGGAGGGCTCACAGAGAGGGGTGGTCGGAGGAGGCATGAAAAGGGCTCTAAACTTGATGTATTTGACTTGAAGACAATTGGTTGGGGAGACTTACAGTCTGTTGAAAAAATGTCCAGTGCTAAGGAGAGAGGTGGAGATAGACTGGGAAGAGCCACTGACAGCTATGCTTTCTTCTATACTCATTTTTATTAACTTTGCCCTCTGACCATCCCTTACTGTATGAGGATTTGTAACCAAGCAGCCCTAGGAAGGAAACTGGGTGGCTTGTGACAACAGACATTTATTCTTGCACAGTTCTGGAGCCAAGAAGTCTGAAATCAAGGTGTTGGCAGAGCTATGCTCCCTCTGAAGGCTGCAAGGGAGGGTCCTTTCTGTCTGTTTTAGCCGCTGCTGGCAATTCCTGGCGTCCCTGGGCTTGTAGCTGCATCACTCCGATCTCTCTGCCTTGGTTTTCACATAGTCTTCTTCCCTGTGTGTCGCTCCACTTCTTAAAAAGTCACTAGTCATATTGCATTTAGGGCTCACCCTATTCCAGTGTGATCTCATCTGTACAAATTATATCTGTAAAGACCCTCTTTCCAAATGAGGACACATTCTGAGGTTCCAGATAGACATGAAGTTTTGGAGAAACACTTGCGAACCCAGTATACCTTTCTACAATGTACATTTCAAATTCCAGATTTGCAAAATGTGGTTACTAATTTCAGAACCACAATCGTAAGATACATGATAGTGTTGAAATTTGCATGGGTAGCATCAGGCTATCTTGAAGCTGGGACTGTCCATTCATGTAATGTACGTTTGATGCAGGCTGGCTCTGGTATTTGTATTTTTCTCCACGTAAGACCCAACACAGAACTCAATGCCTTTCTAGCCACCCACCGTGAAACGTCACTGAGAGTTTTATAGGCAGGCTGTAAAGGAGGTTTCTTCCCTCATGTTACCACAGCCACCAGCTGACACATCCTCGCTGGACTCTGGAGGGCTCTCTTTCCAGCGCCTCCCCAGCCCAGCCCAGCCCATCCTCAGTGGCTCCTCTCATCCTCCAGGACTTTCTTCCCCCAAGCCAGAGAGGCTCTTTCTCCTCTCCCATTGTATGGAATTGTGACGGATAGCTGCCTCGGCAAATGTCATCCCCAGTCTCCCTTCCCTCTAGATGGAGCCCTTTGACCAGTTCCCACCAGTGAGATGGGGGTGGACGTGATGTGGGTCACTTCACCTAAGTGATTGTCTACTGGCCAGAGGCCACCATGAGTTGGAAGGATCCTGGATCCCTGAACCACTGTGTGGAAGGCTGCCTGCTGAACACTCACCTTGGACTGCCCATGAGCAAGAAAGAACTTTCATCCTGAGAAGTCTCTGAGCATGGAGATTTATCAGTCACAACACTCGTGACCCCGCTCAGACCATTCACAACACAGCTGGGAAGTCTCCATCCTTGACTGCCAGGTGCAGTTCAGCCCTGTCCCTGTTCCTATTCCCACCTCACATCCTAGCCCTGTCGTGGGGCTCACTGGAACCCATTGCTGCCCAGG
Source organism: Cebus imitator (assembly GCF_001604975.1). NCBI lineage: Eukaryota > Metazoa > Chordata > Mammalia > Primates > Cebidae > Cebus > Cebus imitator. The sequence continues at coordinate 2,159,896 of NW_016107537.1, forward strand.
ATGCAGGGGCCTCTTCATAGATGGTAGTAGGGATTATACATAACTCAGAATTGTTGGGGTGGGGCCAGGTGTGGGGCTCACATCTGTAATCCCAACACTTTGGAAGGTCAAGGCAGGAGAGTCACTTGAGAACAGGAGTTCAAGACCAGTCTGGTCAACATAGCGAGACCCCCGTCTCTACAAAAATAAAAAAAATTAGCTAGACATGGTAGCAGGTGCCTTTGGTCCCAGCTCCTTGGGAGGCTGAGGTGGGAGGATTGCTTGAGCCCAGGAGTTTGAGGCTGCAGTGAACTTTAATCATGCCATGCACTCCAGTCTGGGTGACAGAGCGAGACCCTGTCTCTAAAAAAATAAAAAAGAATCCTTCTGGTGCAGGTTAAACTCAAGCAAATACAATGCTTGCTGCAGAATCTTTTTCAGGAGAGAATGTAATTTTTTCATCTGCTTATGTGAAAAATTCAGTCCTTGGTGCAAGACTAGGACAGCATTGGTGTGACCAATGCATTCCACACCACTGCCATCTCATCTGATACAGGATATGTCCCAGTGGTTACTGTCACCAAGAAGCCTCTTGTTGGCATTGCGTTGTCACAAATCACATGGCAGCAATCATTTCAACAGATATCTATGATTCTTAAAATGGTGATGCAAGTCTGTGGCTTTTGAGTTTTGTGTCCTTTTTACTTAATGTCTTCCTGAGTGTGACTGCTGTCCTTTTTACCTGAGTCACGCTTTAACTTATTTTATAAGGCATCAGTTACTTTGGCAGTTTCATTTCACTAATTCATTTATTCAACAAATATTTACTGAGCAGATATCTTATACCAGGACCTGTTAGAGGCCTGGGGACCCAGCAGTAAACAAAACAGACAAAGCTCACTACTCTCATGAACGGACAGTTAACTTTAAGCCCAAAGTTTGGTTTTTGTTCTGCAATCAGTTTTATGCTGTTTTATCTTAATGTTAACATTCTGCAGCTGCATTTGGAGCTGTGACAAGGGGGTTGCTTTGGAGGCTGGCAGACACAGGCTGGAATGGTCCCTCTGCTCCCACCCTGGGTTTTCCCGGGGGTGTCGTGGGGCTGCTGCTGCCTGCTGGCTGAGCTACTGTAAGGAATCAAGGTGTCCGTGTAGGCTTCGTGCCTGATCCTCGGGAACCAGTTGGTGAATTACTCATTTTGTGTGAATAATGCATAGCTGTTTTGCATTTTATAAATATCAAATGTAGTGCACACGAATCACATTGCTTTGCTTTATCAAATACCTAGAAAATCACTCCATTTCCCAAGGCAACCTTGCCCTGGTCCTTCCAGCCCTGATGTTGCTTTCTCCTATTCCTCCTCTACTTACTCCCCTGACTCAGCATCATTAGATCAAAGGAAAACACAAGCTTCCTCGGGGCACTTGAAAATCAGCCGTGACTGCTTAGGAGAAGAGAAGCAAAGGAGTAGATTCAGGGAGGGGTGGGGGAGGCAGGGCAGTTCTGGCAGTTAAGCCCCCACCCAGGAGAGTCTTCCGTTTGTCTCCATTTCAGCACAGAACTATGATCATGATTTTTCTTCAGGCCCATCCTGACTGTTACCAAGCTGCGGTGTGGACGGGCTGGCGTTTTACATTTGCATCTGCTGATTTAAAACCAGAAAAGGTGTATCTTTTTAAAGCAATCAGAATATGGATATTCTAGCTGCGATTACTAGGCACAGCTGAAAACGCTTCTTTCCATGTGGTTTGGGCTCTGTCACGGGGTGCCCCCATGGAACGCTTTCTGTAACCTTGAACTGGCTTGGTTTAATTTACTGCACATGACAATATCCCCCAAGTACAGTTTCGCAGGCACCTAGGTCTCTGCAGTTAAGGAGGGCTCCAGTCCCTATTCTATGCCAAACTGTTGTGACTGAAAAACAGGTGAAACCTGATCACCACAATTCACTTTGAACTGATGGGTTTTTAAAAAAAATAGGTTTACATTTTCTAAAGATAAAAGTAATATAAGCTGACATTTGACAAAAATGAAAATCAGCAAAGTACCAACAAGGAGGTATGTATATATAAATATAATCCTACTCAGGATTTGCATTCTTGCTGGTTTATTTTGGGCTTCCTTAATCTGCTTGTCATTTTCTACCTTCTCCCTCTATCACTTTAAATCAATGGCTCTCCGGGGTTTCACCATGTTGGCCAGGCTGGTCTCAAACTCCTGATGTCAAGTGGTCCACCCCACTTGGCCTCCCAGAGTGCTGGGATTACAGGCATGAGCCACTGCATCTGGCCCAGACAATGGATTTTTTTTGGTATGTTTTTGCCTTTGGGTTTTTTTAATTGCTAAAAAAAGCTTTATTTATTTTTAATTTTTAATTTTTTAAATTTAGCTCTCTGATTCTGTATTTGGGCCTTCAGCATGTCCCCAGTGATTTTCCGCTCCTCAGTAAGGAAAGCACACTTGGTCAGGCCATAGACACATTCAGAACTCATGGGACGACCATAGGCCTTGCTGCCATGTTTTTTTAAAATTTAAAAATTTTGAATTCTAGACAATCTCCTAAGAACTTTGGTCTCATAGCACGAATGCCTCTGTATGCCTGGGCACAGGTCACGTGCAGATATAGGTGTCTTCCCAGCCTTCTTGGTATAAAGGCAAGAGATTCTGTTATTAGGAGTTCAGGAAAGTCCAGTTTTGTTTGGGGAAAGCCTGTGTCAAATGCAGGGCCATTCTGAGTGCCTTTAGACACCATCCCTGGGAGAGCACAATGGAGAATTTTTAAGTTTCACTTTCATATAAAATATACTAGTTGCAAAAATAATGAGTCAGTTTCTTAATTTATAAAGTAAAAATCACCCTAAAACGTACTCTTGCCATAAGTATGGTTTATAATTTGTTGACTGTCCTTCCAGATTTTTTTCTATTTGTACACAAACATGCAAATATTTGAGCATCCCATTTACCACAACAGGGGCCCCCATATGCATATTTTTCTGTGACTAGTTTAAAAAAAAATCCATGGACGTCTTTTCATGTTAATGTGCTCACATCTAAGTCTTATTTTTTTTATTTTTTGAGACTGAGTCTTACTCCATCACTCAGGCTAGAGCGCAGTGGTGCCATCTTGGCTCACTGCAGCCTCTGCCTCCCAGGATCAAGTGATTCTCCTTCCCTCAGCTTCTAGAGTAGCCGAGCCTACAGGGGTGCACCACCACACTTGGCTAATTTTTTTGTATTTTTTAGCAGAGATGGGGTTTCACCATGTTGGCCAAGCCGGTCTTGAACTCCTGACTTCAAGTAATCCACTTGCCCTTGGCCTCCCAAAATGCTGGGATTACAGGTGTGAGCCACTGGGCCCCGCCCAAGTCATTTTATTTAATGGCTAGGTGGCATTTGATGGCCCAGGGACAGCAGGATTTATTTAAACATCTTTTTATTGAAGGGCATTTAAGTTGTTTTTTCCAATTTTTTGTTTTAAAAAACATACCCATGTATCATTCTGCATGTCTATATCTTTGTACCCTTGAGGAAGTGTGTCTTTAGCATAGATTCCCAGGAGTCAGATGGCAGGATAGAAAGATATTTCAGTTTTGATAAATGCTGCCAAACTGTCCTCCTCCAAAAAGTTATGCCAAGTTATGGCTCTGCCAGCAGCGTACCAGAGCCAAGCTTGACTTTTAGGAGAAGAACACAATTATCTGACCTCGGCTAGGAATAGCACAGATGTGTAGAATACAGGATGCAAATGGGGAGAGAGAGGGACTGCTGGATAAATCTGCCTCTAGATGTGTTCTATTTAGCTGGTAGTGTTTAAATATTGGAAAAAATTAGTTGTTAATATTTCAAAGCAGGAGATTTAAAATCTGGATCTCCTGCCTCTCTTGGAAATTTGCAAGTGGGCAGGAGGTAAGTGGTGGCTGTCCCTTGTACATGGGGCAGGGGTCTCGGGGACCACTGGGCCTCTCTATTTGTCTCTATTTGTTTGCCTGCGTCTGGGTCTGTGACCTCCAGCAGAGCATACCTAGAACGTTTGCAGGGCTGGGGTGGAATGGCATAATTAGCTTAGACATGGTAACAGTAGGTTTCTATTTTTATCTTGATCTTTTTTATCTTGCAGCTTTTAAACTGTTGCAAAATGAAATAGAACCACCAGATTTTTCATAATTTACAGATTCCTTTCATGTGTGTCTGAGTTGTTTTTATGTTTCTCACTTTTACAAAAGTTTTTTTTTTTCCTTTCTGGGAAGTTGTGGCTATTGCACTTTACAAAGGCCTCCCACAAAGGACGGGTCTGCAAGAGAGAAGAGGGTCGCCATCCATGTACTAAGTCTGATTCCTGCGCCTCCTCACCCAGGACCATGCCGATTCCTCAAGGCAGAAGAGCCAGTTGGTCAGAGGAGGTGAGGAGGGCCTGATGCCAGAGAGTTTCCTGGGTAAACTGAGGCACACTGCCATTTTTTTTTTTTTTTTTTTGAGGGATTGCCGTCCAGGGCAGAGGCATTCTAGTGGCCCTGAACTGAGAGTGAAAGCAGCTGGGTCCCTCCTTTCTTGCCCTTTCTTACCCCTCCCCCCAGCCTGCATTGCAACCCTGTGAGGGACAGTTTGGTGAGAGGACGGTGAAGGTTTAACGTCACCAACCCAGTGAGCATCTGACTGTTACCGTGGGAAGGTCAGGCCAGGGCCAGCTCTTTTCGTATTGACGTTGGTTTCCTTCCTCTTGGGTCTCTTTCACTGACCATCCCACTCTTGTTATTTGGAGCTCTCCTTATGTTTTAATTGACTTAAGCTCAGATACCTTGCTCTGTATTTGCTCTCTCTCTCTTTTTTTTTTTTTTTTTT
>NW_016107537.1:2164820-2177725 GCF_001604975.1 Cebus imitator
ATCTCAGCTCACTGCAACATCCGTCTCCCAGGTTCAAGTGATTCTCCTGCCTCAGCCTCCTGAGTAGCTGGGATTACAGGCATGTGCCACCGTGCCTGGCTAATTTTTATATTTTTAGTAGAAATGAGGTTTCAGCATGATCCTCCTGCCTCTGCCTTCCAAAGTGCTGGGATTACAGGTGTGAGCCACTGCGCCTGGCCTGGATTCTTATTTAAATAAGAGACACTCATGTGCCTCCACCCTTCACTTCTCCATGGCATGTCTAGGTCTTGGAACATTTTGAAACACGACAGTTATTTTATAAATTAAAAAAAGAAATAGCTGCTACATATTAAACTCTGCTTAACATATGAGTATGTCGAGAAGAGAATGGTACCTTCAAGCCCAGGTAGAGTAATTCTCATCCTGCAGCTGACCCAGGGACCGGCACCGAAGATCAGCAAGGCGAACCATTCTGGCAGGTGGCCCCTTCTCTCTGTCCATAGCAGGCCTGAGAGTCACACTGTGGAGGAGAGGGGTGACCTGCCTGCCCTCCTCATCGCCAATATCACCACCGCTTCTCTCTTTAGCCAGGTTTCTCCCCATGCCCTGCCTTGTGGAGATCTTCCAATGCGTCCTAAATCTCTTCCCCAAGAAAACGATGTTGGCTGTCAGCTGCCAAGAGGTGGGAGCTGGGAACTGTGGGGGGTGGGGGGGTGGGGTTAGATTCTATGCATAAGGCCACAACTGCATTGTGCAGGTGGCTGGGACCTCCAGTTTAAAGAGAAGTTTATTTATAGGTGACTGTGTCAAGTGCGGACTCATCTATAAATGTGAAACACTCACTCCATGCCCAGGCCCATGCCTGGTTTAGTGCAATTGAAATGAAAAACAAATTAAAAAAATTAATTAAAAAATTTCAGCTTTACTTAAAATGATTTGCATGCACAGTTTTTTAAAATAGAGGGACTCTGGGCATGCTGTCCCAGTTACCTATTGGGTTAAGTTGTACTAATGCATAGGTGTGTACCTTTTGGGATGTGAAAAGGATGGTTAGAGAAGCTGCCTCCATAGGTCTGCTAGCCCTCTTTGCTCCTGTTAAATTAGATCTCTTTGAAAAATGCTTCTTTCTCAGTACAAGGCCTGGCCTGCAACGTGAGCCCAGGCCACAGTGTCTGCATCACCATATACTATTATTAATGCCCATAGGCAGGCCTGCCTCTCTGAAGCCGTGTTGCTGAGAAGGAAATGTCAGCATTGAGGCTGCGCTCAAGCCAGAGCACATTTCCTGGTTGCTCTGTGTTCAGAAGTATCAGTGTCCTTCAGGTCACAGAGCACTTCGTGAGGGACACCTCAAGGTCCTTCCGTGCTGGAGGTAGACGTGTCCGGCAGGCCCTGCCACAGCCTCATGTGGGCTGTCCTTGCCAGGGAGGACCTGTGGCCCTAGCTGCCTCCTCTGGCCACAGCCTCTCAGCTGGAGGAGTGTGGTGATGTAGCAGGAGGCACTTTTGTGGGGCTTGCGGTGGTTTTTCAGTGGATTGATCTGTTGACCACAACTCTGGAGACAACTTAGATCACCTCTGCTACCACAAGAGGGTGTTTTAAAACTACCTTGCAAGTTCTCATAACTAAACACACTTAAATCTCCATTTGCTCTAAAACCAAGGCAGCATGTCACACGCAGAGTGGGCACAGTGCAGTGGAAAGGCTGGCCTCACAGAGGGTGACCAGCGGCCGCGCAGGCGGGACGTTCACTCTCGGGGTTCGTTCTCCATGTTCTTGGCTCCCTGACTCAACCCTGCCATGGTTTATGGTGAGTGTTTAGTGCCCACCTTCACCTCTAGACGTTGGGGTGGGACTTCTCTGTCATGTTCACCTCTGGGTCCCCAGCCAGTGCCTGCCAACTAGTAGGTGCCCAAAATAAAGTTGTGGACAGAATGAATGGATGGGTGCTATTTTATATTTAATGGTTCAGAAATGCTTGTGTATGGAGTTTAAATTAAACAAAAAAATCAAAATTGATTTAGAGAAATTGCGCTTGATTCTGTAACAAAAAAACAAAAACAAAAAACCAAACCTTCCTTATACCCCTCAGCAAGAGCACACACACCCTGAAAAAGGGCAGGAAAGCCAGGATGTTCACTGTGCTGATTTGCTGATGGTCAGACTAGGGAAGCCTTTTTCCATGGTTTTTGAAAATAATTTTTATGTTTTCCAAACTGTCATCAATATGTATGTATTGCCTTTATTGTATGGCAAATAAATGCAAAGTAAACAGCAAAATTAAATATTACACTTTTTCTTTTCTGTATGGAGTAAAGAATCACAAAAATCCAGTAAGTTGGGTGGGAGAGCAGGGCCCTCAATGGCAGGAGCACCTGTCCCAGGTCATCTGTTTTGTGACTTAGTGGCTGGAGGTGACTTAGGGGATGAATACATGTATTTTTTTTGTTTATGACCATACTCTGTAATCAAGTGTGCAGCTTGGAACAGGCCAGTAAGAAGCTCAGGAATGTCAAAAGTGGGCACAGGGATTCCAGCAGTGCTACCCGGCCATGTGCTTGCTCTAGTCCATTCATGCAAGTTTGGTTCTTTATTGTCACAATGGTTAGTTTTACGTGTGAATTTGCATGGGTCACAGGGCACTCTTGGATGTGTCTGTGGGGTGTTTCAGAATGGGGTTAATATTTGAATCAGTGACTGTCAGGGAGACCTCCCTCCCCAGTGTGGGTGGTACTATTCAATCCACTGAGAGACTGAACAGAACATAGAGCAGAGGAAGGAGGAACTAGCCTCTTTTCCTGCCTCACTGCTTTAGCTGGGGCATCTCAACTCATTTTCTCTGCCCCTTGCCCTAGGATGCATTTCATTAGCTCTCTGGGTTCTCAGGCCTTGGGACTCAGTCTGAATTATACTACTGGCTTCTCTGGGTCTCCAGGTTGTTAATGGAAGATCATGGAGTTCCTCAGCTTCCATAACGTGTGAGCCAATACCTCAGAATAAATCACACACACATAAGCACACGCAAACACATATTTGCATACATTCACTGTTTCTTTGTGTACCCTCAGATTTGCAGTGGAGCATAATGATACACTTGATGTCTTAGCCACAATCCATTTGGAGTGAAAAACCTAAGGCAGACAGAAATCAAACAGATGTAGGAAGGTGAGCCCTGAAGCTGGGGCTTAGCCCAGGAGGGTTCTTGGTTTCACCCAGGAAAGAATTTATGTGTGAGCTGGAGGTGTTAGACAGCAACTTTTATTGAAGCAGCAGTGCACATCAGCAGCACAGGGACCGCTCCTTGCAGAGCTGGGCTACCCAGAGGCAGTGTGCTCAGAGCAGCAGCTCAGGGTCTGTTCAGCAGTCCTATTTATGTCCACTTTTAATTTGCAAATTAAGGGATTATACAAAAATGTCTAGAAAAAGGGTGGTAAATTCTGGGTCATTGCCTTGGAAAGGGGTGGTCACTTCTGGCTGTTGCCATGGCAATGGTAACTGACAAGGCAGTGGTGGGTGTGTCTTGTGGAGAGGAGCTTTAACCTCTTCCCTGTCTCAGCCAGTCTTTAATCTGATCTGGAGTCCAAGCCCTGCCTTCAGAGTTGAGTCCCACTGCCTACCTCAGAACTGGACAATGAAGTTTCAAAAATCTGAGGAGAAACAACCCCTGTCAGGCATATTTCATGAATGCCATCAACAGGACCATATCGGCTACTACAGCTAAAATCTTATGGCTAAAGTTCTCAGAGCTTCGTGTACTTTCAAAAGGGCTGTTCCATGGAGTTCCTTGGTTCCTCAGACTGACAATCTAGAGCTGACCGTGGTGGGAGCTGGGCTGCTGGTGCCCCCTGGGGCCAGAGCTGTGATTTTTGCAGCGCCTTGGTCTCTGCCTTTGTGAGCCTTGGTTCTCCTCAGTGGAATGCAAGGTGCAGAGCCTACCCTGCAAGACTGTTAAGAATCAGCAAGGCACTCCACACTCCATGGTTTTCCTACTTCCTTTTCCTTTCTAAATAGGGCTGGTACCCACCTCCCTGGTTTTTTTTTTTTTTTTTTTTTTTTTTTTTTTTTTGAGATGGAGTCTCGCTCTGTCACCAGGCTGGAGTGCAGTGGCGCAATCTTGATTCACTGCAACCGCCGCCTCCTAGGTTCAAGTGATTCTCCTGCCTCAGCCTCCCAAGTAGCTGGCACTACAGGCTCACACCACCACGCCCAGTTAATTTTTGTATTTTTTAGTAGAGATGGGTTTCACCATGTTGGCATGGATGGTCTCTTGACTTTGTGATCTGCCTGCCTCAGCCTCCCAAAGTGCTGGGATTATAGGCATGAGCCACCACTCCCAGCCCACCTCCCTGATTTTAAGAGGTTTCCTTGTCCCCTCTCCTCTGCTCTCTTTTCCCTACATTTTGAAGTACTTTTATACCTTTTCAGCAAAAGTTTTCTTATCGCCTCTGAATTTTGTCCTTTTGGGCTTAGGGATATCGTAACACAATTTCCTCAATCAGCTGTTTCTTTTAAGACATAAACATTGCAAATTAAATTACATTTATTTAACACCTACTGTGTGGCTTTGCCTGTAATATATATACCAGTGAGAAAGAGAAAAGAATTAGAAGCTGATGCTGATATGGTTTGGCTCTCTGTCCCTAACCAAATCTCATCTTGTAGCTCCCATAATTCCTACATGTTGTGGGAGGGACCTGGTAGTAGATGACTGAATCGTGGGGCAGGTCTTTCCTGCGCTATTCTTGTGATAGTGAATGGGTCTCACGAGATCTGATGGTTTTAAAAACAGGAGATTCCCTGCACAGTTTCTCCCTTTGCCTGGTGCCATTCATGTAAGACATGTCTTGCTCTTCCTTGCCTTCTGCCATGATTGTGAGGCTTCCTCAGCCATATGGAACTGTGAGTTCAATTAAATCTTTTTCTTTTGTAAATACCCAGTCTTGGGTATGGGTATGTCTTTATCAGCAATGTGAAAATGGACTAATACAAGTACTTTTCAAAAAAGAGTTTACTTTTTTATTTCATAGTGCCTGAAATTAATAACATTTTAATAAACCTTTGTCTCAATTGAATCTTGTCTATACCTAATACTCTTACCATTATAACTACCACCACCACCACCACCATCACCACCACCATCAGCTCCACCATCATCACCACTGCTACCGTTAATGCTGCTGTCACCATCACTTCTGCCACTAATATCACCAGTCCTGCCAGCACTACCACTAACACCACTGTTACCACCACCATGACTACTAATATCACCATTACTGCCATCACTACCAATGACACCACCAGCACCACTACCATGAATACCAACACCACCATCATGGTCACTGCTACCAGTAATACCGCCATCACCATCACCGTTACAATTATACCACTATCAATGGTCATCACCACTACTATTACCATCATCACCACCAGCACCTGTATCAATATTACCATAACCGCCATCACCACCACCAACACCATCAGCATAACATTACTGCCACTACTGCCACCACCAAGATCACTGCCATCACCACCACTACCGCTAACACCACTGTCACCACTGTCACCCTCACCCCAGTCCCAACATCACCATCACCATCATCATCTCTACTACAATCGCTCGCCACCACCATAACGATCATCACTGCCTCTGCTGCCATCATAACCGCTACCATCACCTCATCACACTCTCCATCACCACCACCAGCAGCAGCATCACCGCCCTCATCCCACATGTGGGCAACACTCAGATTACACTTGTGAAACTCTCTTCAGTCTGAGGCATGCCTTATGATTTGTTTCTCATAAAGTTCCATCTGAAGAAAGAGGTCCAGACCTTAAAGGCTGCTTTAAATCCCTGCCCGCACAGTGCTTCATGACACCTTCTCACACTCATGCATATTTTCTGGGAGTGTTCATGAAGATGTAAATGTGCTGTCAGAGGAGGGTGCACAGTGAAGGGGGAGGCGCCGTAGATTTGTGTCATTAGAGAGCAGGGTTAGCTTGGGTACCATGGGAAGAGGCCGGGCTCCACACTCCTGGGCTGGCTTCATGCAAGGAAGGTGGAAGGAAGTGAAAAGGGGAGAGAAACTTGAAGGCAGTAGAGTCAAACATTGTTTGTATCTCCAAGGCATATTACGGATGAGATGAGTTAATCTAAGTTTAGGAAGAGCAGTGGAGGAGGCTGTGAGATTTCTTCAGGGCTCAGTATGAGGACAGGCATTCCCCCAAAGCCTGCAGTTGCCTCCCAGGTCGCTCCATCTGATGCCAGGGCCGGGAGGGCTCTCCTGGGAGGCTTCTCTCTCCACACTTATTTCTGGCCCATTTCAGCTTTGCAGGCAATGGCGTGAGTTTTGTCTCTTTTGGATCAGAAGTGTTGGAGAGCCTTATTGGATAATTCTGTCCCTTTAGATTTTACTCTCCTGGGAAAAAGACATATTAATACTTTCACTACATACACAGTACATCATGCTTTGATAAATCCAGCACAGAAACAGGCCTGAGATGTACAAACAGGTCTAGTACTTACGACACATTCCTCATTTATTTACTCAACAATGATTTCTTTGCCCAGCTGTGTCAGATGTGGAAACACTGTGAGGCTGGGGTGGCTTTTCCAACATTTCAGAAGCTAGCTGAAGTTAGCTTCCTTTTTCTGCTCTGATGGGCAACTAGATGGAGTAGGGGTAGGAATGGGGGACCAGAGGCAGGAGAGGGGTGTGTTATGAGAGAACCAGGCTCCAATGTATACTTCTGGGGTGCAAGTTGGCATGCCTCCTGGTGGGCAGGCGGTGGTGGGCACAGAGAGGAGTGGGGGTGTGGGGAATGTAGAACACATGCCCATCTCAATGGAGCAAAGCACTCAGGTCCAGCCAGGTTTTGCCATGAGAAAAGGAGGGCCCATTGTTGCCAGATTTTCTGATCTTTCATTTTTTTCAAGAGAAGCTGGAATCTGAATTTTTTAAATGCAAAAATGCATCATTTTTAAATGTCAAAAACTCCTTACATTAAAATATATATAAAATACCATGAGGTCAAACCAAACAGATTTGGGAATAGTATCTAGTCTATAGCCAGTTTGCCTTCTCTGTTCTATCCAGTAAAGGATTTTCAGTCTCCAAGTGAACATACAGAAAAAAATATATTGGCATGTCTATGGCTAAAGAAGACTTATTTCACAAAGAACCATTTTTCCTCCATTGGTATATTTTTAAGCATCTGTTGGGGAAGAGCCCTGGTTTGAGATGGTTCTGGTGGCCTGGGACATTCAAGGCCTCTTTCCCGGGCCAGGAAGCAGTTTGTGGCCAGATCACTGGTCGTGGGATGAGGGGACCTAGATTTTAACCATGATCAATGCTAATCAACCATTCCTTCAGCAGACACCCATTTCTTACCTGTGAAATGAGATAAATGAATTGGGTTGGGAATTTCAAAATGAGTATGTGTGTGTGTATTTTTAAAATATTCTTACTCAAAACTACTCAAAGCTCAAAAAAAAAAAAAAATGCAGTGAAAGAAGCAGATGAGTGAAGATCTTCCTCAGTTCAGGGGAAGGGAGGGCCTGCAGCCTCATCCCTCTGCCGCCCCAGGCCCTGGAAGACGGTGCCAACCCCTGGCCTGTCTTTTCCAGATCCTTTATGCTGAGTCTATTTTTCTTCATGCTCATCTCAGAGCCAAACTTTAGGGAACATAAATTTGGTCAGATGCCTTTAAGGAGGAGAACTTGGCCAGAGCCGATTCTCACTTTAAAAAAGTATAGTGGAAAATCCAGACCTCAAGGCATTTTATGCGCCAAAACATAAAACATATTTTTCTGGTGAGTTGGAACTCTCACTTTGACTAAGAAAAGAAATACAGCCTAGAGGAATCTTCAGAAATAGGAGATACTGTGTTGAAGTAAGCATGGGTCCAGGTACTGCCTGGCTACTATTAGTTAGTGAAAGATCACAATTTCAGTCCTTCGGACATTGGTGGAAAAATCAAGACGGATTACATCCGGCCTGGAGCACAGGACCCTGGGGAGTGATGGTTGTGAGCTGTCTTGTTCCTCCTGCTGTGAGTTTGGCCTTCACAATAGCAGCGACCACCAACAATGATGTGCAGTGTGGGGACTAAACTTTGGAAGGATGGAAAGAGCCAGCAGAGGGAGACAGCATTTGGAATGACTGAATGCCATGCTCTCAGGCAGCATTCTCACAGGGGTGCCATCTCTCATGCAGTGAACATGCAGGTTTGTGGGACTAAAATCCAAGCAAAGAGCCTCTGAACAGTTGTAATGGAGATGATACGGCTATCTTAAGCTGCAGATGTATTATCTCATTGAGTCTTCCTAAAGACCCTTTGAACAAATAATTTGACAAATGTCACAGATGAGGATCCTAGGATCGTGGAGCAGCAGAAGTGGCGGGGATTGGAGCCTCTCCCGCTGTCTGTTTTCCAGGCCAGGCTCAACCCTACTGATGTTCAGAAGAAGCCAATTCCTGCCTGTCCCATTGATGTGTAGGATTTGTGAAGGGCCCTGGGCATCCTTGTCCTTAGTGCTGCCTACAGAACCCTTGCTTCCTGAGGATGAAGGTAGAGTTAAAGAATAGCTGAAGTGGCCTCCAAGGTGGCTGCCCTGCCCTTGCTGCTGGTTCTAGGAGAGTCTGTGGTTTGCTCCGTTCCTGGCTGAGATTCATGGAGGTTCCTGGTTTGGCCTCTTGGTTTCACCTTCTCTGGCAGGTTCTGGGTTGACTCAGAAGCTGAGTGTCAGGCTGTGAGCAATGGTCTAACTGCCTGGGTGCTATTCTACAGGAGAAAAATGCAAAACAGAGTCCACTTTTTGGGTCGTCTGGGACCTGGCACCTCTTGGAGCTGCAGGAGGTAGCCACCTGAGTGACATGGGCTCTTTAGGTGCCAGAGCCGGGAGGAAGGAGAGCCAGGCACTGGCGTGGAGAGGGCCTGGGTCCTACTGGGGACTCCTGGTACCCACAGTCTGACTGAGATGTGAGGAAAGGAAGCAGCTCTGGACAGGGCAAGAAGGTGCTTCCTGGGGCAAGAGGAGCCCAAGAAAGGAAGCCAGAGGACAGGAGGGCTGGTGCTTGGGGCCTCAGCAGAGCCCGGAGTTAGAGGATGGGTGCACACCACAAGTCCCACCCAGCAGCTTATGCCTGCAATTCAAAGCTGGTCCCACTTTAAGCCTCAGATGTTGCTCTCAGGCCAAAAATACATAATGGTTTTCGCAAATGAAATAAAGCGAGGCTTAGGCATTATTATCTTTGAAAAGAGATGTTTTTCTCCCCCTCTTCATCCCTTATTCAGTCACCCTTCCCAAATTACAGTGAAAATCATCTCAGTCCAGGGCTTTGTACAGAGGTCGCATGCATTGGCAGGAAATGCAGTGTGAATCACATCTACTGACAAAATCTGAGTCTCTGGCCCTGTGATTTTTTTTTTGGAAGAATGCATGTCACAAACAGAACTCTAGAGAGGACTGCAGGAGTTCTGAGTTGAGATGGGCCTTGGAGATCACCACCTCAATTCCCTTATTTTCTAGAAGAGCCCCAAAGACTTGGGGGGTGGGGACAATGGCTGAGGTCACTTAGCCAGCTACTGGTGCAGACCAGGCAAGGGCGTGGAGTGAGGGCTGCGACTGGAGTTGTGGCCGTGCTATTTACTAGTTGTGTCATCTTGGGAAAACCCTCTGACCTCTCTAAAACTCGCCTCTTTCAAGTGCAAAATGGGAACAATAATGTCATCTACTGTAGCATTTCGGTGAGAATTAAGTGAGTAGAAGCAAGTTCAATCTGTCTGATTCTTCTGTCCTTAGTGGTTTCCATGCCTTATTCATTTAAACCATGAGGTACTTGTATTTATAGGTTTATGATTCAATTAAGCAAATATTTATTTTACCCGTACTATGCATCCAGTAATTAGACCAAACATATGGCAGACTGAAGGCCTTAGCTCCACACTCTGGAAACCTGCAGCCTCCACGTGGAGGAAGTGGTTGAAGGGAATGGCAGGGTTGTGGCACTGAGTGTTGAGGGTTGAAGAGTGACTGAACCTCAGGGCACAGGAGGTGCCAGGGAAGGAAGCTGGGAAGGAATCACCCTCAAGGGGGGAGACCCAGGAGAAGGGAGCAGGCATGAAAGCAGGAGAGAGATTTGAGATGAAGGAGGTACCAGGGGTCTGAGGAGTGAGTAAAGGCGTGGGTTTTCTGTCCACTGACCTTGACTGCCTGAACTTCATGAGGGAGAATATTAGTAGGAAGGGGATGGGGGAGGAAGAAGCTGAAAGAGACAGGGCATGTGTGCCCTCATGCCATAGGGTCAAGATCAATTGGATTGTCCTAGGGGAACAAGGCCCAGTATGGCTGGGCTGGAAGCTTACACCCTCAACAGGGACCCAGCGGTAAGAAGCCCCCGGCAGGGAGCCCACAGAGGTGGCCTTGTCACTCAGGGGTGAGAAGCCTGACTCTGCCGCTCACTCCCTATATGGCCCTAAGTCATCTCTTGGGCTTCTTTGAGTCCAGTTTCCTCCTCTGTAAAGTGGGCCACTAATAGCACCGGTCTCATAGCGTGCTGAAAGTGTCAAATGGGACCACATATTGAACTGACTTCGGCCCATGCAGAAGAAATGTTGAATACATGCTTGCATTAGTTTTGAGGCTTTGGTCTTCTTGTATTTAAAAAGGAAGATGGCAATAGCTTTTCTGCTCTGGAAAACAAATGAGACAGGGTGCTGTGTGTGAAAGTAATTTGGAAATGTAAATGTGTAATGTAGTATTATTGTTGGAGGAGCCTTCAGTTCACTTTCATTGTGGAGGCTGAGGGAACATTAGGGACACGGGGAATTTTATGTGTTGAGTTAGGAGAATAAGCTAGAGAATCACATGCTGGGTTTCAAAAGGAAAAATGGTCTTAAATAAAACTCTGTGTTTTCCCAGAGGATTTGTGGGAAGAACAAAAAATCCCCCATTATTGGTCTCTGTTTTAATGAAAGAAAGGAAAACTTTATTTAAAGGGCCTGTCGACCATATCAACAATGTGTGGGTAACATCAGTGAGTGTAGGACGGAATCATCTAGGGCAAACTTAACTTTCAAAATGGTTCTAGTGCAGTGGCTCATGCCTATAATTCCAGTGCTTTGGGAGGCTGAGGTGGGAAGATCGCTTGAGCCCAAGAGTTCGAGGCTGCAATGAGCTATGATTGTGCCAATGCAGTCCAGTCTGGGTGACAGAGCAACACTCTGTCTCTAGAAAAAAAAAATAAAGGAGAGTAGGCCCTTTGAGTCCCAAATCAATTGCCAAATAAGGTGGTCTATTAAAGCTGGTCTACCTTATAAGGTGGGCTATTAAACCTTTGTGAAATGGTTATGCTAGCACTGATTGTCAGGCAAACATTCCTCAATGGGGATTCCCATGTGTTCTGCCCCATATGTTTTGGATGACGAGTCTTTCAGAATTGTGTTTCAAAATATTTTCTTTTGAGCATGAGGCTTCATGCTGGCCATGTGAACACTTTTTTTAGGGGAAGGAGAGAGGAACTGCATTTTGAGTTTCTCATCATGTATTTTCAACCTGCTGTAGCCTAGATTATTTGCCCCTCAGTAACAAAATTACGAGGTTTCGACCTCTCCTGGTGCCTTATTAGCAACCTGGTACCACGTGGAACACAACCAGGAAGGCTCTGAGCTGGAGAAGGCGTGCGGTTGTTGTTATTGCATGGAAAGACAGGCATGTGATCAGGAAGAAGCTGGTGAGGAGGCAAGGTGAGGCTCCTTCCAGGGCCTGGGAGGGGTGAAGGGCATGTCCATTCAGCATGGATTTTCTGGCACCAACTGGGTGTCCCATGCCTCTATTCAATTCTGATGCTAACTCCCCAGAGTTGGCTCAGATCCCACAGGTTAAGGAGCTCAGCTCAGCAAGACTGCCCTCACTCCAGGCACCAGTCATAAGTCCCAGGTCTCCAGGCTACTCACACTTCTGTCTGAGTTGGCTACAAATTTCAGGGTTCCCATGACTTCCCTTCTGGTTGGATGATTTGCTAGAATGACTCACAGAGCTTAGGAATGTGGTACAGGTAAGAATTAAATTTTATTATAACAGATACAAATGAGCAGTCAGATGAAGAGATGCAGGGCAGCAAGGTCTGGGGCAGGGGTGGGGCCAGGGCTGGTGGCAGGTGCAGAAGCTTCTGTCCTGCTGGATTCAGGGTGCTGCACCCTCCCAGAGTGTCAGTATGTTCACCAGCCAGGAAACCCCCAAGGCTCCTTGTTGCAGTGTTTGTCCAGGGTTTTACTAAGTAGGCATGCGTAATGAAATCATTGGCATGAGACTGAACTCAATTTTCAGCTCCCTCTGCTCCCTGGAGATCAGGGTGCAGGGCTGAAATCCCCAACTCTCTAATCACATGCTTGGCCTTTCTGGCATGGCCAGACTCTCCCTTGAAACTATGTGAGGGCCACCTCCTTTGTGCAAACCTAAGTAGGAGTTATATAAATGGCTGCTTCTGAATAACAAAGGACACTAGAATCACCCAGGAAGTGTGAAGCTCTGTGCCAGAAACCAGGGGCAAAGACCAACAGGTATTTTTATAAGACCACAGCACAAGTTTGTTCATCTCAAGAGTCCTGGGTTCAGATCCTGGCTCCTCCTTGCTGGGTGAGGCTCTGCCCTCTCAGAGCCTGTGTGTAAAGTGAGGGACTGACAGGACCTGCCTCTCACGGTTGTTGTCCAAAATCAGTGGATAAGGCTGAGAAAGGCTTGATGGGAGATCAAGAAATGGCAGGATTCAGGGTGGCAGTGGTGCTGCGGTGAGTGGTGAGAACAGCACAAGCATCACACTGTGGACACATCCCCCAGACAGTCCTTAACACTTTCAACATGTAAGGCTAAGACAGATAACTTGGTCAACATTTGGAATTTGTTTTTTTTTTTTTTTTTT
>NW_016107537.1:2177740-2224621 GCF_001604975.1 Cebus imitator
AGAGTCTTGCTCTGTTGCCCAGACTGGCCTGCAGTGGCATGATCTTGACTCACTGCAGCCTCCGCTTCCCAGGCTCAAGGGATTCTCCTGTCTCAGCTTCCCAAGTAGCTGGGATTACAGATGCATACCACCATGCCCAGCTAATTTTTTAATTTTAGGAGAGACCAGGCTGGTCTTGAACTCCTGACTTCAGGTGATCCACCCACTTTGGTCCCCCAAAGTGCTGGGATTACAGGCGTGAGCCACTGCACCCAGCCTTGGAATTTACTGTTTTCAGAGAAGGTCTTGCTTGAAAATCCAAATAGTTTGAAAATTGATGAGGACGATAGTTGCTGACACTAAGATGGAGTCCTAATTAGCTATGGAGGAAACATGGGCATTTTAGGGACCACTCACTTAAAGGTTAGTGGTCAGAACCACTAATCTTTTGGTTCTGAGAGGAAAATCCTCTCCAAATACCTTGTGTCCACGACTGTGAGTGATATATCCTGGTCTGAACAGCCATGGATTTGACCTGATGGCCTTTCTTTTTTTATTTTTTGAGATAGGGTCTTGCTCTGGTGCCCAGGCTGGAGTGCAGTGGTGTAGTCACGGCTTGCTGCAGCTTCTACTCCCTGGGCTCAGATTATCCTCCCACTCCAACCTCCCGAGTAGCTGGGACTACAGGCATGCACCACCATGACTGGCTAGTTTTTGTATTTTTTTGTAGAGATGGCATTTCACCATGTTGCCCAGGATGGTCTCGAACTCCTGATCTTGAGCCATGGCTTTTCTTGCCATCACCTTGATTTTAATTGTTTTTATTATACTCATTGTTTCTCAGGAAAAGAAATACACTATGAAAACACTTTCCCATATTTCAATCTGAGAAGCTTGGTTGGTAATTGTGATCAGAAGTATCTCTTGGATATAAAGTACATGCCAAGTTGAACCGGGTTTCCTCCTGCTTCATCCTCACCTGGGCAGTCTCACTGCTGAGATCCTCAGTATGAGATCTCCAGCTGTCAGAAGTGAAGCAGAGTGACAGGCCTTAGGTAGCCTGGTCACAGCGAGAGCATGGGGGGTGAGGAGGTACGACTTCCAATCCCAACGGTGCCTAGACATGTCTGAGCACCCTTGGAAAACTCATTTCCAATTCCTGGACCTTGGTTTCCTCATCATAAAGTCAAAAGATTCAACCAGATGCCATGTATCTGTATCTTTATTCCCCAGCTATCACTGTCCGTAGCATGGACAGTCCTATCCCGGCCAGCACCTCTGGAGCTGTTACTGAGTGTGGACTGCGTGCCAAGCCCTGTACTAACACTTTCCACACTCTGTCTCACTGCTCCCAGGAAGTAGGGCCTGTCTCATCCTAGGGGAAATGGAGGTTCAGAGGTTGGGTGACTTTTTTTAGGGTCTCAGCTGGTCACTCAAGAGCTAGGTTAGAATTCAGTTGCGCCTGAGCTCACTGAATAAAAGCATTAAGGGGAACTGGCTTTATTAGCAATGAGCCCCGGTGGAAATGTCAGAGTGGAGATGGAGTAAGATACCTGGAAAGCTTAAGGAGAGAGAGCTCGAGAGGCACACAGAGAGAGAGACAGAGAGAGAAACCCCTAGTTTTTTGGGTAAGAGACACATACCCTTCTCTGCCCTGGCTCAGGGATGGCCATGGCTGTCATGGCTTTCTGGCCAGCAGAAAGGGATAACCCTGTGGTCACCCAGGAGCAGTGGTGGGTGATGGCACTCCATGAAGAAACCTTTGCCCTCTGGCTGGTAATAAAATAAAGCTTCAAGTAAGGTGACACAGAACAGAAGAAAGAATTGCAGCAAGGTTATCCTGAGAAAAGCAGAGCAGGTCTGTCTGTTGGCCGTGGGAGGATGGAGCCCCAGCTCTCGCTAACCTGCCCGGCTCGTCCGGAGTTATCGTGAAGGCAGGAGGGAGGATTTTGAGCAGGAGGGGAATTGAAACCATTTGGTCTTGGGGCTGAGATTGTGTTTTATGTATTTGGCGAAGACATTTTCAGTCATTACTTGAATTAACCCTTGCTGGGAGCACAAAGAACAAACCATGCACTTCGTCCTTTGCTGCGGAAAGAGGAGGCGTGCAGGGAGCAGGCACACTCCCTTTGCACGCTGACCCCGGCAGGAGAGTGGAGGGTCCACTTAAGGCCCGGGGCCTCACAGAGCTCCATCAAGGACACCCGGACATCTTCTTGCCTTTCAAGAGATAACAATACTGTGTCCCTGCCGCTGGAAGGTGGACTCCATGTGTAATGGTTGCAAAGACGCTGCTCTCCCATTTGCCTCTCTGAGTGACTTGCTGTCCTCTCTTTTGTTTCCCCAAAACAGAACCCCCCTTCAACCCCCACACCATAATCTACCTCCTCACCAACAATAAAAACAAACTGAACCGGGAATGGTTGTACTTTGAGGCTCTGTAGGAAGGTTTGGGTCAGCACTGCCTACTCCATGTGGAAGTCTAAGTGCTTTCATGGAGGTGGCAGGCCCAGGTGTCCAAGCTGTGGCAGGGCTGAGAACATCAAGCCCGTTGTGGGGGCACTAGAAATGCCAGCAGCACACACCGTAGCAATGGATAGTGACTAAAAAGCAGACAATGGAAATAATAAGTTCCCAGAGCAAGACTCTTGGGAGAGTGATTTATTCATAGCATTGTCAATAAGCATCAATAGAAGAAAGGGAAACTTGTGGGTAGAGTTTTTTTTTTTTTTTTTTTAAGAAATTTGATCTTTAATGAAATCTGTAAACCTCTTCACCAACTGGAGACCCTCCGGGAGTGAGGGGCTTGCAAAACTCTGTTAAGAGTCTCCCCAGTTGCATTCTTGGATTTTCTTTTTTCTTTCCTCTCTTTTGGAACAAAGCCTTAACAATTTTTATGATTTGTAACATATATTGATCAGATGTGGGTAAAAAATCTCAAAACCGTTCCCTCGGGTTGACTGTCTTGCTTATCGTTCCTTTCTGAAAAATGAAACTTATGCATGCCAAACGTTGGGGCAAAATAATTAAGAGTGATATTTCAGAGAAAACCACAATGACAGATGAAAAATCCAAGGCTGACAGCCAGTGTCTGCAGAGGAGGAAACAGCAGATACTGACCATGAGGTGGCATCTGTGGCCAGTGGGCTGCTACGGAAATCGAGTAGAGTGGTCTCAGGCCGGTCACTGAGGGCGCTGCAGCTGGATTAGCAGAGATCACATCTGTGTGTGTGCTGGGCATTATTTTCTTTTAATTCAGCTAAAGAATTAGCTGCACCTTGATTGACAGAGAAACACTGAAACATCATTGTTGAACAGAGATAAATACCGGAGCTCTGGTCTCTTTCTTTGAAGGTGGCAGGGGTGGTGGGTGAGAGGGAGCTGAGGGTGGGCTGTGTGGTCTTGTTAATAGGGAGAAGCATCCCCAGACAGGGGCCTTCCTCCCGCAGCACAGCTGTATGATGCTGTTTCTCAGCTTCACACTAAAATGTATGACTGGTGCTCTGCACTAGTCATGGAGCTAAGCTTGGTGTGCACCTTTATTGAAACCTCACAACAGCTGTAAATAGCTCTAACTATCCCAGGGCTACAGGTGAGAAAAATGAGGTTTAGAAATACTGAGCAGCCTCTTTGAGGCCTCCCAGCTGTGATCAGTGAAGGTGGGATGAGGCTCAGGTGGGCGCTCTACTCCCCTGCTGGGGTTGGCCTTCACAGAGCTCCCCCATCCACAACCTCTCTGTATTTAAGGCAGGGTTTTCAAAGCCAAACTGAGCGCAGGCAGCCAAGCAGCGGCTCAGCCCCCAGGCTATGATTCCATAGTTGTCTCAAGAACTTGATGTGTGCCTGGGTCACCAATACCAGAACAGGGATGTGGGCAGAAGGCCCAAGGGTGAGAATGCAACTTTCCTTCCTTTTCTTTTTTAGGATTCAGTGGCGTTGGGGGGAGGGGGTGGCTAGAGTTTTTCCAGTGTGGGAGGAAGGTGTTGGGCTCTAAACTAGATTGCAAGCATGGAAACTCTGTAGGAGTATGTATATCAGAATGAAATATCATGATTAATAGAACTATTAGAAACCGGAACAATTATTTTGTTCTTGTCTTGCATTTTTTGGACAACATTTTCCATTTACACAAAACTTTGTATTGCAATGGATGAGACTTGAAATTTTGTAGAATTGATCTGGAAAGAAGTATGCAGAGCTGTATTCCCGTCCCTGGAAGGTGATCCTTGAGGCCACAAAATCCTTCCACTTAGGCACAGCACCAACTGGCCCTCACACGTAGCAGCCATGTTATCCATTTGTTATTTCTTTTTAGTCCCAGTGGTATTGAGGGCTTTAGCCTTAGCATTAAAGGAATGATTCTTTTTGTGGTCTTGGCTTTTGAAGGAGTTGACTCCATCGGTTGCGAACTGAGAGGGGATTGTGAATGACTTGAGAGGGGTATGAATAGATTGTGTGCTAGAAAATAATGGGCTTGCTAACCATGACCCAGCTGATCTGTAACACATTCCAAATTGTGCATTCACTTCTTTGCCAAGATTGGAAGCTGGTATTTACAAATCTTCATAAATGATAAAGATGTGGTTCAAAAGAAGCAGCTATGCTATACCTCAATGTAGATCTTCCCAGTGTGGACTGGTTCAGGGTCCAGTAAGTTAGGATGGGATCACTGGGCCAGCTTACATCTGCGCTTCCACATTTCAGCCCACATTCCAGCCCTTAGATACACAGCAAGGAATACTCACAGGAACCCTCATCCATCAGCCTGCTTCTGGAACACTCCAAATAGTGAGGAGGGGGGCAGAGGGAAGGGTCTGGGCAATACCAGCTCAGGGGACAGCTCTCCTGCAATGCTGATGTGCTGCCTCTGAAGGCAAATGCCATGTGGATTCCAGGGGTTGTGTCATCATTGGGAGGCCACCATCCTATAGGCACTGCTTAGAGTAATGGCTAGAAACCCAATACAGATGGTTTTCTTGACTGACAAGTGTGCCCTTGAGACATTGTCACTAAAGGGAAAACCTTTTTGCTAGAGCTCATTCTCATTCAGTTTTATAGAATAAAGAGCAGGACTTGAGGCTGGGATTGAATCAAACTTTCTAAAGAATGTGTGGACCTCTTGAAAAGAACATCATTTATAGTTGGAATTTTGTGTTTTTGGTCATTTCTGTGAAAATTTGAGGTTAGTCTTTTTATTAGTAATGTGGTATCTCTGGGGTGGAGTCAAACAGCATCCCACGTTCTCCTCTGGAAGGTACAGTTTACCTGCTAGGTGGATGGATTACGTGCCCTGGATTTGAATTCCCTAAGAATATGTCTCCAGAAATGAACCCAGTCTTGCAGAAGCTGTCTTTGGTAATATGCAGAGGCAACCTGGGTCTGTGTTAGTAGGAGGTGGTGTCTTGCAGAGGTGGAGAGCTTGGGCCAAATGGCAGCTCCACTACTAATCGGCAGTGGGAGCTTGTCAAGGTGCCTACAGTTTTGTACCTTAATATCCTCATCTGTAAAATGGAATGATGATGCTCAACTATGTTTTACAGGCTTATTGTGAAGATTGAACAAGTTAATACATATCAAGGGCATAGACCACCGCCTGACACGTGGCATGCACTCAACTGTGCTAGTGAGCGGTGCTGCTGAAGGAGCTATGAGTTCTGACACACAGGAGAATTGTGTGCTGGACTTCCAGGGTTGCACACTTGCCTTCTGAAATCTGCCTAATATCTTTCTCTAGTCATCTTCAGTCCAGTCAGTTCTGTGCATGCACATTTCTTCCTTTTGTGTTATCAGGCAGGAATTGAAGATGGTTCAAAACTATGAGAGGAGGCAAGTGTGATAAAGTTTTCCATGTGGACAAAGTCAGCCCTTCTAAATGTCTCTCTCTCTCATACTCAGAGTAGCAGCTGCTCCATTTCAGCAAGACCAAGCACTTGATTCCTGGAAAAAGTGATAAGAGAGGAATCCGGTCTTGCTTTTTGACTTTGCTTGCAGGTTCTGCTCAGACTCACTCTCACCTGGACTGCTTTTTATGCACACTTCTTCTGGAAGTTTCTGGATGACCTCTCTTGCCTTCCCTTCCAAATGCTTTCTTTGGTAAAGCTTTTGACACACACAGTAAACAGTGCATACACTATGATGAATTATTACAGAATTAACATACTTGTCTATATCCCACCTAAATACATATTAAACATTGCAAGCACTCAATATGCTCCCTCATGCCTCCTCATAAGCATGACCTCCTTCAGCGTTAGCCAGTATCCTGACTTTTCTCACAATAGATTAATTTTTGGCTGTTTTAAAACTATGTGTAAATGTAACCACACAGTTTCATTCTTTTGAGCTTGGCTTCTTTTGCTTAATACTCTGCTTGTGAGATTTCTCCACAATGTTGATAGCGGTAGCTCTTTCTTTTCCTTTGTTGTATAAGGCTCCATTGTGTAGATTTTATCCATGCATTCTATTCATTCATTCACTCTTTTCTGATGGACATTTGGGTTATGTTCAGTTTTTGACTACCATGAACAATGCTACTATGAATATACCTTTTGGTGACTGTATGTAGGCATTTCTGTTGAGTCTGCGCCTAGGAGTAGAACTGATAAGTATAAGGTATGCAACTGTTCAGCCTTAGTAAATGCTGTCTAATAATTGTCAAAAGTGCTTGAACTAACTTATATCCCACCAGCAGTATATGAGTATTCCTTTGCTGAACATCCTCACCAACACTTGGTATTTTTAGTTTATTTTCTGGAGTGTGTGTGTAGTAGTATCTCATTGTGGCTTCAGTTGTATTTCCCATCCAAGTACTAACCAGGCCCGACCCTGCTTAGCTTCCGAGATCAGAGGAGATCAGGCACGTTCAGGGTGGTGTGGCCATAGACAGCTTCAGTTGTATTTCTAGGATGATTAATAATGTCCTGTACCTTTTCATTTGTAGCTGTTTGGATATCTCCTTTTTTGAAGGGCCTGTTTACATTATTTGTTCAATTTTTAAATTGGATTATCAGTCCTTGTCTGATTTAGAGATGTTCTTTATATATCCTGCATATGAGTCCCTTGTTAGATACCTATGCTACAGTTATCTCGTCCTACTAGTTTATTTGCTTAGCTTGCTTTCTCAATAGTGTCTTTTTTCTCAATATTCTTAATTTTAATGAAGTGAAATTTAGCAATTTTTTCACTTATTAGTGATTTTATGTCCTATTTGAGAAATCTTTGCCAAGTTCAAGGCTGTAAAATTATTTTCCTGTGTAACATTAGAGAAACTTTGTTGATTTTCCTTTCACATTTAGATTTACAGTACTACTGACACTGGTTTTTGTATATGGTATGAGGTAGGCATCAAGATTTATTTTTTCCCATGAAGATAGCCAGTTGAACCAAAAACATTTATTGAAGAAACAAGGTCCTTTTACCCTTTGTTTAGGATATTGCTATAGAACCATTGCTGTAAATCAAGTGGACTTATATCTGAAGGTCTGTTTCTACTCCTTGTTCTGTACAATATGTCTATTTGTCGACTCATTATGAAAAACTGCACTGTCTTAATGACTGTAGTTTATCTGCAGTATAAATCCTCCAACCTTGTTCCCCTCCAAGATTACCTTGGCTATTCTTGGAGCTGTGTGGTTCTATATATTTCAGAATCAGCTTGTCACATTACACACACACACATACAGACACACAACACACACTGAGATTTTGATTAGAATGGCAATTGCAGCTATAGATGATTAGGGGAGAATTAATACTTTTATAATACATAATCATAAAATCTTCTGATCCACAAATGTAGTTCATCCTTCCATTTATTAGGTTGGTGCAAAAGTAATTGCAGTGTTAAATATTTATGCCTCATTTAATTTTTCTCAGTTATGTTTTATGGCTCTATAAAATTTTATACCTTTATGATTAAAAAAATTCAACAGCTCTATTGAGATATAATTTACATACCATACAATTCACCTGTTTAAAATGTATAACTCAATGGTTTTGATATATTGCATTATTAATTTTTTTAAAAAATTGTGGTAAGANAACATAAAAGTTACCATTTGAAAGATTTTAAAGCAAAAATAACGTTCTTGATGTGCAACCATCATCACTTCTATTTCCAGAACTTTTTCATGATTCCTAACAGAACTTCTGTAACCATTGGGCAATAACTTCCCATTTTTCCTCCCCCAACCCCATAAATAACCTCCAATTTATCTTCTGTCTCTATTATTTGTCCTTTTTTTTTTTTTTGAGACTAAGTTTCACTCTTGTTGCCCAGGCTGGAGTACAACGGAGCAATCATGGCTCACCACAACCTCCCCTCCTGGATTCAAGCAATTCTCCTGCCTCAGCCTCCAGAGTAGCTGGGATTACAGGCATGCACCACCACACCTGGCTATCTTTGTATTTTTAGTAGAGACAAGGCTTCTCCATGTTGGTCAGGCTGGTCTTGAACTCAGATGACCCGCCCACCTCGGCCTCTCAAAGTACTAGGATTAACAGGTGTGAGTGACCGTACCCTGCCTTGTTTTTGTTTTTTAAACTTAGTATAATGTCTTCAAGTTTCACCCATGTTGTAGCATGTATTAAAATTTTATTCCTGGCTGGGTGCGGTGGCTCATGCCTTTAATCCCAGCACATTGGGAGGACAAGGCAGGTGGATCACGAAGTCAGGAATTCAAGACCAGCCTGGCTAACATGGTAAAACCCTGTCTCTACTAAAAATACAAAAATAGGCTGGGTATGGTGGTGTGCACCTGTAGTCCCAGCTATGCTGGAGGCTGAGTCAGGAAAATCACTTGAACCCAGGAGACAGAAGTTGCAGTGAGCCAAGATCAAGCCATGGCACTCCATCTTGGCCGACAGAGCGAGACTGTCTCAAAACAAACATAAACAAAAAACAAAAACAAAAACAAAACAAACAAAAAAACCCTTTATTCTTTTTTGTGACTGAATAATATTTCATTGTATGTATACAACGTATTTTATTCACTCATTTGTCTGGTGATGAGCAATTAAGTTGTTTCTAGCTTTTGGCTATTGTGAATAATGCTGCAGTGAACATTGACATAAAAATACCTGTTCAAGTTTCTGTTTTTAATTCCTTTTGATTTATACCTAGGATTGAATTGCTGATCATATGGTGATTTGATGTTTAGCTTTTTAAGAAATTGCCAAACTGCTTTCATAGTAGCTGGAGCACTTTACATTCCACCAGAAATGTGTGAGGGTTCCAACTCTCCACACCTTCACCAATGATCATCTTCCTTAGCATTCTTTTTTGTTTTTAAATAAAAGCCATCTTAAAGGCTGTAAAGTGGTATCTCATTGTGGTTTTGATTTGCATATCTCTAATGATGTTGAGCATTTTTTTATGTGCTTATTGGCATTTATATATCTTCTTTGGAAAAATTTCTATTCAAATCTTTTTTTCACTTTAAAATTGTGTTACTTGTCTTTTTAGCTATATAAGTGTTCTCTATATATTCTAAAAAATAGATTCTTATTAGATATATAATTTTTCCTATTATGTGCATTGTTTTTCATTTTCTTGATAGTATACTTTGACACACAAAAGTTTTTAATTTTGATAAATTCTGATTAATCTATTTTTTTCTTCAGTTGCTTATGTTTTCAGTGTTGTAATAAGCCATTGCTCAATCCAATATTATGAAGACTTACACCTATGTTTTTGTCTAGTTTTATAGTTTATTTCTTATATTCAAGTTGTTGATACATTTTGACTTAATTTTTATATATTGGGGGGAGGAAAGGGTCCAACTTTATTCTTTTTCATGTGGACATCCTGCTATCCCAATACTATTTGATGAAGGGAGTATTCTCTCTCTCTCTCTCTCTCTCTTTAGACAGAGTCTCGCTCTGTCACCCAGGCTGGAGTGCAATGGTGCAGTCTTGGCTCACTGCAACCTCTGTCTTCTGGGTTCAAGTGATTCTCCTGCCTCAGCCTCCTGAGTTGCTGGGATTACAGGCACCCGCTATCATTCCTGGATAATTTTTGTATTTTTAGTAGAGATGGGGTTTCACTGTGTTGGTCAGGCTGGTCTCTAACTCCTGACCTCAGGTCATCCACCTGCCTTAGCCTCCCAAAGTGCAGGGATTACAAGTGTGAGCCACCATGACCTGCCGAAGGTAGTATTTTTTAGCTATTGAATGCATGGAGTGCTTTATAAACATAGGACTAGTTTGCTAATACTGTTGTTAATGTCCTATATTTCCTTGGAGATCTTCTGTCTGGTCGTTCTGTACATTACTGAAAGTGGATTTTTTTAAAAAAAATTCAGGTTTAAATATATATAGATTCAGGTTGAAATATGCATAGTTAATAAACAGATTCAGGTTGAAATATACATAGTTCTACCTCATTGTAAGCTGTTGTTGGATCCTGAATATTGTGATTTGGAAAAAAAAGAAAGTGAAATATTGAACTTTCTATTGTTATTGAATTGCCTATTTCTCCCTTCAGTTCCATCATTTCTTGCTTCATGTCTTTTATGAGTATATTGTTAGATGCATATATGCATATAATTGTTATATCTTCTTGGTTTCTAAATGTCCTATCACTACAGTAACAACAATTTTTTCTTAAAGCTTATTAAAAAAATATTAGCATAGCCACTCAGCTTTCTTTTGGTTACTGTTTGCATGGTGTATCTTTTTCCATTCTTTTATTTTGAACCTATTTGTGTCTTTAACTCTAAAGCATGTATCTTGTATTCTACATATATTTGGCTCATTAAAAAAACTATTCTGCCTATCTCAGCCTAATAGGAGAGATTAACCCATTTATCTCTCCATTTTGCCATTTTTGCTGTTTGTTTTCTATGTGTCTTATGTATTTTTGCGCCTCAGTTTCTCCATTGCTGCATTCCCTTTTTGTTAAATAGATATTTTCTAAAGTATAATCTATTTTGTTAAATAGATATTTTCTAATCTTTAATTTAATTTATAACAATTAAATTAATACCTACTCAATTTCAATGGTGTACAAAACCTTTGCTCCTATATAATTTCATTTCCCCTTCTTTGTGCTCTTATTGCCACAAATTACATTTTTATACATTGTATGTCCATCAACAGATTTATAATTACTGCATTATGCAGTTGTTTCTCAAATCAGATAGAAAAAAGGAATTATATGCAAACATTTGATTATACTCTCTTTTACATTTATCTATGTATTGTCTTTGCCAGTGCTCTTTATTTCTGTGTGTGGACTCAAGCTACTTTAATTTCATTTCAGCCTATAGAACTCCATTTAATATTCCTTATAGAGCAGGTGCACTGGGGACAAGCTCTGTCAGTTTTGGTTTATGTTGGGTATCTTAATTTCTAATTTTTTTAAATGATAGTTTTTCAAGATATAGAATTCTTGCTTGCCAATTTTTTCTTTCTGTTCTTTGAATATGTAATCTCACTGCCTTCTAGCCTCCATGGTTTCTGGTGAGAAATTAGCTATTAATCTTATTGGCAATTCTTTGTATATGATAAATCACTTCTCTATTGCTGCTTTTAAGATTCCTCTCTGTCTTGAGCTTTCAACTATGTCATTATCTCATGTCTTGGTTGGAGTATATTTGAGTTTATCTTATTTGTAATTCTCATAGCTTCTCATATATGTAGATTAAAATTTTTCATAAAATTTGGGAGGCTTTGGCCTATTTGTTTAAATATTGTTTTTACACATTCCCCTTATATTCTATTTCTGGAACTCCCACTGTACATTCGTTAGTATGCTTGATGGTGTCCCAGAAGTCACTGCGCTCTGTTAATTTTTCTTTATTTCTTTTTCTTTCTGTTCCTCGTATTGGATTATCTTAATTGCCATACCTTCAGAATTGCAGATTCTTTTATTCTGCCTGCTCATTTTGCTCTTTATTTCTTGTAATAATTTTTCTTTCTTTCTTTTTTTTTTTTTTTTTAAGATGGGGTTTCATCATGTTGGTCAGGCTGGTCTTGAACTCCCAACCTCAGGTGATCCGCCTGCCTTGGCCTCCAAAGTACTTGGATTACAGGCGTGAGCCATCATGCCCAGCCTCTTGTAATAATTTTTCATTTCAGTTATTGTACTTTTCAACTCCAATATTTCTACTTAATTTCTTTAAATAATTAATAATAAAATCTCTTTATTGATATTAACTATTTGTTAAGGCATTGTTTTTATACTTTCCTTTAGTTTTTTAAACATAGCTATTTTGATTTTTAAGAGATGATAGCTGATTTAAAATATCTGATTGTCTGGTAATTCCAATGCCTGAGTTTCCACATGGACAGTTTCTATTAACTTCTATTTTTTTCTGTGTACTAGTTATTCTTTTTTGTGTGTTTTTGAATGTCTCTTCCCCTCCCCCTCCTTTTTTTGAAAATTGGACATTTCAAATGATACAGTGTGGCAACTCTGGATATAATATTTTCTTTGGGTTTGTTGTTGCTGCTTGTCTTAGTAGCTGTTGTTTGTTTAGTGATTTTTTTAATCAACTGATTAGAGCCTGTGTCTTTGTAGTATGTGGCCACTGAAGTCTTCACTTGCTTTACATGGTGGCTGGCTAACAACTTGACAAAGATTTCTTTACATGACTAACCAGTAAGTCTCTCACTCTTTGTGTTTCTGCTGAGCATCTCTCTGTGGGGGTTGAGACACTGCTTAATGGTCAGCCAGGTAGTGGACCACTATGCCTTAGCCTTTACTTCTTGCTTGGAGAGTCTCAAGGTCAGATAAAGGTGAGATATTAGAGCCTTCTCAGATATTTTCCTGAGCATGTGCACAGTCCTCCATGTGCATACTCTTTGTAGATCCCCCAGGACTATGAGGGAGCTTTTCAAATCCCATACCGACATCTCATTTCTCAGCTTTTCCTTTTAAGTTTTTTGGTAGCCTATTATTTGGTGTAACTACTATTACCTCAGGTAGCTGTGATTTTAAAATGTTCAACAAAGGCCTCTGAAGAGAAGAAATTTAGAGCAACACCTTTCCAGTGTCTGCCAGGGAAACACCAAATAGGCCAAATAATAACTTTTTTTGTTGGGATTAAGGCTTTTAAAGTACTCTAGACCCATAATCTCTCTCTGACACTGGGAATGTGGCTGTTAATTTTCAAAGTTGCCACAAAGCTAGGAAGTAAAGGATGAGACTAGATTATGTTCAGCTGCCACAAAGCTTGCCTTTCCTGATGAGATTTAGCAATTTTTCTTGATTAAATGCTCCCTGAGTTGCTGGAAGCTTTTGGTTAATTTTCAGACTTCTGGAAAAAGTTGATTTTGAGAAACTTTTACCCATTTTTTATTGCTTTTATGGAGGGGAAAGTTTTGGAATTCCTCACCCTTCCAATTTTGCTGATGTCTTCTCAGAATTTTAATTGAAACATTTATTTTATTTCTCTCCTATATAATTATATCTATTCATATAATTATGTCTATATCGCACTCTTTGTAGATTCCCAGGACTATGAGGGAGCTTCTCTCTCTCTCTCTGTGTGTATATATATATATATAGCATATATATAGCATACGTAAACATATATATATATATATAGCATACATATATAGCATATGCTATATATATGTTTATATATACATATATAGCATATGCTATATATGCATGCTATATATAAACACACACACACAGACACACACAGAGGGAGGGAGGGAGGGAGGGAGGGGGAGAGAGAGAGAAAGAGAGAGAGAGAGAGAGAGAGAGAGAGAGAGAATCTTACTCTATCACCCAGGCTGCAGTGGCATGATCTTGGCTTACTGTAATCCCCACCTCCCAGGTTCAAGCGATGCTCCTGCTTCAGCCTCCCAAGTAGCTGGGACTACAAGCACATGCCACTATGCCTGGCTAATTTTTATATTTTTAGTAGAGATAGGTTTTCACCTTGTTGGTCAGGCTGGTCTTGAACTCCTGATCTCAGGTGATCCACCTGCCCTGGCTTCCCAAAGTGCTGTGATTACAGGCATGAGCCACCCCCTAGAATAGATATATTCTATTATATCTCTATTATATTTTTATCACTATACAAAAGGGCCGAGGTTCCATATGGAAATGAGCTTCATTACTGCTATTTCAAATTTACAAATCATCAAAAGTGTTGTAATATTTCCCTGCTTTGATCTCAATATAACTACCTACTGCCAAAAGGATCCAAGGGAATACACATGGAACATAGACACATGCCTATTTTCCTATTCATGTAATCTGTTTTGCATTTCTTTTTCCCTCTCTTCTTGCCTCTTTTTGTATTAATAAAATATTTTTATTATTCAGTTTCCACTTTCCATTAACTCATTAGTTTTTTAAACCTTGCCCAATTATATCCAAATACAAATGAATATTTTTACCATTTCTCAGTCAATGTTGTAACCTTAGAACACTTAAACTCTATTTATCCCTCTCATGCCTTTGCGCTCTTATAGTAATCATGACTTTTAATTCTATATACATTTTAGTTTCTGTAAGCCATCATCATTACTGTTTTGTACAAAACCAATATTTGTCTACATTTACCCAATATATAATGTTTTCCCATGGGTGAGTTATTTCCTTTCAGCCTTAAAAAAAAAATTCCATAGTTTCCATTGGAAAGTTAACCATAAGCCTCACTGTTGCTCCTTCGAAGATAATATGTTTTCTACCCTCTCGCTGTTTTTAATATTTTCTTATGTCTTTGTTTTCTCTGATTTTATTATAGTACACTGCAGAAAGTGCTGTCTGTGTTCCACATGTATTCTCTTGCATCCTTTTGGCAGTGGGTAGTTGTATTGAGATCAAAGCAGAGAAATACCAAGTGACAAAAAATTTATAACACTTTTGAAGATTTATGTATTTGAAATAGCAGTAATTAAGTTCATTTCCTTATGAACTTTAGGTCCTTTTGTTATCCAGATAAAAATATAAACACAAGCCTAATTCTCAGCATATAATTTGTACTCTGAAAATGTTCCAAAGAAATATTTCAGTAATCATTTCAATGAGTGAATACATGAATGAATCAGGCCAAATTAAAGATAAATGGGCCTCAGTTTTGATCTGGCACTCACCTCATTTTGTTGAACACATCCCTGAAACTCTCTTGGGGCCACCCATTTTCTTCAGGTTATTTATTCACCTGTAACAGGAGGATACTGGTGTGGAACATCTCTAGGTTCTCCTTTAGCTCTAATAGTCTGTGCAATATCTGAAACAAAGTATCTCTGTGCACTGAAGCCAACCACCTTGGTGGCTTCTCAACCTGTCCCAGGGCTTCCAGACAAAACAGACTTGGCTAATTCATCAGTTTTTCTCTGTAGGTGCCTCTCTTGTGCGGGAGTAAGAAGATGATAAGGGTTTCTCTGTTCTACCCCAGATCAGACATTTCCTGTGCTTCCCACAGCTCTGTGTCACCACCTTTGCTTTGTTCACATCTGCATATCCATCTTTATGTTTGCTATCTTCTTCCTGTCCATGTGTCTACCCAGTGCCTGGTGTCACATCTGACACATGGCAGGCTCTCACTGAATCATGAAGGGCGTTCCTCTACGGGAGATCCTACTTCTCATGGCACAGTCGTCTTCCCATCATGGAAACATTTTTTCCTCCTCCAGATGAAGTTTATATTTAATGATGGGAAAGAGAGTGTTTTTAAAAAGTGTGAAACCAGAACTGCTCAGAAGCTTTTCCTTTAGTGCAAGTTACTCACCTGTGGGAAGAGAAAATTAGGAGGAGGAAGGTGCTTGGCTCAGCTTCCCTCTTCTAGCTGTTCTTCCCATTTCCCCTGCTCACCCCCATCCTCTGCATTCCTGGCTCTGGACACCAGGCTTCTCATACTCAGAAGGCAAATAGGTTCCTGTGCAAGAGGAAGTCTTGCTCATTTGGGAGGGTGTTGTGGGCAGGTATGATTTGGGGCCTGCTTGGGCTCTTGGCAGCTCACCCAGCCTCTTATCTGCAGCCCTCAGCAGCAGCAGTTCCTCTTTTGCCTACTTGCATTTTCCTTGGTCCAGTCCACTGAAAGCCTGTAAGACCTTGACTTCCCCACCTACTCAGCCCACCATAGGGTAAATCCATGGCTATCATTGCTGCCAAACTTTTCAAGTAGGATATCCTTTCAATAAAAGATTTTTCTGGTACTCAATCTACCTTCCTTGAACCTTTTTTATTTGGGGAAAAGACAATGTGGTTTCCAACCTCATCTCCAACTTTCCAGATGGGTGACCTTGGGTAGACTTGATAAATCAGTGACAAAGATTCCTCATCTGTAACAATTACAGCACCAGGCATATGTGAGAGCTCCTGGCCACCACCTTCAAATCTGGTCTTCATTGTCCGCTAACAGGCACGTTGGGACAGAAACCTGTCTTGGTCTCTGCTTTTCCATCTGCATATTAGGGATTTATGACATCCCTATGAGAAATACCAAATGAGATGATGCTTATAATAGCCATAGCAGAGTTTTTAACTCAATACATGTTTGTGGTTGTTGCTTCCACAGCCTCTGAGACATGGTAAATATTCAAGATCCATTTCCTCCTTTCTTTTTGGCTTGGAGGTGTTTGAGCAACAAGTCACACCCTGATTTTTCTCTCTACTTCAGGAATCATCGGAAGAATGTAAAGTGGGAATGCTGTCTCTTCTGATGCCTTATGGTTCTCAGCTGAGACTGCAGTTGTGGGCTTCCTGGAAAACACTGTTGTACTCTTTAAGGAACTCTTTACCAGTTAGTTATTGGCTGACCTGAATGGTCCTTCATGCATGGGCTTGCCTACATTTCACAAAATTGCAGATTTACTTTTTTTAAATGAAAGGAGAAGTTTCCTTTGGAGACCTCAGCAAAATCCTGTGAGAAGGCAGAGATCTGCCAGGGATGACACATGGGTCGTCACCCTGGGTCCTGATTGCTCTGCCATAACTGCTCTTTGCAAATGGAGGCAGTAACATCAGAAAAAAGAAAAGTCATTGAGGGATTAACATTGGGTGAAACCCTCTAGTAATTCAATAGGTGACAGTCCACAAAACCATGGTTTATTATGATTGTTGTTCCATTTTAGAATTCTGAGAATTAGTGACAAAGAAATGTCAGATATTGAGCCTCCTTAGTGTGAATTCACTATTTTTATAACATTTATCATCTTGACCTTCATCAGATAGTAAAAGAAACCACATCACCTATTGAGGATTCATTTTTTTTCTTCCCCTCTATTAACCAAAGTCTTTTATTCTAGATTTATATCTGGTTTCCTTGACTTTTAACAAAAGGATTCTTAAGATGATTAATTTTGTTGGACCCAGTGGGTTGATTTTCTATGGTAGGGAGTGGCGGGGGTGTGGACTTTGGTTCTTACCCTTTCTTAAGCAGCACGTCAACCTTCCACATGATGTTCTTTCCTGTTGGAGTAGCTGCTGAACGTGGAAACTCACTTTTCTAGTTTATGACAAGTGTTACAAGAACCTAGAAAACCAAAAAGTTCTGAGTGATTTTATAATCAAACAACACAAGCAGACATTCCCGTGAAAAGGCACTCTGGATCAGCATGACAGTGGAGTAGGAAAGATGGCTGGGATGTTACTAAGGGGTGTGTGCGCGCGCGCGCGTGTGTGCGCGCGCGCGCGCGCGTGTGTGTGTGTGCGCACTTCAGGGGATTAGGAATTATTCAGGGGCTCTGTACTGGGACCTGGGACCTGGGGAGGCATCATTGCGTAGTGGCTAATGAACAATCTCTGGAGTCCAACCAATTTGGGATCCAATCCCTACTTTCCATTTAGTGGCTGTGACTGTATGACCTTGCAAAAGGGATACAGCTTCTCTATGACACTGTATCCCCATTATGGGCTGAATTATATCCTCCCAAATCCATATGTTAAAGTCCTAAACCCTAGTACCTCAGAATGTAGCTGTACTTGGAGACAAGGTCTGCAGTCATTTGCTATGACAGCCCGGGCAAATGAATATACTCCCATTTCATATAATGGAGATGATGACAATAATAGTTACCTAACAGGACTGTAGTAAAGATTGAATATGGCCAGGCATGTAAAGCTCTCAGCACAGGCCTGATGCAGTGCATGCATTATGACCATATGTATTACTTTCTATTGTTGCAGTAACAAATCATCCCAAACTCTGTGACATAAAACAACACAGATCTACCATCTTACCATTGTGGAGGTCAGAAGTACAACATGGATCTCACTATACGAAAATCAAGGTGTTGACAGACCTATGTTCCTTTCTGTAGACTCTTTCCTTGCTTATCTGTGTTATTTGCAGAACTCAGTTCCATGTGGTTGTAGGACTGAATTCTCCATTTTCTTGCTGCTTGTAGACTGAGGGCCATTCCAAGTTTCTGGAGGCCATCACATTTCTTGGCTTGTGGCTTCCTTGTCCCTTTTCAAAGCCAACAATGATGGGTTGAGCCCTTCTCATCACATCTCTGACCAACTCTTCTGCTGTTCTTTTTTAATTTTTGATTTTTTTTTTTTTTTTTAGTAGAGATGGGGTCTTGCTATGGGTTGTCTAGGCTGGCTTTGAACTTCTGGCATAAAGGAATTCTTCTGCGTTGGGCTTCCTTGGCCCCGGGATTACAGGCAGGAGCCACCATGCCTGACTCCTCTTTTGTTTTTAATAGCTCATGTGATTCATTTGGGCCCACTAGATAATCCAGGATAATCACTTATCAGCTGATCAACAACCTTAATTTCTTCTGCAACCTTAATTCCTTTTTGTCATATAACCAGCAATCTGTAATCCTGGAACCTGTCACATCTTTATACTCAGGTTCCAGGAATTATTAGGTGGACATCTTTGTAGGGTAGCTATTCTTCCTATCATACCATCAGTCATCATCCTCATTCAGGATACATTGGTCTTAGGTTAGAGAGCCCCTTCATCTTGAGGAAAGCCTTGCCCCAAAGGTGAAGAGAAAGAGAGAGGGAGAGGCTGGCTTGAGTCCTCTTCCTTCAGCACTAGCCAAGAGGGAGTTTCTGAATGTTTAGGTGGTGAGATGTAAAGAGATGTGGGTCCTCGAGGTGGCTGAAATTATGCTAATCTGTGCTCTCAGACAGACTGGTTCTGACAGCAAAACCCTGCATCTCAGCTCTGAGCCAGCCTGTGGAAGGAAGAGAGAATGGGTGCTTTAGCTGACTTCTCTGTGTGAAAGTGGCTCAGTGGCAACATGCACATGTGTACATGTACACACACACACACACAGACACACACACACACACATCCTGGCATCTTTCAGTGTGATACCAATACTGCACCTTTACTATGTGTCAGGCTCAGGGCCAGGTGCTGAATGTGCATTAGCTCTCTTAGAATTACCCAAAGCTCTGTGAGGATTTTCCCTTTATCAATGACAGAACTAAAGGTGGAGGGGAAAGGCTGCTACTCAAGGCCTTCAGTTGGGAAGTGGTGGAGCAGGCAGAGCCTTCAGTGAACACAAGGAATAGATGGCCTTGTGACACAACACAGAGGACATAGGTTAGACATGAGACTAACTTAGGGAAAACAAGGCTCACTGCAAGGCTTTGCAATGAATTATTAGGAGCCTGTGGAACCTTCTGAATGCCTTGGGAAATAAAATGGGTTCTTAATGGCCAGAAGGTGGAAGTAATACAAGTGTTCATAGGTAGATAAATGGATAAACAATGTGGTACGTCCATTAAATGGAATATAATTCAGCTTTTAAAAGAAAGGACATTTTGACATGTACAACAACATGGATGAACCTTGAGGATATTATGCTGAGTGAGATAAGCCAGTCACAAAAAGACAAATACCGTATGCTTCCACTTATATGAGTTACCTAGAGTTGTCAAATTCATACAGACAGAAAGTAGAATGGTGGTTGCCAGGGGTAGGTGGGAAGAGGGGAGCAGGGAGCCAGTATTTAATGGGTATGGAGTTTCAAATGGGATAACGAAAAGAGTTCATTATAGATGATGGTGATGGTTACACAATGATGTGAATTTACTTCATGCCACTGAGCATAAAAATAGTTCAGATGGTAAATTTTATGTTATGTGTATTTTACCACAATTAAAACAATATGATGGTTAAATGTGGTAATTCATGAAGGTGAACAATGGTTTCTAAGGCAGGCTGTCATGCCCTCAGGTGCCACGTGACTTGCTTGGAATACTGACATAACTATCATGTTGCCCCTCATCCTGGTCCATGTCCTCTGATGTTCTCCTGATTGTTAGCTGGTAATTCTGCCTCTTATGCTTAGCTCTTAATGTATCACATGGTTGAGAGCTCTCCACCAGGGCTCTGGTGGCTTGGGCCCCCAGGGATCGTGTTTTTTTGGGTAAGCCTGGGTTTGTGGTTTCTAAGACATTGCCTAGGTTTTATGTTGCATGCCTGGGAAGAAGGCATGGGTGCTTTTTGCAAGAAAAAAGCCTTGTGCCTGATTGACCTGTGGGTGAGTTTTGAAGAGTATGCCTAAGACTGACTGTGGAATGTGTGATCCAAAAAGGAAAACAATGTGTAATCTTGTTTTTGATGCAGATGGAAATGTAAAAGAATTTGTGCTGCTCTCAAAGTTCCGGAAATTTTGAGGCACAACTTTTGGTAAATTAAAGAGAACCTTTAAGTCAAGATTCAGATTTTAGTGGTAGATATCTTTGGATAATGCCTCCTTTTAGCCCACTGAATTTCTTTTCCTTCATCACCATTTTGCAATTCTCCTAAAAGAGTTCAAGTCCGCCGGGCGCGGTGGCTCACGCCTGTAATCCAAGCACTTAGGAGGCCAAGGCGGGCGGATCACCTGAGGTCGGGAGTTCAAGACCAGCCTGACCAACATGGTGAAACCCCGTCTTAAAAAAAAAAAAAAAAAAAAAAAAAAAAAAAAAAAAAAAAAGGAGTTCAAGTCCAAGACTTTGTGATTGCCCATCCTTCTCTCTTCCCCACAGCCAATTGGAGGTGGTATCCCTTAGTGCAGTGACTAGCAAGGTTGGATATCCTTATAGCTACTTTATACCTGTTTCTCTTTGTATAAATTGCCTATCCACACCCTCCTGTTTTAAAAAGAGTATTATTACTGTTTTCTTATTAAATTGCTTATAATTCTGGACACTAATTCTTTATTGGCAGTGTGTGTTACAAATTTTTTTGTTCCAATCTATTGTTTTCATACTGTGTTTTTGTTGTTGTACATAATTGTGATATGTATGTAATCCTTTTCTTTATAGCTGTTGCATTTCATTTCTACTCTGCTCTAGATTTACCAAAATTTGATCTTACAGTTTTCTTTGTAATGCCTCTATAGTGTGTATTTTATGTTTGTTCTTTATTTCACTTGGAATTTATTTTTGTGTGTATGGTGTGAGGTAGGAATCTAAACTTTATTTTGTCCCTCATAGATACTGGATTGAATCCCCAAATTTTGTTTTTATATTTTAAGTTTAGAGACAGGGTGTTACTCTGTCACCCAGTCTGAAGTTGAGTGGCATGATCATAGCTCACTGCAGCCTTGAACTACTGGGCTCAAGCTATCCTCCTGCCTTGGCCTCCCAAGCATCTAGGACTACAAGTGTGCATCACTATGTCTGGCTACTTCTTAATTTTTTTTTTTTTTTTTTTCGTAGAGATGGGGTCTTGCTATGTTGTTCAGACTGGTCACAAACTCTTGTGCTCAAGCAATCCTACTGGCTCAGCCTCCCCAAATGCTGGGATTATAGGCATGTACCACTGTGCCTGGCCAAAATTTAATTTCCTACTGATCTGAGATTCCATCACTTTCATATTCAGTAGCTTACATACTCATATCTACACCCATACACACTCCTAAATTATACATTCTTGACCGCTCTCTCCTATTTAGAGTTATTTATCTAGTTTTCAAGAAAGCATTTTTTTTTGTTTTATTGAGCAATTCTACTGCTTTATTACCCCAACTTTATTTATGCTTTTGTATTTATTAATTTTATACTTCCTCATTTTTTCTTTTTGAGTTGAATGCTCTAGGCATTTATTTTTGGTTTTCGAATTACCTAATATTTGCATTAAAGACTAAGTTTTTTTTTTCAGAATATCTCTCTGACTGCAATTTATGGGTTTTGATATGCAGTTCCCTGTGTTTTTTTTAAAATAGTTTATAATCCTGTTTGAGTTTTACTGTTTTATAAAATATTGTTTTAAAGTTCTCAAATGAATTGGATTTTTGTTTCTTCTTTTGCTTTTAATTTATATTTTATGAAATTGTGTTTGGTGAAGGTGCCCTGTGTGATTTCTGCTTTGAGAAACCTGCTGAGGTTTTCTTTGAAGCTGATAGTGATCAATTTTTGTACAGATTTTGTGTGTTTGCAATGAATGTGTATTTTCTGTTTGTTGGGTACAAAGTTCTCTATTAAATAATTTGTTAGTAATATTTTAAAAGTCTTCTGGATTATTACTTTTTGGGGTCTATTCAATCTGTTGATTTCTGAAAGAAGTATGTTAAAATATCCATTGCGAGACGGACTCATCTATTTCTTGTCTATCAGTTTTAAATTAAATATTTTGGGATTAGTTGTTAGCTGCATAGAGGTAGATGATTTTTATGTAGATTCTACTTTTTTGTTGATTAGAAATATTTTTCTTTGTCTCATTTGATGCCTTTATCTTTGAACTCTATTGTCTGAAATTAATATTATTGATCCACTATCTGCTAGTGTTTGCCTGCGATGCCTTTTGTTTTGTTTTAGCCTTCTTGCATTATTTTACTTCAGTTGTGTCCCTTATTCTCAGAATTTCTCCCTTTACAGAGAAATTCAATCTTAAATTTGTACCAGTCACTGATCTGTTAGAATGTATTTTTGCCATGTTACTTTATCTCTAAAATGCTACTGATTCCTCTTTTTGATTAAAAAAGAAAAAGAAAAACAAACAACTTCCTACCTTCTGTTGGATTTTCTTCTTTTTGTTGCTTTCTTTTTTATTCTAATGGTTTGAAAACAGTATATCTCAATTACACATTTTTTCTAGCAGTTATTCCTAAAATTGTAATTTACACATTGATACTTATTTCCCAGTCAATGTCAATTTAATTTCATCTATATTCCTCATCATTTACTGTATTGTCTGAATAAGACAAGAATCTTAACTTTTATTTCCCCTGCCATCACCACTTCTCATTTAAGATTATATGGAATGATCATCAAGAGTATTATCTTTTCATGTGATTGATAACTGCTTGGATGTGAGTATGTATTGCTCTTTTCTTTTCACTTAAAAAAAAAATTCCCTGACAGTTTCTTGGATCGTGCTGCATTTTGCTGTAGGATATCCTTTAGTAATTATTTCAGAGAAGGTGTCTGAATATTAAACTTCCTATTTCCCTATTAGTCAGGTGGTGCTGCATTAATGCCATCTAATAATACATGACCTTGTGACTTATAATGGCACACATATTTTCCTTGTTTATGCATCTCTGGGTCAGCTGGAATTTGGTTGCTTCTGGTTGTGCTTGTCTGGGTTTAGCTCCAGCTGTAAGTTGAATTTGATTCTGCTCCACATGTCTGGTTCTGGGAGCAATAGCTCCCTGGGGCATATTCTTCTCATGGCAAATCACAAGAGCTCGAGAGGCCAGCAAAACCATGCAGACACACCCCAATTTTTGCTCATATATCATTAGCCAAAGCAAGTCACCTGGCCAAGGCCAAAACTAATGGGATGGGGTTGATAGGGTCCCACAGTCGAGGGTGAAAGTGAGTAACTGGAAGCGATAATCCAATTTACCATGCCATAACTGGAAACGGTTTTATTTTTCCTCACACTTGAATGATGGTTTGAGTATAGGATTTTATGTTTTTAATTTCTTTTCCTTTTCTTTTTTTAAGAAATTAATCGTACCCTCTCTTATGCCTTGAACATTTTGCTTGTCCTCTTTTTAGTAGTTTTTCCTTTAAAAATTAAAATTTTTATTTGTAAAAGCATATATACCTATGATTGGTGCCAAATTAATTATGTCTATTTAAAGATTATCTTCTGCTTCTTCCTAATCATTTTTCTGGATAAGTTATTTTTCCATTTGTGTGTTTGAAGCTTTTTTTCTGATGACAGTCTTCTTTAAATACTTATGCTTTTGTCGGTGTCCTTTTCAGTTTTGTACTGAAGGTTATCTGACTTCTATTGCCCCTTTATTCCAGTCTTGTGATGGGTGGTATGGGGCAGGGAAGGCTGTGCAGTGAGTAGGCTTCTGTGTGCTATGGTTTGAATGTGCCCCCCAGAATTGATGTGTTGGAAACATAATCCCCAATGTTACAGTGTTACGGCATGAGGGGTCTACCCTCATAAATGGATTAATGCTGTTAGCTGGGGAATGAGTTTACTGTCTCAAGAGTGCGTCCTTATGAAGAGTGAGTTTGGCACCTCTCTCATTCTCTCTCACTTATGTGATGGCTGCCATCCTGTTATGACACAGCAAGAGGCCCTCACCAGATGAGGCTTCTTGATCTTGGTCTTCCCAGCCTCCAGGTCCTAAGTTAAACAAAGTTCTAGTGTTTATAAGGCAGCCGGTCTGTGGCATTTTGTTATAGCAACACAAAACAGGCAAAGACACCGTGGATGGGGGCTCAGCCACCATCTGACCTCATCCCTCATGATGTCTTGTAAGCTTTGGGTCCTTTAAGCACCCTTTCTTGTTATCTGACTTAGATAAGGATTGTTTTCCTTTTTTTTTTTTTTTTTTTTTNGAGTGCAATGGCGCGATCTCGGCTCACCGCAACCTCCGCCTCCTGGGTTCAGGCAATTCTCCTGCCTCAGCCTCCTGAGTAGCTGGGATTACAGGCATGCACCACCATGCCCAGCTCATATTTTGTAGTTTTTAGTAGAGACGGGGTTTCACCATGTTGACCAGGATGGTCTGGATTTCTTGACCTCGTGATCCACCCGCCTCGGCCTCCCAAAGTGCTGGGATTACAGGCGTGAGCCACCGCGCCCGGCCGATTGTTTTCCTTTATAAAGCATACTTTATTCTTGTCTCCTGAGATTTGGGATGAGAGGGAAGGCAGGTATGTGTGCTCTGGCTAGTGTCTTCTCTGATGCTTTTTTGGGAGTAAGTTTTAATAGGGAAGTGTGAGCCCAAGAACTCAGGGGAGAGAGAACAGGAAAGGGAGTCTCTTCCTACAGCACAGGCCTATCTCAGACTCTGGGAACCGGCACTGGGTCGGGGTGCAGATAAGGTTTGCTCTTTTCTTCCTCCTCCTTTGGCCTCTCTCTGTGTCCAGCTCCCCTGTGCTCAGGCAGGTTGAAGGAGGAAGCTGGCTGTGGCTCTGGCCCTTCCCTGATGGTCTTTTCTGGCTCTAAGCATCCTCTGCCTGGTTGCCATCCCCATAGTGAGCCTCTTGGGAGACATATGTGTATTCCTTAGAGGACCCAGTAGGCTCCCACTGCACAGTTCCCTGATGTGGGAGATCCCCTTGGCCTCAAACTTTTCTTTTTGATGTATCCTTTATTCAATTCAGATAAGGGCCTGGAATTCTCTTCCAGCTGAAAGATGTGTTCATTCACTTGCCCAACATTTGTCAAGTGCTGTTATGTGCTAGGTACTTTGCAGGGGCTTTTTATCCAATAGAAACCTCCGTGTAGAATGTTAGTGCTTACAAAATAGATGATGTGGCTTTGTTTCTGTTTGTGGAGGTGGGGAGATAGATGGACTGGTTGGAAAATGTTCTACAGAGGATATGAGTTCTACTGAATCTTGAAAGATGAGTAGGCAGCATAAAGGCAGTGCAGTGGGGAAAGCAAGGCTTTGAGGTAAACAGTGGGTCCACAGCCCAGTTCCAGGCAGTGAGGCAGTAAATTTCCAAATCGCTGTGAACAGGATGGGAGATATATCTCCCCTTGGTTTTGGGTTTCAGGAAGACACAGATGGTAGGACTGAGGAGAAGCGATTGAATGGGCAGGTTGGATTAGATGGAGACACAGCTTAGAGGCTGTTTAGAGTTCTGAGAGCTGAAAAAATTACCCAGGAGAATATTTATGCTTGGGAAACTGTGCATTTGCATGCACACCCAACACACACACACACACACATACACACACTCTCTCTCTCGCACGCACACACACACACACACACATGCACACACACACAACCAGATGCAGAAGCTGCTGCTCCTGAATCATTGCTCAAACTGGTGCCAGGCTGCAT
Source organism: Cebus imitator (assembly GCF_001604975.1). Taxonomy (NCBI): domain Eukaryota; kingdom Metazoa; phylum Chordata; class Mammalia; order Primates; family Cebidae; genus Cebus; species Cebus imitator. The sequence continues at coordinate 2,203,841 of NW_016107537.1, forward strand.
TTGTCATGGAAGGATAGAGTCCACAGAAACAACAGCTCATGGGTGCTAATTTCCTTAAAAAGCTGCTTTTCTCTGGTCCTGGGGAGGGAGCTGAGCCTGAGAAAGGAAGTAGGGCCCCAGGGTGATGTCATTGCCCACATCTGTCAGTGCAAGGTGGGAAAGGGAAGCTTCAGCACAGCTTTACAGTCACCTGACAGCTCGGAGTATCTGGAGGGGGATGCTGAATCTCCAAATAACTCTTCTCACAGTGCATCAGTGGGAGACATAAATGTGGAGAGAAAGGGTGGTTTGTCTGATCCTTATACGTGTTGCTAATGAAGGTTCAGCAACTTTGGCAAAGGCCATTAGGAAATCAGGGTATGTGATTATTTTAGGAACCTGTCTTGACTCCAAGCCAGTTGGATTAGAAACATGTGACCATCTATGATGTTTGTCCCTGAAGTCACACAGGTCTGTGTACAGCTGGGCCTACTTCCAGGACCTGTACTATGGACTTTCAGAGTTGATGCTCAGTGATGGATGGCCTCTGGTGCTGAGACTCAGAATGAAAATCTGGGTCTAGGAGAGGAGTGTTCTACACTTTGGAAATGGCATTATCCAACACACATTTAATACTAATTATAATTGGATTTAATTTCCCACAAAGCTCAGCTGAAATCCCCCTTTGCCTTCGTACTATTTTCTTGTAGAAGAGCTATAATTAAGTTAGCCATGACATTGTCAGATTTCATTTTGGAATGAAATGTCTCATGCTTGATTTTGGCACAGAAACACTTTCTTTTGGAAAGTGTTATAACATACCCTTTCAGTTGCTTTCTTGTAATAAAAAGTAGAAAAAACCTATCTTCATTTTTGTGTATTTTTCCCAAAAAGGACTTGAGTCTCTGTCTTGAGCTTAAAACTGTTCAGTGTTGTTTTTTGGGGGTGTAGTGCAGTTGTGGGGTTAGGGTGTTTACAAAGTAAATGCAAAAATTCTTCAGTTGTTTAGAGGCCACTTTTCTAGCAGCCTTGATTATCTGTAACACAGCCAAGAACATGAATGTAGTAAAAGTAGCTACCGAACTGCCAAAATATTATCAAAACTCCAAGAACCCACGCTTTGGCTCACAATATATATGTCTCTTAGATGCTTCTTCCCAGTCAACTTATTCTTCATTTAGATACAATAATATAATCCTGGTTACATGATTTCCCTAACCCTCAGCAAATTAGAAGTAAGGATTGAAATGAGAGCCTTCCGGAGGTAGATATCCTGATGTCAGAGTCACAGCTGGAAATCTGACAGCAAGGCTAGGGAGAGAAGAAGTACAAAAAACCGGGAGAAGAGAGACTCATTTATCGAGCTGGACCATGGGGAGGAGACAGAAGCACAGCAAAGAATGAAGGGTGCAAAGAGAAGTTTAGATTTTGACCCATTTAGTGGCTGTGCAATACATTGAGAAAACTTTTCATCTTGTGAAGTTAAATAAAGCAACTTGGAAACTTTGGGTTAAACCAACATTCACGTATGTGAAACTTCACCTTTCTCAAAGGATACCACTGAGAAGCCAGTAGTCTTACAGCAGAGGCGACCCGTCACCACGGTCCCGGCAGTCATCAGAGTCCCTGAGAGTGTGCCGCTGGCTAGCCATGGAGGCTGAGTGCAGTACCTGGTGCAAAGTGACATCACAAATAAATGCCAGCTCTTCTAGTTCCAGAATCAGATGGCATAGGCTCAGTTTCCCCTCTCCAAATATATCTAAATCCTCTGGAAATTATTCTACAGACAGTTGTAAAAGGACCCTGAAAACTGAAAAGACGGAGTACTTGGTGTGGACCTTAGGATTTGAGGAGTGACAATGAGGTGAGTTCCTTGGGTTCTCTTTTTATCTCTCAGATTGGGTGCGGAAGGGATCTGCAACCTGGGACCAACAACAGACATAGATTAGAAACAAACAGGCCAGGCGTGGTGGCTCATGCCTATAATCCCAGCACTTTAGGAGGCTGATGGGTGGATCACCTGAGGTCAGGAGTTTGAGGCCAGCCTGGCCAACATGGTGAAACCCCATTTCTACTAAATAATAATAAAAAATTAGCTGGGTATGGTGGCATGTGCCTGTAGTCCCTGCTACTTGGGAAGCTGAGGCAGGAGAATCACTGGAACCCAGGAGTTGGAGGTTGTAGTGAGCCGAGATTTTGCCACTGCACTCTAGCCTGGGTGACAGAGCAAGGCTCTGCCTCAAACAAAACAAAACAAAACAAAACAAAACAAAACCCCAAAAAAACCCCAAAAGGCCAGAGAGAAATGATACATTATCTATACAAGAACACCAATTTGACTGACAGTAGATTTCTCATTTGAAACATGGCAATTTGAAAAAGTGGAACAATGTTCTTCAAGTGCTGAAAGAACTATCAGGCCCAATTCACATACCCAGTGAAACTATGCTTCAGGGTAATAAACACCTTCACAGAGGAAGAAAAACTAAGATAATTTGTTGCTAGCATAGCTATCCTTAAACAATGTCTAAGGAAGCTCTCCAAACAGGAAGAAAATGATAGTAGAAAAAGGCTGGAACATTCAGAAAGGAAAAACAAAACAAAACAAAAACATAATGGTATGGATAGAATTAGAAGTAAACAGACTCTCCTTCCCCTCATGAATTTCTTTAATTATGTTTTATGGTTGAAGCAAAAGCTGTAACACCATTTGATGTAGTGCTCAATGTCTGCAGAGGGAATACTTTTAAGAGGATTACATTTAATAAGCAGAGACAATAAAAGGATCTAAATGAAAGTAAGATTTCTATACTTCACTTGTGTTATTGATTTTCTGTATTGTCTTTCTGTTTCAGTTTCATTGATTTCTGCTCTTATATTTACTATTTCTTTTTTTCTGTTTGCTTTTAGTGTATTTATTTTATTTATTTTTTTGAGATGGAGTCTTGCTCTTGTCACCTAGGCTGGAATGCAGTGGTTTGATCTTGGCTCAGTGCAACCTCCGCCTCCCAGGTTCAAGCCATTCTCCTGTCTCGGCCTCCCAAGTAGCTGGGATTACAGGCAGGCACCACCGTGCCTGGCTAATTTTTGTATTTTTGGTAGAGATGGGGTTTCATCATGTTGGCCAGGCTGGTCTTGAACTCCTGACCTCAAGTGATCTGCCTTCCTTGGCCTCCCAAAGTGCTGGGATTATTGGTGTGAGCTACCATGCCCACGCTATTTTGAGTATATTTTGTTTTTTATTTCCCTAGATTCCTTAGGTAGAAGTTTAGGTACAGTTGAACTTCCTTCCTTCCAATGTATGCATTTTATGCTATAAATATGCCCCTTAGCATGGCTTTAGCTGTGCCTCATGACTTTTGATATGTTGTATCTTCATTTTCATTCGGTTGAATGTATTTTTTTTTAAAAAAAACTCTTAAGACTTTGACCTATGGATAATTTAGAAATGTGTTGTTTAGTTTCCAAGTGTTTTCAGATTTTTCTTATTGATGTCTAATTTTATTTCATCGTGACTAGAGAATACACTGTATAATTTCAATTCTCTCAAATTTGTTGAAGTTTGTTTTATGGCTCAGGATAGGGTCTGTCTTGGTATAAGCTCCGTAGGGAATTATAAAGACCGTATAATCTGCTGTTGTGGGTGGATGTTCTATGAATGTTGATTAGATCCTGTTGGTTGATGGTTGTTGTTCAGTTCTTCTATACTTTTGCCAGTGTTCTGTCTGGTTATTCTATCAATCGTGGAGAGGAAGGTATTTGAAGTCTCCAGCAGTAATTGTGGATTGGTCTATTTCGCCTTTCAGTTCCGTCAGTTTTTGCTTTGTCTATTTAGCAGTTCTGTTGTTGCATATCTATTTATGATTGCTAAATCATTTGGTAGATTGTTTCTTTTATCATTATACCATGTTCCTCTGGGTCTCTGATAATTTTCTTTGCTCTGAAGTCTACTTTATCTGAGATACACATTATATATATAATCTCCATTCATTTGCCTTCAATCTCCTGATACTATTAGGTTTTAAACTGATTTTCATAGATATGATATAGTTGGATCATGCCCATCTCTGTAATTTTAATCTCTGCCAATCTCTGTATTTTAATTGTCATCTTGTTACCATTTACACTTAATGTAATTATTGATATGACTTAAGTATGACTTTTTTCTCTGTTCTCTTTGTTTGCATTTTTCTCTTTTTTCCTTTATTTCCTGTGGATTATTTAAACATTTTAATGAATTTGGTGTTGGTTTATCTATGGCATTTGTGAATGTCCCTGTATTAGTCTGTTCTCATGCTACTAATAAAGACATACCTGAGACTGGGTAATTTATAAAGGAAAGATGATTATTTGACTCACAGTTTCGCGTGGCTGGGGAGGCCACAATCATGGCAGATGGTGAATGAGGAGCAAAGTTATGTCTTATGTGGCAGCAGGCAAGAGAGAACTTGCGTAGGGGAACTCCCCTTTATGAAACCATAAGATCTCATAAGATTTATTCACTACCATGAGAACAGCATGGAAAGACCTGCCTCCATAATTCAATTACCTCCCACAACATGTGGGAATTATGGGCACTATCATTCAAGATGAAATTTGGGTGGGCACACAGTCAACCCCTATCAGTCCTTGTTTGCATGGTATTTTAGTGGTTGCTGTAGGTATTATATTATATATTCATAATTTATCATAGTCTACAGGTGTTATTTTACCAATTTTAGTGAAGTGTAGAAATCTTGTTTGCCTTTATGACCTCTTACTATCCTCATTTATAATATAATTGTTTTAAATATTTCTATTACATAGAACCATATCACAGGGTACCATAATTTTTACTTCAGATGTCAAGCATAATTTAGAAAACTTGAAGAGAAGGAAAGTAATATGATTTGGCTTTGTGTTCTCACCCAAATCTCATTTCAAATTGCAATCCCCATGTATTGAGGGAGAGACCTGGTGAGAGATAATTGGACCATGGGGCAGTTTCCTCCAAGCTGTTCTCACAATGGCGAGTGGGTTCTCATGAGATCTGATGGTTTAAAAGTGTATGGCTTTTTTGTGCACTCTCCCTCACTCCTGTTTTGCTCTGGTAAGACATGCTTGTTTCCCTTTTGCCTTCTGCCATGGTTGTAAGTTTCCTGAGGCCTCCCCAGCCATGTGGACTGTGAGTCAATTAAACCTCTTTTAATTATAAATTATCCAGTCTCGGTATGTCTTTATAGCAGTGTGAAAACCAACTAATACAGAAAGTGTGTTATATTTATCCAATTTTTGTTTGCTGTTTTCTTCCTTCCTTTCTGATTTTCCAAGATTTCTTCTTTTGTCATTTCTTTTGTATTTATAGAAATTCTTTTACCCTTTCTTTTATTATAAGTCTGTCTGCTACAAATTCTTTTAGTTTTCTTCATTTGGGAATACCTTAATTTCCCCTTAATTTCTGATATTTTTGCTAGATATAGGATTCTGGGTGGACAGTTATTTTCTTTAAACACATGAAAAATATGCCATTTCCTTCTGGACTCTGTGGTTTCAAATAAGAAATATGCTGTTATCTGAATTGGTTTTTACCTATAGGTAAGGTGTCATTTCTCTCTTACTATCTTAGGGTTTTTTCCTTTGTTTTAATTTTCAACAGTTTGATTATGATAGGTTTTTGCATAGATTTATTTGGTTTGACCTTGTTTTTGGTTTTCTCAGCTTGCTGAATCTTTAGGTATTGCCAAATTTGGAAGTTTTTAGTCATTATTTGCTTTACTAGTTTGTCAGCCCTGTGCTCTTTCTCCTTTCCTTTAAGAACTCTGATAATATAGAAGATGTATCTTTTGTCATAGTCTTGCAAATCCCTATTGCTCTGTTTATTATTATTTTTCAGGCTACTTTCTCTCTGTTGGTCAGACTGAGTATTTCTGTTGTTCTATGTTCCAGCTCACTGATTCTTCCCTGCCCCCCCACCCCCCATTCTGCTGCTGATCCCATCCACTGAGCCTGTTATTTTAATTGCTATATTTTTCACTTCCAAAATTTCCATTTGGTTCTTTTTTTGTATATCTTCTTTTTCTTTGCTGAGAGTTTCAGTTTATTTGCTGAGAGTTTCAATTTTTTATTGGTTTCTAGTGTGCTTATAATTGTCCATGAAAGCATTTTTATGACAGCTTCTTTAGAATCTTTGTCAGATAATCTAATATACCTGTTCTCTCAGTGTTGGTATCTACTGATACCTCCCTGGCTGAAAAAGATATGAGTGACTCATTTCTGCCCCCCATGCACCCTCAACTGACACCACTGATTATGGGGTGTGGGCCTTATTACACTGGGCTGTGGTGAAATCCTGGTTCTCCACTCTCCTTTGAGACTACACTAGTGGCGGGCGGGGGTGGTGGTGCTTATAACTATGAGTTGAGGGTGAAAATCCGGGGTGACCAGGTAGTCTCTAAAGGCACCATGTAGTGATGGAGGATTCTCATTACTGCTTGGTGGGGATAGAAGTCCTGGCTCCCTACTCAACTTCCTCTGACACTACCTGACAGGTGATTGGGGCATATTCCGGCAGCCTGATGAGAGTGCAAGTCTAGGCTCCCACTTGACTCTGGTTGGTGTGGGTAGCGGCCCAGCCACAGTTTTTCTTTGGTGTTTGGCTGGAGTAGGATGGTTATTGTCTTGCTAGGCTAATTTTTGCTGACCCTTTGGCTGTGGGGAGCAGGCTTTTGTCAAGGCTATTTTTGTCTGTGCCCACTGGTGTTTCCAGTTTGCTGGCTTGTTCAGCTTTAATTCTGGCATATATGAGTATATGAGGCAAAGCATTAAGTTGGAACTCCTTATCATGTTGTTAGTTGGATGTTGAGGTTTCTAGCCTCCTGTCTGCTTTCTCTCTGCCTCTCAGAATTTTCTTACCTAGTTATGGATTTTACATATAATGTCCAGGGTTTTTAGTTGTACTTCCCAGAAGGAATAGGGAAAAGTGCATCTCCTTCATCTTCTCATGAGCTCAAATTCTGGCATCACATTTTTAATTATAAGAAACATGCTCATTTTTACTAACTTGTAATAGCTTCTGGCTTGATGGAATATAATTTTGAAAACATGATCAAGATCCAAAGACAATAAAAGCCTCATCAAAGGGACTGTGTTCTATATACTGTGCACCAAGTGTGCTGATTTTTACAACTGTGACTCACTTTTGTGAGCAAATCTTGTAATTGGAACCCTTACTGTAGCTTTCTTCTTAGAAATCCATGTTGAGAAATGCACTGATGTACTGGGCTTAAGTGAGATTAGCATCTGAACCTGTTGCTGAACATAGCTACTATTTCCACACAAACTGTGATTTATATCAGGAAATGGGCTCTTGACAGTTCTTAAAGAAACACAAGCAGCTAATTTATGGCAAACACATATTTGGCAGACTTGGGTTATTGGAGCAGGAAAAATTATTCCTTAAAAATAGTAGGTGCCCCCATTAAAAAGTAGGCAAAGGACACGACAGACACTTCTCAAAAGAAGACATTCATGCTACCAACAAACAGATGACAAAAAGCTCAATTTCACTGATCATTAGAGAAATGCAAATCAAAACCACAAAAATTGCCAGTCAGAATGGCGATTATTAAAAAACTGAGAAACAACAGATGCTGGCAAGGCTGTGGAGAAAAAGGAATGCTTCTACACTGGTGAGGGTGTAAGGTAGTTCAACCATTGTCTAAGACAGTGTGGCAATTCCTCAAAGATCTAGAAGCAGAAATACCATTTGATCCAGCAATATCCAGCAATCCCATTATTGGGCATATACCCAAAGGAATATAAATCATTCTATTATACATGCAAGCATATGCTCATTGCAGCAATATTCACAATAGCAAAGATACAGAATCAACCCAAATGCCCATCAACAGTAGACTGGATAAAGAAGATGTGGTACATGTACACCATGGAATACTGTGCAGCCATAAGAAGGAATAAGATCATGTCCTCTGCAGGGACATGGATGGAGCTGGAAGACGTTATCCTCAGCAAACTAACACAGGAACAGAAAACCAAACACTGTATGTTCTCACTTTTAAGTGGGAGCTAAACAATGAGAATACATGGCTACATGGCAGGGAACAAAACACACTGAGGCCTGTCAGAATGTGCATGGGAGGAAGAGCATCAGGAAGAATAGCTAATGGATGGTGGGCTTAATACCTACGTGATGGGTTGATCTGTGCAGCAAACTACCATGGCACATGTTTATCTATGTAACAAACCTGTACATCATGCATATGAACCCTGGAACTTAAAAGTTGATTAAAAAAAATAGTAGGTACATAATTGTGCCTGTGAATAGCCACTGCAGTCTAGCCTGGGTAACACAGTGAGACCTGTTTCTAAACATCAATCAATCAATCAATGGTAGGTATAACAGGTGTGAGAAGGCTGGAAGGTGCTGGAAGATGAGACACAATGCTTGGTTTCTGATCCAAGCTTTCACTGTCTGGTAGGAGAGAGAAATACAAAGAAATGATCCCAGATGGTGGGATAGGTGGGAAGAGATTCCTTGAGACACCATGGAGGGAGAAGCGACTTGCTAGGGAGGATAGTGAGGCACAGATAGACATTGGTATGGCCTCATAGTGAGGGAAGAAGCAGAATCTGAGCTGAGATTGTGGGGGCGATGACAGGGTGCAGGGAATAGCATGCAGAGTCATGGAGGAAGACCCATTACTGCTGAAGGAGAGAGTGGATGTGGGCAGCATCAGAAGATAAGGCTGGAAGAATAGGCAGAGACAGGTTGCCAAAGATCTAGATGCCATGAACTGAGGAAAACATTTTTTTTTTTAATAAAAAGTTGGTTTTGAAGGCAAAAGCCTTTTTAGGCCTTGTTTTGGTACTTTTGCAATAGTTAAAAATGCAAAGGCAAGAGTAGGAAGATAAAGACATGGGAAATTGAGACATGCGGAAGAAGCAAAGGTGCTAGCCTCCAAAGGCATGGCTGAGCCTAGGAAATGAGAGGGCAGGTAGGTGGAAGGTGTTTGCACACAGGATGGGGAATGTTTTGTGGAAAAGGTATCTTTCTGATGTCACTGGGTGACCCCGAGGCAGAGGCCCAGGCTCTCTGGGGAACCACGGTCAGGCTGACTTCTCTTAGCCACAGGAATGTTTCCATACAGCTATGCATGGATGCCATGGCTGCCTATGAAGTAGTGAGCTCCCTGTTCTGGAACATGTTGTCCAGTGTGTTGGACGTGCTGGCCGACCAACCACTGAGCTAGTGAAATTTGAGAATTTAAGCATCCAGTAGGTCATTGGATGAGAGAGTTTCCTGGGACCCTTTTAGACCTGAGGATCTATGATTCATGTTTACTAATAGACTGGGTGGAAATCATGTTGGGATCAAAGTGTAAAACAATTGTAACATACAATCCACTTGGAGAGAAATGGAAACTCTAATTTTCATTAGTTATGTTTTCTGTGAGGATCTTTCTATAAGCCTTTGTCAGAATTTTCAGCCCTTTCATGATTGGTATGATTCCTTCAGAGCTGAACTGTGAACCAGTTATGGGCTTAGTTGGGAAAATGTGTCCTCCATGTGAATCTAGATTGGACCATGTCCTCAGGTGTGCCCAAGAATCAAACTTGCTCCAAGTTGGGATCATTTGACCTAGGACCATTCTAAACCATTGCAGATTCAATATTTTCAGAGTTAGGAGGGAGCTCAGCCAGCCACAGGGAAAGAACAGAGCCAAGCACACATCAGGCAGGAACGATGTGCTCTCCTTCACTGACTGTATTCTCAAATATGCATTCTTCTTCTCTTTCCCATCTACTCACCTGTGGGGCTGATTAACAATAATAGCCAATATATTATAGTATTTTAGACAAAGTGACACATATTTAATCTCCTCAATAACACTAAAAGTAGAAGTTATTATCTCCACTTAACACAGGAAGAAACTGAAGCCTGGAGTGATTAGAACTTGCCCAAGTTTGCAGAGCTGAATGGAGCCGCTGACTCCTGATCCTGAGCTCTTCAAGAGTTCTGTGTATGAAGCCTCATTTAATCTCTTTTAAAGGTTCAATCAGTGATCTTTTTTTCTCATAAAAGGGAATAGAGGATCCCCATTTTCTTCTCTATTACCAAGATGCAAGGAAATATTATGAGGCTGTGTCTATGAAAAACATTCCATCATAAATGTGAAGCACAGTGAATATTCATATACTGACCATGCCCATGACACCACCACCAAGATCAAGACCCAGAACACAACCAGCTCCCCAGGTGCCCTGCCATACCTGTGACCTCTATCACCATAGCTCAGCTTTGTTGTCCTTGACCTCCTCATATGGTGTCCTCTTTTGTATGGGGTTGCTTTTGCTCAGCATCTGTAAAAACCATCCAGTAGTGTTCTGGTCCATTGGTTTTCAGAAAACAAAAGCAAAACCAACCAAAAAATCAAAAAACAAAAGAAGACCTAATTTTTAGCATTTACCAGTGTCAACACCTCCACCATGGCTGATGCCAAGCTAACGATTATTTAACAACCAGCTTGCAAAATTCCAGCCTATTTCATGATCAAGTCTTGTGAGCTGATATGGGCTGGCTCTGCCATCTGCAGGACTCATTCACCTGGTTACGTGTGGTTGCACATCATGCATTTTCAGTGTCCCAGGTGTACAGATATGTGGGCTTTTTATTGTGGCCTTCAGGCAAGTCACTGGTTTCAGAAGCAGCCTCTTTGGGGGAATTTCATTTCTGTAGCTCTGTGATGCTGAGTGGCACAGGTGTGAACACTGGCACCAGAAACATGCCAGGTCCTGGTCTTGTCTCTACCAATTACCCTCTTGACTCCCATACGCAACCTCATCCATACAGATGGGAAGCCTCATACCTCCTCATAGTCTTGTGAGGTCACTTACCACTCAGTAGGTGCTTAACAAAGGTTTCCTCCCTCCGTTTCTCTCTCTCTTTCAACCCAGAGAGGGTGACTGTACATTGGGTGAAGTTGTATGGAGATGTAGGAATCCATGTCCCTCCACTGATCTTTGGAGTGTTTTGCTCTGACACCCAAAGCCTCTGCAGGATCCTATGAAGGGAAGGAAAGGAAGGAGGGAGGAAGGAGAGCCGGATGAAAGGAGAAGAAGAAGATGGAGAGGAGAGAAGGAAGGGAAGGAAGAAAGGAGGTTGGGCCTATCAGTTCTGTCCCTGTGAGTCTGGAAGAAGCGTTCTGTTGACAGATGGACTGCTTGAATTGGCTGCCTGTGATGGACCCAGAAGACCTACCCACACATGGAAGTGATGTTCTTTTTGCACTGGAGCCGCCTTGTTTCTGGATACAGTCACGTGTCACCTAACAACAGGGAAACATTCTGAGAAATACATCATTAGGTGATTTTGTAATTGTGTGAACATACACAAATTTAGATGGCATAGCACTGTCACTTGGCGATAGGAGTTATTTGGCTCCTTTATAATCTGAGGGAGCCACTGTGGTGTATGTAATTTGTCATTGACCAAAATTGACCACAGATCCTCACAACCCAGGTGTCTTCTAGAGAGACATCCCATCTCTGGGAGATTGTGAATGGAAACTGGAGAAAGGCAGTCATGAGACCAAAGAATGACAGTCTGTGAAGACATTTTTCCATGGTGAAGGGGAAGTAAAGACTTGGCTGCAGAGGGAAAGCTGGGGCCTTTGCAGGGGGGACCCAGGGCTTTTGTAGCCCAGAGCCTGAGGCCTCAGCAAGGCAGAGAGTGCCCGCTGACCTTGTGTCAGCCACCAGTTGGGTCATGTACCCACCAGCACGAGCTCCTCCTGGAAGCAGGGTGGGAACATCTTCCACAGAGTCGGCCCAAGGGCACTTTCTCTCTGCCACAGGCTGGAGAGTCATCTCCTGCTCTCTCAACTGTAAAAACAGGCTAATATGGCCAAGGAAAACAAAATGCCCCTCCCAGCCTGTGAGTTTAATCCGTGTCCCTTTAGCAGCTGGCCGAGATGGAGAACAGCATCTCCTTCCAAACCAATAATTATTTTCTTTGGATCCCCCTCCAGCACCCCAATCCCAGGACTTGGGGCTTCCTGGTGAAAGCTGCTGATTTCTGTGACCTCTTGGATGGATGCCTTGTATCCCAAGGGCAAAGACCACGCTCAGTTCCCTGGCAGGGGCCTCACTTCTTGGCCGCCTGTCTGCAGCTCATGCTGCTGCCGCCTCCCCAGGGCTTTTTGGAGGATCATCTAGAAAGAGGCAGCCTGGTATGTATACAGAACAGAAAAAGTAATGATTCTGAAACTGGCTGGATCTGATTTAAAATCCTGGCTCCACAACGTGCTGGCTGGGTGACTGTGGGCAGAGCTTGTTCCCATGTGTCAGGCACCCCATAATTCCTCCGAGAACCCTGCAGAATCAGAATATCAACCCCACTTCCCCAGGTTGATGGAAGTGGAAGAGCTGCCCAGGCTACCCAGCCAAGGCAAGACCAAGCCAGATTTGAGCCGGTGCTGTTCTGACAGCAAAGCTACCCTGTGTTGCCCACGTGACAATTTAGCGCCACAGGCTGGGAGTGCCCTGGGAGCACAGGAGTTTCTGTAGGTCCCATAACTCTTCCTGTGGGTGGGGATGAGGGGTGCACGGGAAACTTCCCGCCTGGAGAAGGTGCATATGCACGTGCCTGAGGCATGCATTCTACTCATGGGTGGCACATTTATTTATTCCTTTACAGTCAGACATGGCGATCACTTCCAGTTGTTTACTATTCATCAACAAAGCTGTGTAAAATATTCAAAATCCCAAGTCTTTTCTCCATTCCAACTTCCTTATGAGACATACCTGAAAACCGAATCACTGTGTCTCTGCATGAAAAATTCAGGCCTTAAATAAAATACCTGTTGCTAAATTGCCATCAATAAGGGCTCTGATGGGGAGCCTATACTCCCCTACTCAGAGACTTTTTCCCTGTATCTGGAGGCTGTGAGTTAAGGTCAATGCTATGTTGTTTTGATGTTTGGTTAAGACTAACAAAATACCCAGTGTGTGTATGTGTGTGTGTGTGTGTCAGGGGAGGGGAAGGCTGCAAAATCAATTTCTACTACAAAAGGGCAACCTCAGTGCCCTCTCCTCTGTTTTCCCAATCTATTGTTTAAATCCCCTGGTGCATAGGCGAATGCACAGAGAATGTAAGGAAATGGGAAAAAAAAAAAAAANTATATGAGGCAAAGCATTAAGTTGGAACTCCTTATCATGTTGTTAGTTGGATGTTGAGGTTTCTAGCCTCCTGTCTGCTTTCTCTCTGCCTCTCAGAATTTTCTTACCTAGTTATGGATTTTACATATAATGTCCAGGGTTTTTAGTTGTACTTCCCAGAAGGAATAGGGAAAAGTGCATCTCCTTCATCTTCTCATGAGCTCAAATTCTGGCATCACATTTTTAATTATAAGAAACATGCTCATTTTTACTAACTTGTAATAGCTTCTGGCTTGATGGAATATAATTTTGAAAACATGATCAAGATCCAAAGACAATAAAAGCCTCATCAAAGGGACTGTGTTCTATATACTGTGCACCAAGTGTGCTGATTTTTACAACTGTGACTCACTTTTGTGAGCAAATCTTGTAATTGGAACCCTTACTGTAGCTTTCTTCTTAGAAATCCATGTTGAGAAATGCACTGATGTACTGGGCTTAAGTGAGATTAGCATCTGAACCTGTTGCTGAACATAGCTACTATTTCCACACAAACTGTGATTTATATCAGGAAATGGGCTCTTGACAGTTCTTAAAGAAACACAAGCAGCTAATTTATGGCAAACACATATTTGGCAGACTTGGGTTATTGGAGCAGGAAAAATTATTCCTTAAAAATAGTAGGTGCCCCCATTAAAAAGTAGGCAAAGGACACGACAGACACTTCTCAAAAGAAGACATTCATGCTACCAACAAACAGATGACAAAAAGCTCAATTTCACTGATCATTAGAGAAATGCAAATCAAAACCACAAAAATTGCCAGTCAGAATGGCGATTATTAAAAAACTGAGAAACAACAGATGCTGGCAAGGCTGTGGAGAAAAAGGAATGCTTCTACACTGGTGAGGGTGTAAGGTAGTTCAACCATTGTCTAAGACAGTGTGGCAATTCCTCAAAGATCTAGAAGCAGAAATACCATTTGATCCAGCAATATCCAGCAATCCCATTATTGGGCATATACCCAAAGGAATATAAATCATTCTATTATACATGCAAGCATATGCTCATTGCAGCAATATTCACAATAGCAAAGATACAGAATCAACCCAAATGCCCATCAACAGTAGACTGGATAAAGAAGATGTGGTACATGTACACCATGGAATACTGTGCAGCCATAAGAAGGAATAAGATCATGTCCTCTGCAGGGACATGGATGGAGCTGGAAGACGTTATCCTCAGCAAACTAACACAGGAACAGAAAACCAAACACTGTATGTTCTCACTTTTAAGTGGGAGCTAAACAATGAGAATACATGGCTACATGGCAGGGAACAAAACACACTGAGGCCTGTCAGAATGTGCATGGGAGGAAGAGCATCAGGAAGAATAGCTAATGGATGGTGGGCTTAATACCTACGTGATGGGTTGATCTGTGCAGCAAACTACCATGGCACATGTTTATCTATGTAACAAACCTGTACATCATGCATATGAACCCTGGAACTTAAAAGTTGATTAAAAAAAATAGTAGGTACATAATTGTGCCTGTGAATAGCCACTGCAGTCTAGCCTGGGTAACACAGTGAGACCTGTTTCTAAACATCAATCAATCAATCAATGGTAGGTATAACAGGTGTGAGAAGGCTGGAAGGTGCTGGAAGATGAGACACAATGCTTGGTTTCTGATCCAAGCTTTCACTGTCTGGTAGGAGAGAGAAATACAAAGAAATGATCCCAGATGGTGGGATAGGTGGGAAGAGATTCCTTGAGACACCATGGAGGGAGAAGCGACTTGCTAGGGAGGATAGTGAGGCACAGATAGACATTGGTATGGCCTCATAGTGAGGGAAGAAGCAGAATCTGAGCTGAGATTGTGGGGGCGATGACAGGGTGCAGGGAATAGCATGCAGAGTCATGGAGGAAGACCCATTACTGCTGAAGGAGAGAGTGGATGTGGGCAGCATCAGAAGATAAGGCTGGAAGAATAGGCAGAGACAGGTTGCCAAAGATCTAGATGCCATGAACTGAGGAAAACATTTTTTTTTTTAATAAAAAGTTGGTTTTGAAGGCAAAAGCCTTTTTAGGCCTTGTTTTGGTACTTTTGCAATAGTTAAAAATGCAAAGGCAAGAGTAGGAAGATAAAGACATGGGAAATTGAGACATGCGGAAGAAGCAAAGGTGCTAGCCTCCAAAGGCATGGCTGAGCCTAGGAAATGAGAGGGCAGGTAGGTGGAAGGTGTTTGCACACAGGATGGGGAATGTTTTGTGGAAAAGGTATCTTTCTGATGTCACTGGGTGACCCCGAGGCAGAGGCCCAGGCTCTCTGGGGAACCACGGTCAGGCTGACTTCTCTTAGCCACAGGAATGTTTCCATACAGCTATGCATGGATGCCATGGCTGCCTATGAAGTAGTGAGCTCCCTGTTCTGGAACATGTTGTCCAGTGTGTTGGACGTGCTGGCCGACCAACCACTGAGCTAGTGAAATTTGAGAATTTAAGCATCCAGTAGGTCATTGGATGAGAGAGTTTCCTGGGACCCTTTTAGACCTGAGGATCTATGATTCATGTTTACTAATAGACTGGGTGGAAATCATGTTGGGATCAAAGTGTAAAACAATTGTAACATACAATCCACTTGGAGAGAAATGGAAACTCTAATTTTCATTAGTTATGTTTTCTGTGAGGATCTTTCTATAAGCCTTTGTCAGAATTTTCAGCCCTTTCATGATTGGTATGATTCCTTCAGAGCTGAACTGTGAACCAGTTATGGGCTTAGTTGGGAAAATGTGTCCTCCATGTGAATCTAGATTGGACCATGTCCTCAGGTGTGCCCAAGAATCAAACTTGCTCCAAGTTGGGATCATTTGACCTAGGACCATTCTAAACCATTGCAGATTCAATATTTTCAGAGTTAGGAGGGAGCTCAGCCAGCCACAGGGAAAGAACAGAGCCAAGCACACATCAGGCAGGAACGATGTGCTCTCCTTCACTGACTGTATTCTCAAATATGCATTCTTCTTCTCTTTCCCATCTACTCACCTGTGGGGCTGATTAACAATAATAGCCAATATATTATAGTATTTTAGACAAAGTGACACATATTTAATCTCCTCAATAACACTAAAAGTAGAAGTTATTATCTCCACTTAACACAGGAAGAAACTGAAGCCTGGAGTGATTAGAACTTGCCCAAGTTTGCAGAGCTGAATGGAGCCGCTGACTCCTGATCCTGAGCTCTTCAAGAGTTCTGTGTATGAAGCCTCATTTAATCTCTTTTAAAGGTTCAATCAGTGATCTTTTTTTCTCATAAAAGGGAATAGAGGATCCCCATTTTCTTCTCTATTACCAAGATGCAAGGAAATATTATGAGGCTGTGTCTATGAAAAACATTCCATCATAAATGTGAAGCACAGTGAATATTCATATACTGACCATGCCCATGACACCACCACCAAGATCAAGACCCAGAACACAACCAGCTCCCCAGGTGCCCTGCCATACCTGTGACCTCTATCACCATAGCTCAGCTTTGTTGTCCTTGACCTCCTCATATGGTGTCCTCTTTTGTATGGGGTTGCTTTTGCTCAGCATCTGTAAAAACCATCCAGTAGTGTTCTGGTCCATTGGTTTTCAGAAAACAAAAGCAAAACCAACCAAAAAATCAAAAAACAAAAGAAGACCTAATTTTTAGCATTTACCAGTGTCAACACCTCCACCATGGCTGATGCCAAGCTAACGATTATTTAACAACCAGCTTGCAAAATTCCAGCCTATTTCATGATCAAGTCTTGTGAGCTGATATGGGCTGGCTCTGCCATCTGCAGGACTCATTCACCTGGTTACGTGTGGTTGCACATCATGCATTTTCAGTGTCCCAGGTGTACAGATATGTGGGCTTTTTATTGTGGCCTTCAGGCAAGTCACTGGTTTCAGAAGCAGCCTCTTTGGGGGAATTTCATTTCTGTAGCTCTGTGATGCTGAGTGGCACAGGTGTGAACACTGGCACCAGAAACATGCCAGGTCCTGGTCTTGTCTCTACCAATTACCCTCTTGACTCCCATACGCAACCTCATCCATACAGATGGGAAGCCTCATACCTCCTCATAGTCTTGTGAGGTCACTTACCACTCAGTAGGTGCTTAACAAAGGTTTCCTCCCTCCGTTTCTCTCTCTCTTTCAACCCAGAGAGGGTGACTGTACATTGGGTGAAGTTGTATGGAGATGTAGGAATCCATGTCCCTCCACTGATCTTTGGAGTGTTTTGCTCTGACACCCAAAGCCTCTGCAGGATCCTATGAAGGGAAGGAAAGGAAGGAGGGAGGAAGGAGAGCCGGATGAAAGGAGAAGAAGAAGATGGAGAGGAGAGAAGGAAGGGAAGGAAGAAAGGAGGTTGGGCCTATCAGTTCTGTCCCTGTGAGTCTGGAAGAAGCGTTCTGTTGACAGATGGACTGCTTGAATTGGCTGCCTGTGATGGACCCAGAAGACCTACCCACACATGGAAGTGATGTTCTTTTTGCACTGGAGCCGCCTTGTTTCTGGATACAGTCACGTGTCACCTAACAACAGGGAAACATTCTGAGAAATACATCATTAGGTGATTTTGTAATTGTGTGAACATACACAAATTTAGATGGCATAGCACTGTCACTTGGCGATAGGAGTTATTTGGCTCCTTTATAATCTGAGGGAGCCACTGTGGTGTATGTAATTTGTCATTGACCAAAATTGACCACAGATCCTCACAACCCAGGTGTCTTCTAGAGAGACATCCCATCTCTGGGAGATTGTGAATGGAAACTGGAGAAAGGCAGTCATGAGACCAAAGAATGACAGTCTGTGAAGACATTTTTCCATGGTGAAGGGGAAGTAAAGACTTGGCTGCAGAGGGAAAGCTGGGGCCTTTGCAGGGGGGACCCAGGGCTTTTGTAGCCCAGAGCCTGAGGCCTCAGCAAGGCAGAGAGTGCCCGCTGACCTTGTGTCAGCCACCAGTTGGGTCATGTACCCACCAGCACGAGCTCCTCCTGGAAGCAGGGTGGGAACATCTTCCACAGAGTCGGCCCAAGGGCACTTTCTCTCTGCCACAGGCTGGAGAGTCATCTCCTGCTCTCTCAACTGTAAAAACAGGCTAATATGGCCAAGGAAAACAAAATGCCCCTCCCAGCCTGTGAGTTTAATCCGTGTCCCTTTAGCAGCTGGCCGAGATGGAGAACAGCATCTCCTTCCAAACCAATAATTATTTTCTTTGGATCCCCCTCCAGCACCCCAATCCCAGGACTTGGGGCTTCCTGGTGAAAGCTGCTGATTTCTGTGACCTCTTGGATGGATGCCTTGTATCCCAAGGGCAAAGACCACGCTCAGTTCCCTGGCAGGGGCCTCACTTCTTGGCCGCCTGTCTGCAGCTCATGCTGCTGCCGCCTCCCCAGGGCTTTTTGGAGGATCATCTAGAAAGAGGCAGCCTGGTATGTATACAGAACAGAAAAAGTAATGATTCTGAAACTGGCTGGATCTGATTTAAAATCCTGGCTCCACAACGTGCTGGCTGGGTGACTGTGGGCAGAGCTTGTTCCCATGTGTCAGGCACCCCATAATTCCTCCGAGAACCCTGCAGAATCAGAATATCAACCCCACTTCCCCAGGTTGATGGAAGTGGAAGAGCTGCCCAGGCTACCCAGCCAAGGCAAGACCAAGCCAGATTTGAGCCGGTGCTGTTCTGACAGCAAAGCTACCCTGTGTTGCCCACGTGACAATTTAGCGCCACAGGCTGGGAGTGCCCTGGGAGCACAGGAGTTTCTGTAGGTCCCATAACTCTTCCTGTGGGTGGGGATGAGGGGTGCACGGGAAACTTCCCGCCTGGAGAAGGTGCATATGCACGTGCCTGAGGCATGCATTCTACTCATGGGTGGCACATTTATTTATTCCTTTACAGTCAGACATGGCGATCACTTCCAGTTGTTTACTATTCATCAACAAAGCTGTGTAAAATATTCAAAATCCCAAGTCTTTTCTCCATTCCAACTTCCTTATGAGACATACCTGAAAACCGAATCACTGTGTCTCTGCATGAAAAATTCAGGCCTTAAATAAAATACCTGTTGCTAAATTGCCATCAATAAGGGCTCTGATGGGGAGCCTATACTCCCCTACTCAGAGACTTTTTCCCTGTATCTGGAGGCTGTGAGTTAAGGTCAATGCTATGTTGTTTTGATGTTTGGTTAAGACTAACAAAATACCCAGTGTGTGTATGTGTGTGTGTGTGTGTCAGGGGAGGGGAAGGCTGCAAAATCAATTTCTACTACAAAAGGGCAACCTCAGTGCCCTCTCCTCTGTTTTCCCAATCTATTGTTTAAATCCCCTGGTGCATAGGCGAATGCACAGAGAATGTAAGGAAATGGGAAAAAAAAAAAAAAACAACCAGAGAGGAAAAAGAAAAAAGAAGAATCTTGCCTGGAATAATGAGTACATAAGAGGTTTTCTTTTTCTAGTCAAAATGTTTTTACAGTAAAAATGGGAAGGGAAGGAGAGAAGAGGATACCCTTAACCAGACTATGAATGCAACTGTCTTAGACGTTAGATACTTGGGAACAGACAGGGCCTTTCAATTAATTTTTAAGGTAAAGAATATGGAAATACTTTTGTTCCGCCTGGAAACTGAAGTCCAAATGTGGTCCGCCCATCCTCTGGCAAGGCAGGCTGCTGACTTTTCTCTCCAGCTGTGCAACTGTGTGCAGGCACCTCTCAGGTGTCATGCATTGAAGTGAAGTTGCTCTGACTCAGCCTCTGAAGAGGAAAGAGGGGCTCTAATGCTGCTCCAGTGAGCATTCCGTCGGCTGAAGTACAGGTGCTCAGGCTCTGGCTGACCGGGGCAAGTGTGGGGTGAGGAATAGCAGCTGGATCTGGCTGTGCATGCCAATGAGGCCCAGCAAGGCTGCATTCCTCAAACCCCAGGACAGAGAACTATGGGCTCTCCTGGTGACCTTCAGATTCTGCCTGTGCTAAGCACAGTACATGCAGAGGGCAGACACCATCTTCATTGTTCTTCTGGCCTCCTCAGTCACTGGAAATGGTGATGCCAGAACTTGACTGTATTTGGAGATGGGCCCTTTAAAGAGGTAATTAAAATGAAGCTGGTAGGGTGGACCCTGATCCACACTGACAGACGCTCTTATAAAAAGAGGAAATTTGGAAACAGAAGAAACACCAGGAGGTCTTGTTCACAGAGGGAAAACCACATGAGGAGGCAGCGAGAGGGTCGTCTACCAGCCCAGGTAAGATGCCTCAGCAGAAACCAATCCTACCGACACCTCAGTTGTGGACTTTGAGCCTCTAGAATTGTGAGACATAAATTTCTGTTGTTTAAGCCATCCAATTGATGGTATTTTGTTTTGGCCATCCTAGCAAACTAATACAACCACCCTCTCTCATCTCATACACGATTTAATAAAATCGAAGTCATTCTGTATTCCAGTTTTGTATCTTGCTTTATTCACTTACCTTTGCATTGTGAGCCCTTTCCTGTGTTCATGGTGCCCTGCGGATCAGGAGGATAAGGTTCAAATGCCACAGCCCAGCAGTCATGCTCATCCATGGACAGTCCTTCTCCTACCCAGCCGTGCTGGTGTGCTCTCTGTTTCCCAGGCTTCCT
>NW_016107537.1:2225538-2238185 GCF_001604975.1 Cebus imitator
TCATGATAAAAACTTTCAGCAAACTATGAACAGTAGAAAATTTTCTTAATAAAGGCATTTACAAAATTTCTGTGGGTTGCATTGTACTTAATGGTGAAAGCATGAACTATCTCCTAAACCCATTTACTCCTCTTTAGGGAAGACTTCTCTGACCCCATGTTTAAGTCAGATTCTCATTATACAGTCCCTTAGGACCAGCCTCTTATCCAAAGAAGTGATCATAATTTCAGTTTAAAATGTATTTGTCATTGGGCGTGATGGCTCATGCCTGTAATCCCAGCACTTTGGGAGGCTGAGGCAGGTGGATCTCTTGAGGTCAGGAGTTCAAGACCAGCCTGGACAACATGGTGAAACCCCATCTCTACTAAAAATACAAAAATGAATGTAGTGGTATGTGCCTATAATCTCAGCTACTTGGGAGGCTGAAGTGGAAGGATCACTTAAGTCTGGAAGGTGGAGGCTGCAGTGAGCCAAGATCACCCCCAACTTGCACTCCAGCTTGGGTGACAGAGTGATACTCCATCTCAAAAAAAAAAAAAAAAAGCTATTTCTGCCACTATTTGGTTAATGTTTGTTTTCTGGTATAGGCATCCAGCTCTGTGAATAAAAGCATCCTGTTGGTTTCTGCTGCCTTGCATCCAGATGGAAGGAATGGGTGAGTGAATGACAGGTGCTGGTCCTGCTTACAGTCAGTAAAGTAAACACAACACTAAGCATATGAACTCCACTGGAAAGATGATCACTTATGGTTTATTTGGGGCCACTGTCCCAGGGAGAGTAGAAACACTCTTCTGACTTGAGAGATTTTTGTGCTAGAAGGGCCACTGAGGGTCATCCAGACCTATCACTTTCCACCCCAAACTTATAGGTGAGGTCACTAGGGCCTGAGATCTGAAGCATGCATGTCATCCCAATTGAACTACAAATCCTAGGTCAGAGTTAACAGTAGTGGTAACAGAATGAGTCAGTGCAGGGTGACAAGATCATGTGTGGTAGCTGTTTTGAATCAATACCCCATAACTAACCTCTGCTGTTTGAAACACCTGACAGAGTACTGCGATTCACCCTTGGGCAAAGCCCCAGCCTCTGAGGCTGTGGTGGGGTTCAGGGAATACTACCCCAAAATATGGCACATTGGCATTGGAGGAAACAGCAGAAGCAAGAATACCTCTCTCACCTTCTCCTCATGCTTCTTTTCCTGAAGCAGGGCATGAAACTAAGCTGACCTTCCCCTGAAGCAAGTCAAAAGGTCCTTGCGTGAGAGGTGCTCACTCTTTACTGGAGGGGAGGGACATTTTTATCTCTGAAGACAAGGGGACACAGAAAAAAGCCGAACAAATAGTCCTTCCTGAGTTCCCCCTTGTTTATCACTATTAGATCATACTCCCTTTGTCCAATCACACTTCTCCACTACTATCTACTTCTGTGTCAAACTTAGAACAAAAATAGGTTTCCCTATTTCTTTGGGTGGTTTTTTTTTTTTTTTTTTTAACATGGAGTCTTGCTCTGTCACCCAGGCTGGAGTGCAATGGTGCGATCTTGGTTTACTGCAACCTCCACCTCTTGGGTTCCAGCAATTCTTCCATCACAGCCTCCCAAACAGCTGGGATTTCAGGCACCTGCCATCATATCATTCCCAGCTAATTTTTTAACTTTTTTTAAAGATGGGGTTTCACCATGTTGGCCAGGCTGGTCTCAAACTCCTGACCTCAGGTGATATGCCTGCCTTGGCCTCCCAGGGTGCTGAGACTACAGACATGAGCCACTGCACCCAGCCTCTTTGGGTCTTTTTCCCTAACGTCACTTATGTCACATACAATTTAAATTAAGTAAGTTTGATGTTTCTCTCGTTAATCTGTATTTTACCATAGGTGCCTCAGCTATGACCCTAATGATGAGTGAGAAAAAAAACATTTTCTTCCCTGCAGCTGCTTGGCCACCTACCTTTTTCTTGGATTGGCAGAAATCTGGCTTAATCTGGCTTCTCTAATCCCCTGTTGCCTGGCCAGGAGGTAGCCCTTGGTCTAACTCCTTCTCCTGTTTGGAAGCAGACTTTCCTTTTCTATCTAAAGGCTTTTAGGTAGCTCCTCGTGGATGAAGTGGTAACTCCAGAATGTCGCCATGTGTTGGTTGTTGGGGTGGGAAGTGGGCTGGGAGGCTGTGCTGGCACAGACCTTGTGTAGGATTGAGAAGATAAGAACTGCCAGTGTGAGGATCAGATCAGCGGGGGTCGGGAAGACAGCTGACAGTGGCTAAGGGGAAGCCAGAGCCTCTTCAAGTTATCTCCTGATGGGTGTTAAAGGAGAGAAGAGGCCAAGAAACCATGAGATTAAAAGGTGGAGGTGGGGGCATAGAGATCCCAGCTGCTCTAGCAGAGCCTCCCAGGCATGTGCTGTGTGAGCATACATTTCCACTGTTCCTTCTGCAATGTGTTTCATCCAACTGCTATATACGGTGAAGGGAATGAAAGGTGGGAAAGGCACAGGGTGCATTGAATCCACATTTCAGCTGTGAATTCTCTAGAGGACACTAGTCCTTGTATTTGTTGATGCAGCTGCCTCTCTTCTGCGATCTCTAAAAAGACTTTTTTTTTTTTAACAAAAGGTAAAATCATGATACTTACACAAGTGTAAAATGAACACATGTCAAAGATTATATTTAATTCATTAATTAATGAGGGAACCAGTAAGATGCTACAACCAGTCCAAAGGAGAATGAAAAATGCCATACATAGCTGGGACAATGGGACTGCTGAAATATAATTTACAAATAAATGCAAAATTGATGATAGCCACTAGATAGTTTGTCCACATGTCCATGGGACAAGGATAGTTTGCATTCCATGGGTCTTCTACAACTTACTAACCAAGTAATGTATAGGTCTCATCCTTCCTTGTTGGCCTGAGTGTGTTGCTGACCATTCATGGGTCAGCCCAGACCTGGACGTCAATACTCCTGAGAAATGTGGCAACTGCAGTAACTGACTGAAATCAGTAAACACACGATTTCTCCCTCTGTTTGCTGGTCTGTATTCTTGTCTAAAGAATTGTTTTCCTCTCCAAGAATAAGCTGTTAAAGAGCTACAAGACAATGAAGGGCAGAGAGAACTGGGATGTGAAGACTTTTCCATTTTACCGTCTTTCACAGATCCATGTTGCTGCTGGGAGCAGAGGGAAACCTGGACATCCACTTCACCAAAATGAGACAGCTGCAGCAGAAGACAGGCTAAGGTGACTGGGGACAAATCAATGTGCTAGATGCCCTGGTATACATGTGAGGAAGAAGCAGGAGCTGGGAAGGGAGAGGAAAAGGATATAGACAGGTGAATAAATAAATCAGAGCTCAAAGGGAGCATAGAAGAGGCGAGGGAGGACCTTTATTTGCACATTCACTCTTCAGTTCATTTCCTCATTCATTCTCTGAACGATGAATCTGTCTCTGTGCTGGATCCTTGAGCATAAAGACTAAAACAGCTGCACAAAGACCCTGATCACTAACATCCTAGTGGGAAAGTCACACTGCATATTAAAGTGAGTAATCACCACCTCCCCACCATGTTCATATCCTGATCCTTGGAACATGTGAACATTATCGTATATGGTAAAATGGACTTTGCAGATGTGATTAAGTTCAGGATCTTGAGATGGAGAGATTATTCTGCATTGGCCTAATGTAATCGCAGGGGTTTTTTATAAGAAGGACAGGTGATCAGCATAGGAGAAGACCATGTGATGACGAAAGTAAAGGTGGAAGTGATGCAGCTACAAACCGAGGAACATTGGCAGCTCTGGGAACTGGAAGAGGCAAGGAACAGATTCTCTGCAGGAGCCTTCCAAAGGAACTAGCCCTCTGACACCTTGCTTTCAGCCTTGAGAGACCCATTTTGGACTTCTGACTACCAGGACTGTAAGAGAATAGATTTGTGTTGTTTGAAGCCACTGAGTTTGTGGTAATTTGCTACAGGAAACTAATATACATGTCAAACAATTGCACGGTCACATGATTGCAATGAAGAGTGTTTTGATGAAGGAAATTAAGGTAGCTGGGGAGCTGATGACAGGTGTTCTGGAGGAAGAGGTTTCCTGTGGAGAGCTAAGGCTTTGAAGGAGGTCACCCATGGAGTGGTAGATTGGGGAGGTGGCGGTTTCCAATCATACACCATGTGAGAGAAGGACCCTGCAGAAGTCTCAAAACAATGGTTTCTTGCTTCTCTCTGGGGGAAGATGGAGGCTGGTGGCAGGGGCATTAAGTGTGGTCATGGTGGTCTGTGTGATGAGGTGAAAATGCAAAGGAGATGAACTCCCAAGACTTTTGGGAGGCATTTACAGGAAGATGGGTGCTATATAAATCCAAAGCAGTCTTTTCAGACAGAAGGCTTGATGCCATTAATTAGGCAGCTTGGATGAGTGGCACCATAAAACTGGCTGGTGGTTTTCTTGTGAAAATAGCCGCAAAATCCCTTCTCTTCATGTCCTTAGAAGATGTGAATTTAGAAGTCTCCACATTGCCTGACAAAGTCTGCTTTTAACTGGATACATTTAAGAAAATTACTATGGCATTCTCCTGAACTTTGCCTGAAATTTCCTTTAACGGCCTACAAAGGGTTTTGCTCATCTGTACATTCTTAAAGATCACAAAATTAGAAGCTTAGCAGCCACGTGCCAACTGCACACAGCATTTGAAATCTTTGACACAGATTATTCCAGAAGTCACAATTGGTCACACCCAATTGTTGGCTTGTAAGCATGTGTCTTTTTGTCCAGCCAGCTGAGGTACTTGGTTTCTGATTTTTTTGTTTGTTTGTTTGCTTTTTAATGCTCAGACATTCTCCTGTGGTGAATATTTGTGAGCCAGATTCTTAGGCAGGAGGCTTTGATGCCATGGCGAAATGGGAAGCCCAGAGTCAGCATCTTTTTAAAGCTGACTCTTACTTGCCAGTTCCTCTTTCTCCCACATACCACCCCCCCCCGACCCCATACCGGGCCCAGCGGCTGTTGCACAGACAAAAACCAAGCAGTCCTACAAACCCCACTTGCTTCCTTCTGGGCTTGATGCTGCCTGGGAGTGGGCTTCTCCCTGGGTATGGTATGTAGGAGTTTTCTTTACATTTCCATTTCTTATCAGCTTCCATTGCATCTGATGCAGGACAGGCAAGATCCCAAACTGGGGCTTAGCCCAGGGGGATTCTTGGCTTTGCACAGGAGAGAATTCAAGCACAAGTGGTGGTGTTAGACAGCAACTTTTACTGAAGCAGCAGCGATGGTACTTCTCCCTGTGGAGCGGGTCTACCCCATAGGCAGTGTGCCCAGAGTAGCAGCTCAGGGGCAGGTCAGCAGTCACATTTGTACCTTTTTAAAGACATGCAAGTTAAAAGGCAATTTATGCAGACATCACTAGGAAAAAGGTGGTAACTTTCAGGTCATTGGGTCATTGCCATGGAAATGTGCAGTAATTCCTGGTTGTTGCCACAGCGATGGTAAACTGACATGGCATACTGGTGGACATGTCTTATGGAAAGCTGCTTCTGCCCTGAGCCCTGCCTCTGGAGTTGAGTCCTGCCTTCTACCTCACTATCTTGGTTCTATTTGAGGATGCCCCGAAAGGCTGTATCTTCTCACAGTGAATGAGGAATCTATGCTGAGTTTCCTTTGTAGGTAAATTTTGGATGATGTATAACCCAGTACAGCAGAAAAGTCCAGAATTGAGGGATACTATGAAAGACTAATATGAAATGACTAATATGAAAGACTCATAGCTTCGGGGGCTCTCTGTTGAAAGACTCATGCAGGGGCAGAAAGAGTTCACCTTACCTGGGCTGTGGGAAGTTTGCTGTAAACATTCTGATAACCATTTAACTTTAGACCCTTTTAGTACCAGTGTCATGCCCTGCAGTGTTCACTAAGCACCCGCAGGCATCTGCTCTCTGTGACCTCCTCATATTATGAGCTAGAGTCGAGCAAGCTTTATTCACAGCTAGGTCTCCTCTTTCCTTGTTGGCCTGAGTGTGTTGCTCATCATTCATGGGTCAACCCTGACCTGAATGTCAACACTCCTGAGAAATGTAGCAACTGCAATAATTGACTGAAATAAGTAAACACACAATTTCTCCCTCTGTTTGCTGGTCTGTGTTCTTGTCTAGAGAGTTGTTTTCTTCTCCAAGAATAAGAAAGTGGAATAGATTTTTCTACCTTTTGTTCTCCTCACCCCAGTGATAATGAGGCACCAGGAGGAAAGTTTCTGACTTTCTGCAGGTATTTATGTTCTGCTTCACATCGTCATAGTATTTATTCCTTTAGTGTAGGGGAACCTTACATGAAGCTTGTTGGAAACAGGTCATCCTCTGAAACCTGGGTTTGTTGGACCCCACATATAGAAACGATCTCTTGGTAACTCTAGTTCTCTTGAGCATGCATACTGTGGTTAAGGAGGCACAAGGGCACAAGGATTTTAGTACCCTGAGGACTGAAAACCTTCCGTAGAATCAGTGTACATGTTGTTTTATAAATAAGGAGTATTCTTGGGGTTCAGTTGTTTGCAAAGAAAGTAAGCTCCTTAAGGTTTACAGCCCAGCTCACAATAACTGGATGACCCGAATCAAGGGTATAGGTCAGAAAACGGAATCCTGGAGGGGTCAACTGACAGTGTCAGTCTGTGGCCTCAAAGAGTTTCGTGCCTTTGACAGAAGGTCTGTCTGGTTTAGGAAGTCAGTTGACTTCCATGTAGTCACAGGAAGAGCCCGTGCGTCTACAGCTGTGGGCTGGAAAACAGGTGAGAGATGCTGGCCTCTTCAAAGCCTTGTCTACGTGCCCCACTTCCAGACAGGAACAGCCAGGGTTCCGTTAGGCTGCAAATAATGAAAAACGTGAATTGCAGAGGTTTAAAAGACATGGGGTTTGCTTGTCCCACCTGAAAGAAATCTGAAAGTTGGAAGTCCAGGGCTGGGTCAGAGGTTCAGGGATGCTGGGGCTGAGGCATAGATGGCTTTTTTTGGCCTTTTCCCCAGAGAAAAACAGAATCAATCAATCAGGAGGCTGATGTAGGTAGGGTGGGTTGGGTCGGCTGTGAGTCTGGCACTCTCTCTTGCTGGTGTGGGGATGGGTACCAGGAGGGCTTCTCTCCTCCACCTTGCTCTGCTGCTCAGGCACGCATTACCAAGAAGTCACACTGGAATCCCCAGTGGGATGGGGCAGTTCCAAGGCACATGGAACCTTTGGTGGGACTCATACACCCTGTACCCCTGTGAGCTCCTCAGTCACTCAGGTCAAAAACTCCAATATTGTCCCTTTTAACACAGTCATCACCCAGTACCCTGTTACACACTCAAATGCACCTGGGGCAGTCCTTGACCTTATGGGGCCCACTTTTTTTTTTGCAAACAACACAGATGTTGAGATGGTTACGTAGGAGGATCCAGAATCCAGCCTTGAGGAGTTTGACATGGGAAAAGATGCCTCTGAGTGGGGCAGAGGGGTGCTCAGAGGGCTGTAGGGTCCTGGGAAATGTCTGTGCCTCAAAGGGCACCCCATCTTCATACTCTGTCTTTCCCTGCTGCTTTTATTTGCTTTGCTTTCAAAAATCTGTGATTCCTTTTCTTTGCTCTCACCTCTTCCTCGGGCCCTTTGGTTAAGGGCAGTCTGAGTTACTGCATATGGCTGTGCCCCAGCCTTCTGCTTTACCTGGTGACTAAGGAGAAGCCCAGACCAATTTAACATGGCTTGCATTTTAGGGGCAGATAAAATCTTAGACCCAGAAGCCAGGTGTGCAGAAAATGCATGTTGGCTTCTCTTTAGCATAATCTAATTTCCCAGGCTCCATTCTGTCTGGGTAGAAGAACGTTATTCTTGGTTAGCTGAAGCCCCTTCCTGCAGATATGTCTAATGCTGGGTGCTGGCACTGCTCCCCTTGGGGGGTAGGAGATGCTTTGCTTTCCGTTCTTTGGCTGTCAGAGCCTGCTGTTCACTACTCTTGTCTCTTGTTCTCACGCCAGCTCTGCTTCAATCCTACTTTCTCCAGGCCACCACCACCCACTTGGACCTCCCATGAAGCTCTTGGGAGCTCCCACCCATCCTGGAGGGAACCCATATGAAATGGGGTCTGGCTTTTTGATTCTGAATCACCAAATAGGCATTTTCGTAGCCTGCCTCTCCAAGGGAACTTGAGCGTTCTGCTTCTGCTCTGGCCTTTGCCTGAGGCTATCTTCCCGCACAAGCTGCGCAAAGTGGGAATGGAGCCCACTTCATGGGCACAGGTGGCCCTTTCTAGGACATTGCAGCCTCTACACACCCCTCCACCCCACTCAGGAGGCCTCTGTGCTGCTGAGGCCAAAGATTTACTTTCAAAGGCCAAATATTCTTCCTGAGCCCTGGTCTTAAC
Source organism: Cebus imitator (assembly GCF_001604975.1). NCBI lineage: Eukaryota > Metazoa > Chordata > Mammalia > Primates > Cebidae > Cebus > Cebus imitator. The sequence continues at coordinate 2,233,912 of NW_016107537.1, forward strand.
CTGGGGCTGAAGCTTTGCTCTCAAAGGTAAAGGTGGAGGCCTCCATTTTCCTCTGTTCTCTGCAAATCCCCTTTGGCTGAAGTGGGGAGCAGGAAATAAAGGACCAAGTTATGTGGCCTGGGAGAGGGGGAAGAGCCCAGTCGACAGCTCAAGAAATCCCGCCATGTCTACTTAAAGGGAAGAAGGGAGAAAGGAGGATAAGGAGAGATTTTTTTCCTTTTAATATAATGCAGATTAAATTTTGGATTAGTCTTCTTTTCTACATTTAGGTTCTTTATGTGGCAGAAAATTCCAAAAAAAAAAAAAAGACAATTCCAAAATATGTTAGTAAAAATGAACTCACTTCTCATACTCTTGGGGTTTCTTTGAAATGTTCAGAAGTTAAGAAACTTTGTTAGATTATTTTACTTAATTTTAAAAAAATAGCCTATCAAGGAGTTTTCAAAACTTTTTAGGTGTATAAACACCCTATTTCGGAAACCACCATATTTTGCACTTTCACTTCCCACCTACACCAGCTTAATGACAAGAAAGTGTCTGAAACAAGGTGCAAAATCAAAGTTCTCAGAAATTCGCTTGGGACCTGTCATTCCGCAGCATCTGCTTGGCTGCTCTTTCCATTCGGAATGTCCTTAGCCTGTGCCCCTTTCGGACTCCTGCCCTTTGTCCGCAGACCAACTTTAGCGCAGTCTCCCAGTGTTACCTGGCAGCCTCCTCCTCCCTGGAGCAGGAGAAGCAGCTCTTTCTCTTGTGTTCCATCATCTACTATGGCTGCTCTCACACTGGATTAGGAAGATTTGGTCACCTGAGTGCCTCCTTCCTCTGTGCCGTTGGACTCTGTGGTTTACATATTCCTAGATGCTGTTTTTTACATACTCCTAAATTTTCAACCTGAGAAATCTGAAACCATCCCCTAACCTTAACTGCTTACCTGTTGTAAAACGTGTTATCCCAGTGGTAGATTCTTTGGGTCCTAGGCATCTAGACTTGCACGAGTCTTATGTCAGTTTCATGTGCTTACAATGGGAATAACAGAGAGGGACACAGCTGTGAGTTTTTCCCAATGGCCAGTGAGTGCTTCGTTCCCTGTATCATGTTTTATTGATTTCTCTATCCCCAGGGCTAGCGCAGTTTGGACCTAGGGTGCTATGGGTTGAATTGCATACCTGCAATATGTTGAAATCTTAACCCTTGTACCTCCGAATGTGACATTATTTGGAGCAGGGTCTTTATAGAGGTAATCAGGGTAAAAAGAGGTCTTTAGTGTAGGTCCTAATTCAATATGACTGATGTCCTTATCCAGAGGAAAAATCTGGACACAGAGCTGGATGCATCCAGGGAGAATGCCACATGGAGATGAAAGCAGAGATCAGAGTGACGCATTTCCAAGCCACAGAATGCTGAAGATGGTGAGCAACCCAGCAGAAGCCAGGAGAGAGGTGTAAATGGTTTCTCCTCATGCCCCTTAGAAGGCGCCAACACTGCTGATGCCTTGATCTCTGATCCTCAAGGATGAGGGGTAGCTGTGTGAAAAGCTGCATGAGAGTTCTTCAAAAAGTTTATAGAAAATGCCTATTATGAAAAAACTATGCTGGATTTCAAATTTTTGGCACAAAATTAATTTGTACTAACTTTTTATAACATGTTCATACAGAATCTAGTTTGAAACACTATGAAGGATAATACATGAGTTTGAAAAGAGCCCCTATCAGAGCGATGTGAATTTCTGCTAAAACTGAAATAAGAATAAACATCAAATTTATAGTGAAGCTTGAGAGGAAGTATGGTGAAATCATTGATGCTTTGTGTAAAGCTCATGGGGACAATACCTGCTTCCTCCAAATCAGCAGTTTACAAATAGATAACTTCTTTTAAGAAGGGAGAATTGAGGCCGAGCACAGTGGCTAACACCTGTAATCCCAACACTTTGGGAGGCTGGGGCAGCTGGATCACTTGAGATCAGAAATTCGAGACCAAACTGGTCAACAAGGTAAAACCCTATCGCTACTAAAAATACAAAAAAAATTAGCCAAGTGTGGTGGCAGGGACCTGTTATCCCAGCTACTCTGGAGGCTGAGGCAGGAGAATCATTTGAACTTGGGAGGCAGAGGTTGCAGTGAGCTGAGGTCGTGGCACTGCATTCCAGCCTGGGTGATGGAGCAAGACTCTGTTGCCAAAAAAAAAAAAAAAAAAAGGGAGAAGTTGATGTTGAAGATGAAGCCTGCAGTGGCAGACCATTCATGTCAGTTTGCAAGGAAAAAATTAACCATGCCCTAATTGAAGAGACCTGATGATTAACAGACATTTAAATTGGTTCAGTTTATGCAATTCTGACTGAAAAATTAAAGTTAAGTAAGTTTTCTGCTCCATGGGTGCCAAAACCATTACACCCAGACCAGCTGCAGATAAGAACAGATCTTTCAATGAAAATTTTAAACAAATAGGATGAGATCCTGAATGATTTATTCAAATAATTGTAACAAGAGATGAAACATGGCTTTCCCGGTTTCTGAAGACAAAGCACAATCAAAGCAATGGCTACCAAGATGTGGACATTTTCCAGTCAAAGAAGAAGTGGACCAGCCAAAGCAGAATAGAACAGTCAAGAGTACACGTCATGGCAACAGATTTTTGGGATGCTCAAGGCGTTTTGCTGTTGACTGTCTGTAGAGCCAAAGAATGTGACATCTGTTTATCATGAGAGTGTTTTGAGAAAGTTCGCCAAAGCTTTAGCAGAAAAATGCCACTGAAAGCTTCAGCAGAGAGTCCCTCTCCACTCTGACGATGCTTCTGCTTATTCCTCTCATTAAATAAGAGCAATTTTGTGAATTTTAATAGAAAATCACTGGGTATCCAACTTACAGTTCTGATTTTGCTTCTTCTGACTTCTTTTTGTTTCCTAATTAAAAAAAAAAAGGCACCCATTTTCTTTAGTTAATAATGTAAAAACACTATACTGATAAGGTTAAATTCTCAGGACCCTCAATTTTTTAGGGATCAACTAAATTGATGGTTTCATCACTTACAAAAGTGTCTCGAACTTGATGGAGCTTGTCTTGAGTTGTAAAGTTTATAGAGCTTATAGCTTTTATTTTTGTCTTTTGGTTCCATTTTTCATGAACTTTCTAAAGTCCTCTTGTACTTCTATGAGGGTCTAGGATTAAAAGAATAGGAGGAAATAGCAAATGAGAAATTATTCTCATAGTTTATGGCATGTCTTAACATGAAGTTACTTTTTTATTCTTTTAGGAAGATGTTTTCTCTTTCAGGGAAAATTAACTAAGAAACATAGATCCTGAGTTATGTTGGAAAATCTCTCCCCTACTCTGTCTGACTTTGTTCTGAGCTCCCAAGCTGTGACAGTGACAATTGAGTTGGATGAGAGTGGGGAGGGGCTCACATCTACATGGTTGAAGACCAAGGCAGAATCTCACACCTGTCTTGATTTTTCATGCTGCTTAGCTGTGTTCACACTACTTTTTGTGCTTGTGTTCAGATCTGAATGAAACTGATGGCTGTTAGAGGAGCTCTTGTCATCTAACTCTCTGTTCCTCTGTCAAGTAATACCATAAATGATGGTATTCATAGAAACATTTCATGTTTGAGAGGTGTTAGGAGTTGAATTGTCTTCCCCCAGAAGCTGTTGAATTCCAAACCCTTTATATCTGTGAATGTGCCTTTATTTGGATATAGGTAAGGTCTTTGCAGATAATCAAGTTAAGATGAGGTCAGTAGGGTGGGCTTTAATCCATATTACTACTGGTCCTTCTGAAAAGGGAAAATGCTAACACAGAGAGATGCACTCAGGAGACGTCTGCGTGAAGATAAAGGTGGAGATCAGAGCGATGCATCTCCATACCAAGGAAAACTAAAGGTCACCAGCAAACCACCGGAAATGAGATGCGAGGCATCAAACAGGTTTCTTCACAGCTCCAGAAGAAACCAACCCTGCTGACACCTTGTTCCTGGACTTCCAGCCTGCAGGCCGTTGTGTAAGCATTTCTATGATCGAAGCCATCCAGTTTGCAGTACTTTGTTATGGCAGCCCAAGAGCACTAACACGAGAGGCCATTGAAAGTACCATATCCAGAACAGGGTGCCATTTGGGGGAGGGAAGTCCGGTTGGCCCTTTCACATACACAAGCATGTCACATTTAAAGACACAATTCTAGGCTGTCTGAGGACACTTGCACATGTCCTTGAAAGCTGCCTCAGCCATGTACTTCTTGGAGTCACATTGTGAAGTATTTATTTTTAATTACAGCTTTTTTTTT